>NC_051178.1:97887894-98187894 GCF_013339695.2 Rhipicephalus sanguineus
TTTCTCTCCTTCGTAACATTTATCAGCCTCCTAATACTGCAATTTGCTTCACGTTTTGTTTCCGTATCTTGTGAAACGGATGGCAAGGAGTGAATTACGCTGACCTAGAACAAAGGGAAGCCATACAGCTGTGCGCAGGGCGAGATAACACTGCGTCTTCATTGAAAGCGCACATGTTAGGTCATATGGTACACTGCGTGCGTGAACGCTACATACGAATCCATATTTAAACTTTTTTTTTAGCGCGCACAAAAGACAACCCTAACAAAAATATGTTTAGGCAGTCTAAAGACTGTCTAAACCCATTCTTAGACAGTCTATAGGCTGTTTAAATACATTTTTCTAAGGAAAGGACAAACAAGAGACACATGAGTGCCCCTCTTTCTTGTCCTTGTCTTTTGTGCGCGCTAAAAAAAGTTTAAATACGGATACATACCAACTTCCCCAGTTATCAGTCTCAAATTCAAACCCGATAGTTTCGGTGAGGCCCGGTCGCTTCACAGCAAGAATGAATGAGTGTCACCGGAAGCACTCGTAGAAAAGTTGGCGCCTTGTGATGGCGTCTCGGAAATCGTCAACCGTTAAAGCCTGCATTCTTTTTCTCGAGTATCGTTGGCTAAAAAAACCAAGAGTAAGATGCTTTTTTTCTACTGGGCCTGTTGTGTCCGGGGCCCTGGAACAAACCACGCTAATCATATACTCGCCCGATTCCCATTCGTCGTCTTCCGATAGCACAAGTAAACAAATTGTTCAGCGTGCCCCTGTGGCGCAAGGTTGAAAGCAAAACGGAGCTGGGAGGTCTTCCTTGTGCCTCTTTTCCTTTCTCTTTCTCTCTGCTTTTCTATCTCTCTCTGTGTATATTTCTTTCTCTCTCTCTCTTTCGTGCTCTTTTAAACGCGAATGCATTTCTTAGTCGGGGCATGACAGGCGTCTGTCGGTGTCCGCAAGCCGGCAGGTGTTATCTCGCCGCTCTCACTCCCTCTCCCATATGGACTGCTGCGGGCCAGCGCGCTTATCCTCGCCCCTAGCAACCGGAGCAGGTGGTGCGGGCGGAGTAGCGGAGAGTGAGTGGAGAGGAGGATCGCGCTCTGGCATGTGAGGGCGCTCGCATCGCGGGAGCTCGGCGGTGCTCCCGCGTGTGTGGAGAGAGTGTAGGAGAGGGTAGGTGCAGTGATTCGCCGCTCCTTCTCTCGCCGTTCGCTCTCTCTCCTCCCTCCTTCCCACTCTCCCGTCTGCTCGCTCGCACGTATATATAAATGGAATGAAGCGCGCGCCTCACTCTCGACCGTTCGCTGGCTGGGCGCCTCTCAAGGCGATTACTACGCCGTGTACTCTCGGCGCAAGAAATGCATTCGCATTTGCTCACGATTCCCTTCGGGGAGGTGGGGGCATTTTTTTGTCTTGCTCCCTGTGTTTTTCTATTTCTTTTTTGTGTCTTGTTCTCTGTATCTCTTTCGCTCTCTTTTTCGTTGTCTGACTATGTATCTTTTTTCGCTTTTTTCCCTTTCTTTCTCTCTACGTTTCCCTTTGTCTTTCTATCTCTTTCTTCCTCTCTCTCGTTCGCTGTCTCTCTGTACTCCTTCTCTCGCCCATCCGAGTTATTGCATTCCACTCCGGAAAAATCAGCACAACAGGAGATCGCACGCCGGGAGAACGTATTCGGGGAGAGAACCAGAAGATGAAGAAGAGGACGAAGAGAGTGCGTGCCAGCCGCGTTGTTGCGTTGCACGCGCTAGGCGCAGCTATGGCATGTGCTAGGCGACGCGGGATGCCGTATAAAGTACAGGCTGTTAATGATGATGATTTATGTTGAGGCGAATCAGGGGTATGAAAAGCTTAAACAGCTGCACTTTTAGAAATCCCAACTGTAGTAATCCGTAACATCCAGTGTCAGGCACGTAGGCAAGCCCCTCCCCCCCACCCCTCCCGAAATTCGTCCAGCCTTCTATTCGCAATGGCCATAGACTGTCGCGCCGCCAAGCGGAATTCAGGAGCGTCTCCTCGAGGAGGGTTAGTAGACGACAAAATGGCAGCACTACGCAGTCGCTTCCTTGTTCGGCTGTGCTAGCCTCAGTGTTAACGCGTTGGCAAGAAAGGAACGCTACGACTTTGCATGTTCCCTGCATCATTGAACAAACCGGGCCCTCCGTGACACGAGAAATCTGATTCGTTCTTGCGAGCCGCGAAGTTTTCGTGAAAATACGTGGCACCTCGCGCTTTCAATGCTAGTCCACAGCGCACACATACTATCAGCTTCCCGAGGCTCTCAGTAGCCACGTAGGTTAGGTAAATGTTATCGTCTGACATATTCAGTCGAAGTTCACCCTGTTTTACTTGCATATAGCATCGGT
The DNA here is from genome assembly GCF_013339695.2 of Rhipicephalus sanguineus. NCBI lineage: Eukaryota > Metazoa > Arthropoda > Arachnida > Ixodida > Ixodidae > Rhipicephalus > Rhipicephalus sanguineus. The sequence goes on from NC_051178.1 coordinate 97,890,246, forward strand.
CAGTGTTTCTTCTAGTGCATGAGTCCCATAACACTGTACGCGGGAGGCCGCGCGGGCTCGCGATGTGCTCTTGTATAAGTGTGCGATCTTAAGTTGGCGATACATTAAAATAGGGCCTCTATCCTTTGTCAGTAAAGCGCTGTTACGAATCGTGCGAGCGACATTTCGATCATTCGAGGACGCGTCTGCTCGACGCCTTTCGTTGAGCGAACGCTTTCCACGCCGTCCTTCGCCAGTGTGTTGGGTTTCATAGCCACCGCTGAGCCGCTTGTTTTACAGCGAAAGCTGTTATGAGATCATTTCACCGGCCGTTTTTGGCGCCGTAGTTGTCCGCCGCCGCCGGTGTCCGTAACCAGTATTGCTCGAAATAAGAAAAAAATGAAATAAGAAGAAATTCCAGGATGGAACGAGGTTCGAACCTGCACCCTCTGCGTGGGAACCCAGTATTCAACCTCTGAGCCATGCCGGTCCTTGAAACTACTTTGCAAAAAGGTCTTATACAGGCTTCATGTCGGGAAGGAACCACATTAGCATATGCAATATAGCGTGGTAGGAGAGTAAAATAAGCACCAAGCGTCGCACAACGCGAATTCTGTATCCAGGCGTCACACAATGTGAATTGCGCAACGAATAGGTTGTTGAATGCTTCGAACCCATTACAAAGGACTCTGCCATATTTCTTCATCGTCATCAGGCACAGCATCAACAAATTGCGCATAATGCCTTATATGCGTTTAGCAGGTACCAACGCTCTCCGTAGAATGACGAAAAATGGCACAGTGCCTGCTGCCCTACTTCTAAAAAATTACAATGATTTATAGCGTAGTGGGTTCCTCGCAAGTGCACTTGTATTGGTTGCCAAGGAAGCCCATAAGCGCATGATCCATTTCCTCGGGGTCTCAGTAAAGTTCTTCGCCCCCCCCCCCCGTCTCTCTCCCACGTCAACGTATGTTATACAGCATGACGAGAAAGGGAAATAGCGACCGGGGGCCACCCAATGTAAATTAGACAACTGCTGGGCCGTTTAATGATTCCAACCCATTACAAAGGGCTGAGCCATAATTCTTCATCGTCATCAGTCGTCGCGTCAACAAAGTGCACATAATGCCTTACAGACGTGTAGCTGGTGCCTCGCTTCTCCGCAGAATGACGAATAATTGCTTAGTAGGTGATTGCCAACTTCACAAAAATTGTGATTTATGGCGTTGTGGGTACCTTTCTAGTGTACTTGTATTGTAGCCCCAAGAGAGCTTGACGGGCTCTATAAACGCCGCTCTTCCAGCTTTCGCTGTGACTGTGCTGCGGTTTCAGCGCAGGCCTGGCGTTTTTTGTACGTTTGTTGATCGGTGGCAGCTCACTGCAAGCGATTTGCTTGTTGACCGGTCTGAGAGCAAAATGCCCAGACGTCTCTCTAATTATAAACGTGGTGACGCGGAGTGGTCGAAGTCGTTCGGCAGAGGAAATTCTTCAGATTGCTTTCAGCAGTGATGTTGAAAGAAACCATCTTGACGACGAGGATTTTTCAATGGACGTAGAGACTGTGAAAGCACTGAGATTGACAGCGACGATGAACGATCAGCTGCTAACTCACGAGAAGCGAGTTGCACTTCACGTCCCCTCGTGCGTTAATGTTCTTTCACTCGTAAGTCACTTTGATTGTATTTATTGTATAATATCCTTGAGCGGGATCAAAATAAAAGCATAGTTCCTCTTGTGCATTGCATGTATCACAATTATTATACATTTTGTGGAGCACCGCATGCCGCCAACACGGTAGAGCTCGACCAGCGAAGCGAAATGGTTAGAGCGATGGAACGTGCAGTCACGCCCACAGTCCACGCCTCTCGGCTGGCTTCTTCGACGTCGCGAAAAGCATACGTGTGCATTCTTTTCGATATTCATGTTTCGATCATGCTGATCGAACGTGCAACATGCGAGTGAAGTGAATTGCACACGGCTAGGGTCTCAGCATGGCTGTGACACAAGCGCTACTGAATGGGATGTTAAACGCTTGTGTTCCGTTGAAGACGTAACTCCGCGTTCCCAATTGCGCAAGTAATTACGACGGCGTATTATGTTTGCAAACCATCACCACATTAAACGTGTGGTCCCGTGTAGCAGCGATGGCGCTATTCGCTGACGGCCTACTACTGCCGCAAATCCGTCAGGCAGGCTCGGTACGTACTACCTCGGAGTGCGGTTCAGCTCATACATGAATTCTACTTCACGCAGTTTTATGTAGCCCGCACAGGATTTCGCAAAGGATCTTTATGCACGGTAACGGAGCTGAAACATAACCTTTCACAGCGCAGCAAATAATTAGGTGGCGAGAACTTACCACTTTCCATGGTTTGGGAAAGTATTTTAGTCTCATATCCATTTCAGCGCAGCTCATGACTTCATCCGGTGAAAGTGGCACGGGCCGTACGTCCGCACGGCCTATCTGTTCCTATGTTAACAAACGGGTTGACCCTCCTCCTGGCGCCATCTTGAAAAGCACGGCGCGCCGCCTATAGTTCGTGGGCATTGCGAATATTCCCGGGCAACTCTTTTCTTTTTGCCATGGAAAGACTTTCTTTCGAACAATTAGGCCGTGCCCCCACTCTCCCCCCCCCCCCCCCCCGAAAAAGAAACCTGGCTACGTGCCTGTCCAGTGTTCAAATGAACATGATGAAAGACAGGAGATCTGAGAGAGCACCAAAGTCTTCCTAATTTTTCCCGGATTCTCACGGACGATGAAGGATAAAAGACGATGCCTGCTACCCGGCACGGTCGCTTTCTGAACGAAAGAATGCGTACTTCTTATCAACAGTAAACAGGAATGTGCGGTCAACAGCAAATTCACTCCGTACTTTGTCCGCATAATCCAAACTATGACTACTTCTAGTATTAGCTGTAACTATCAGCACTACTATGACTCATTGTTGCGGAAGTTTTAAAGATAAACATTGAGTGGCAATGCAGTCATTGTCGCTCGATGTCATCGCAATGAAAGCCCACTGACATTGCCCTGAATTCCCCTTCAGTAGATAACCGGTTCGATGTATAGCATCGTTTCTCTTAATCAGGCACGTTCCCGGTGATTCGCATTCCGATACAGCTTAGATTCTTGCATCACTTTCGCTGTTTGAAAGGAAAGGCAGAAGAGACTGTATAGAAAACGTACAATGGCGGCTTGTGGGCTAGATAATATTCATAGAAGCGAATAATAAGGACACTTCGCCCACTTCACTTAAGGTAAAATTACATGATTGTGTCTTCTTTTTTTTCTTTCATTTGCTTAGACGACGCTGGCTTTCAAAGGTACGCTTTTTTTACCCTTTCTATTCCTTTTTTGAGGATTAAATTGGAGCTTTTTTTGACTATGGCTTTCCTCCGATACGTATGCCCTACCGTTGAGCAATCATTGTCTTCAGAAAACCTGAGGGTTAATGAACCCAACAGGGTCTCACGATTTCAGTGTTCAGCAGTGCCTAAGGTTACAGCTTCTCACAGCAAGTTTTTCGTAAAGTGGCAAAAGAACGGTACATCGCTGGCCTATAAAATTGATGCTAGTTTTTGATTTTAAGACTGGCAAGCACATGCGGACAGTTGTGTGCATCCTGTCTGACATATGCTTAGTTCGATTCGATTTTGTGCTGTTGATTTCTTTGACTCACATTCACAGGGATCGACAAATTATTCAAAACATCACTTACTTGAGAATAATTTACGGACGCTTTTGCATATTAGTGCCTTGCAAGATGTCAGAAATTCATATTAAATTTTACATTTAACCAGTCCGGTATAGCTCCACGTCTGTCTTCTATATCTGCATTGCAACGAATATTCAAAGTAAAAGTAGCCTATTATCGCTCAAGATGGCACCAAACACGGCACAAGTATTCAGAATTTATGAGGCGAAACGCACACTGCAGCCAGTTGAATTAATTGTTTGACTGATGGCTTTAGGGCGCTAGTTTTGACAACCACTTTTTAGGAAGCGCCAGGTCGACAATTTCGCCGCCAGATGCCGATATTGCGGTACTTGAAGCACGATGTAAACGAACTTAGGTATGGAGAGAAAGAATAAAAACTTCTGCTCTAGCGAACAACAACCGCGAACTTGGTTGCTTGGCTATTTACCCATTTACCTTTTATATATAGGATGTAAATATGTTTCTAAAATACTTTCTTCTTTGGATTGACTTGATACTTGATCTTTAAATCAATACTACATTTCAGTTACATATTTTTTCTCTCAGTCCCAAATCAAAACTCTTAGATATATATTTGCTTTTTTCACTTGCATGTAGATACTTCTAGGGTTGTAATCTAGATAATGTCTTTTTATGTAGTGTATATGTCGTATAATTTGTTTCTGGATGACAGTCGTATTATCGTGTTTATGTTTTCTACACAGTGTAATAATTTCGTTTTCAATCTGTGGTTCGTATATGTATTGAAATCACAACTACAATGTGTACGCCCTGTTGTGGCGCACTGCCCGTGAGGGGTCATATCGCCATGTTTACCGCGGTGCTGCTACCGCTCCGACTTTTTCCTTTATATTTATTTTCTGCTTTCTTTTTTGTATGGGGCTGTGAACTAGTCAAGCTAACACAGCTTTTTTTCACAGTCCTTTCTTTCTGTACGACAGAATGGAAAATAAACTTTGACTTTGACTTTGACTTGCAGAGCGCAAAGTGCAACAAGCATGACCGATGAGCGCACACCGGCAGTGCTGTGCCTCTCTGTCGTTCGTGTTTTATCCTGCGCTGTATACAAGTCAGTTGAAAGATGAACGAAGGTGAACTAGACCGGATGTTAGTCTTCTTATTGGTAGGCGATTTTTTTGTCTTTATTCTTGTTTTTTCTTGCCCTGCTTATTTCCTCGGTAGTGTACCACGCTATATATAAAAAAATAAACGACTAATGTCTTTTTGCTCGCCTACTTTGCGTCGCAAGGCCACTTACTTCTTTAAACTCGGGCGATCCTAAAACATTGCGTACAAAGAGCAATCCACAAAAGAATGCGATAAAGAAACCCACAGAGAACGCGTATTTTGGGACCCATAAAACTGTCTTCACGCCCGTGGTGCTCTTTCGCTCTATGACCTGCCACCGCGGGCATCCTTCGGGTTTTACGAGTGGGTGCACGAGCCACCAGGCCACGGTCATATGTCGGTCATTGCCCCGATGCTGTGACGCTGATGCCATGCTCCCACTACGTCTTGGATGCTCGGTCTAGTAGCACAGCGACAGCTAGTGCGATCTTTTGGTAAAGCTGGTGGGCGGTGGTGGCCCCACTTGCGAATACGTTCTTTTTTTTTAATTTTTAAATAAAACTCTATAGCTACTGCGCGATCGAGCGCCTTCCAAGAAAAACTCCTGCCATCTTCATGCATCCGGCACGGGCGCAGCCGCTGCGTGAGAGTAGATGGTCATATTGCGGGAATTTAGGAGAAGCGCCGACTCTACTTTAGAGCCAGAATAAAGAAATTGGAATATATATACGATCGAGCTTCTCTCCAAACTGCGTCATGTTAAAATCCTTATAGCGTTAACGAGTAAAAGAAAATCTGGCGTGAGGCAGCTTCGGCCTTAACGGTACTACAAGACTAGTGGGCCGAACCAGGCGGCATTGCACTACCGAGTGAGGAGTACAATGGTTCAAGGAAGGGGAGGGGGGGATTATTGTACGAAGGGCGTGCGAAATGATCAGAAGTGACAATTGGTGCATAATATGTATGAAACGTGAGCTATCGTGAAATTACACTGTGGGCTTTCACGTGCCCAACCACGATATGATTATGAAGTACAACTTGATGGGGGCTCCGGAATAATTTCGACCACCTGGGATACATTACTGTGCACTGTATTCAAATAAATGTCCTTGCTTTCTACCCCCATCGAAATGCGGCCGCTGTGGCTATGAATCGAACCCTCTCCCTCGAGCTTAGCATCGCGACGACCTACCTGCTAACGCAGCACAGTGGGCACTTAACCTTAACTAAAAGGAATCCTTAAGGGTAACCAGATGTACATTACAGTTAACTAAACGTAAATAAATTGGGAAAGAAAGTGAATCAAACTAGTAAGTGTAGGCAATTAAATAAATTTTTAAAGTGAGTTTACGTCAGTGCAACGAGTGCAAAGGTAATGAAATGTGAACTAACAGTGAATTGAAGATTATGGCTCAGCTTCTAATCTATCTCTACATTGTCGAGATTGTAAGTTAACGCCAAAAATCGATGAATGCGCAATGTTGTACCGGCATAGAAATGAAGAAACGCGCCTGATGATTGAAGCATAGTATATCGATAATAGTGGTAGCGCATGCGTCAGACAACCGTCGATAAACTTGCTTAAAGATGAAGTCAAATGTCTTAACAGTTGTCTTCCACGTAGACCCCCACGCGTGCCGGATTGATAGGTTCGCCTGTTGCATGGGCATGCGCAGATAAGTTTTCGTGCCTTCGTTCTTTTCCGCCGCTCTGCGTGTCTTCAGTTGCTAGTCGGCGTTTGTGGTGTCCTGACTACTTTCTTGTGTCCATGTTTGCACGCTCTGTCTTTTTAGAATGAATACTCACGAACTAGCTCAGCTCTCTGTTATTATAAACAGAACGTCAATCAAATTTGCACAACCACGTCGTTGACCAAGTCACAGCCACCTCTTTTTTTCACTCATTTCTACCGCACACAATAGATGAGAATAATCATGTTACCATAAATGCTGCCTTTATCAAGGACACTAATTGCGTTAAAAAAAAATTACGCGACATTTTCTTCTAAGGTTTTTTTGTTTTTGTGGTATTGAGCCCCCTTATTACTTCTGTCCTCTGTGAATCTTGGTTCATACAACGCATTATATATACTTTTGCATAATGAACAATGATATGCAATACGTTCCTTTTACTGCTCACATCTGTGTGCCCAAAGGTTATCTACTCGGAGCCTTTTTTTAAAATTATTGTTAAGTTTTTAGCATTGAGGTACTACTATGTCAGTTCTTTTGAACTGCTTTTGACTTATATGTGATGTTATGTCACCTTTTTCCTCCCCACGCTTCTGTAATACCGTTGGCCCTGACGGTACTCATATATTTATTAAATAAAAAATCGATAAAATGTATAGCCATTGGGGATGTCTATGGCACCGAAAGGGAACAACAGGAAGTAAGAATGTAGTCTATTGAGAATGTCAAAGTAATCTAATGAATGCCGTGACTGCACAGGTATTCATCCGTGCTGTCCTTAGGCTTAGCTGAGGCTGAGTGGAAGGTATAAAACAGCGCGAACACAAGGACACAAGGAAAAAAAAACGAGCGATACGAGTGCAGCATATTTTCTGCTGCCCACGGTTTAAACATAGATGACTCCACTCTCGTTAGAACACTCAGTGCTCTTGTGACAGCTGTACTCACCGCTAGCGGTGTTTTAGAGCTTTCTCAGATCACCCAAATGTAAAGAATCCACGGAATCGGCCAAAATACAAGGATATACGTGGAAGCCTTTTCGCAGTCTGTATGCATAATTTTTTTTTCGTTCGTGCCTGACGCCCAAGGAATGTTTTACCGACGTGGTCGTGAGTTGCTGACATGGAATAGAACGACTTTTTGAGACCATGGGAAATATTTCTTGGATATTTTCGGAGTCGCACCGACCAAGAAATAGGCTGTGGGTAAAACTTCGAACTGTCCAGCCCTTTCGCTGCGTACACCGTTTTAATGCCACTCAAGGGCACAGAACCTCTTATGCCCTTACGAGGAACGCTTTTCGTAATGCAAGAAACCATCCTGAAGAATTAAGACTAAGTTCAGCAAGCATTGTGCGCATATTTCTGGGAGTTCGGTGAATATCCGGAACTTCCATCGCTGGGTCGGCTGTTTCATGCTGTGGACGGCATGCTCTGCTTCAAAGCTGAATACGGTCCTAATTTAGAAGGTTCTTAAAGTATGAAATCACTGATGCGCAAACTGTGATGTTGGTCTATAAAGACCCCAAATTATCGTCACCCAGCGCTTTTTTTTTTTTGAGCACGGTAGTAGGAATGCTAACAAACGTGAAGTGCGCGATTGTTTTCCGACACTGTTTCACCGCTTTCCTTGGCTATATGGCTATATTGTTTATTAGTTCTCATTATTGTTGTTTCTAACAAAAAATAACGAGCCCTTAAAGTCACTTTCTTTTCTTGTCTCATCGCTTGGCGCTTGTCATTGTATAGCGAGGTAATACTGTAGCAAGGTGTGAGACTAGGCTAGTTGGTAATACATTTCCAAAAAAACACCGCAGCAGCGAACAAACCATTCACTTGAGCCATTCATTTGAGGATAATGGCTATTCTCCTAAAACAGTATTGGCAAAACAACTTGGAATGGAATTTCTACCGATATGTGCTTATTTTATAACCCGTGCCTTGCACACAGCTGGAGTCAAACTGCACATAAGCATTTCTCGTGCTAACTCAGACAAACTGCACTTCAGTCCAAATGGTGCTTGAGAAAGAAAAAGACCAGCACCCAGTTGTACCACACATGCAACATCTCTGTTCTGGCAATCGCAATGACTGCTACGAACGCAAAGATGGAAACCGGTATTTAATACTCGCAACATTAGATTTTATACAATGCCCTTTTAACAAAATATAAGGTTAGTGAGAGAATGGGAAAGTGGTAGACGTTGGGAAGCAATAAATCGACATTATGGACTATTCAGACTGGGGGTGCGGAAGCTGCAAGAAAAGTTGAAAATATCGGGGTAAAAATAAAGACATGGAAATCGGTCCACCTGTCAAACAATTTTGTTCTTGGGTCCTTGTTTTTCTTGTACTTTCCCACAGTGATATCTCTAATGAAATATTTTTATTAACAGTCTGCAGCTCCAGAACGGGGTAAAAAACCCTTAGCCAAAAGAGTGGCAGAAGGCAGCCGTTCTGCGACATTTTTGTCTAATGACTTGCATGTTTAGCAGCAAATTCTAGCTTCTACGCACACACATCGTGTGTGTGGATTTCGAATAGCACCGACACATCGACATTTCAAGTCAGCATATCATTTTCTAATCTTTTACCGAGGGTTTGTCCTACCTCCCGCCAGCCCGCCACGTTTGTTAATTTTCACTGGTATATGGTGCTCAACTGCTGACCCGAAGGCCGCGGGATCGAAGCCCCGCTGCGGCGGCCGCATTTCGATGCAGGCGAAATGCCAGAGGCTCGTGAGCATAAATACAGGTGCACGATAATGAACCCCAGGTGGGCGAAATTTCCGGAGCCTTCCACTACCTCGTTGCTCATAACAAAATCGTGGTTTTGGGACGCAAAACCCCAATAATCATTACTAGTTCCTGTTGAATGAATCGGCGCACTTTAGCGTTGCATGTCTGTGGTCCTTTTGTAACCTTATATATAAACGTTCTGGCGCTCCTTTAACACCTCACACAATATATATAGGTGGCATTTACAACCATCTGACCCTCGAATGAACCTCTTCAGTTGGATTTCCATTTTGTTCGTGCATTTTGTCTCTTTTAAATTTATCTTGAATCTGTAGCATATTGATGCGTGCGGAGGTTTTCACCTTAAATGAAAGAATGCTCAGCAGCGTTGCCATCTAGTCTTCAGCGTGAATCTCGCGGTGCATGTCCTCATCAAAACTATACTAGGCGTGCTGTCGTCACTAGAAATATTGCCTGTTCATCTATTCAGTTTCACTTGAGAGACGAATGTGCTGCTAAACGTATTGCTTCTTGCATCTAAGTTTGCTATTCCTGTAACTAAACGCTATATTACTGACTTCATTAGGGTGCTGTCCGTGTTACCGGCATTGTTTAGGGGTATAGTCGTTGAAGAACTCCACATAAAGGAAAAATGGAGAGTCGAAAGGTTATTTAACAACAATACTACACGCAAAGCTAATTGCGCAGAATTAGCTACATTTTTGTTGACATTGATTATATTAACTGTATTCACAGATAACAGAAAGATTGGGTCAAAATAAGAGCCTTCTGTGGACGCGGTCACGACATCTGGACGTAGGAATTGAAAGCGTACTGGTAGTACAATACATTTCTTTATTTCTCAATACATCATATGCCACAACTGAAGGTTTCCAATAGAAACTGTTTGCGTTTGAATAATCTATTGTCGATTACTAAAACACTTGCTTCGTATATAGTCTTCGTAGTTAAAATTCCTCGGAATGACGAAAGCTGGTTAGTGCCATCGAAATTTACGCGTTAACCATTGATGCATGGCTGATCGCGCAACGGGGATATTGCACTGAAAACAAACAAAAAAAAACATTCAAACTTAGACAGGAGTACCAAAAAGGTGGCATTTTCAGCTTTTATGAATGGCGTAACTTGTGGGCTCGAAGAGCTTCGTCTTTACTTCCGTAATTCAAGTTGCTCCTAACTCCCCACCCCACAAATAATGCCTCTGATTTTCTTCAGTCGCGAATAGTTCCCAGCCACTTGGCTCGGAAAGTTCGGCAACTTCATTATCACCCGAGTTATGTCGGTTTCTGTGTATCCGTTCTGTCACTTCTCCATCAAGAAGTAAACGCGCGCACATCCGTCGCCTTCGCGTCGTAAGTAGCTTGCACGTTACTCGGGAACAAAAAAAAATGCACGTAGCCCGCTCCTACATAATCGTAAATGCAAAAAAGAGGTTCCAATTAGGCGTCTGTGAATGAAGTTAAGACATGACGCGGAAGGCGGCAATCGATCGAGCCTGCCGCACTGAAAGCCAAACTTGAACGTATGTACGTAGTGACTTCAATGAAGGTTACGTTGCTCTTGCAGGGAAGTGAAGGTAACACTTAATTTGAAGATCCAGGGACCTTACTTATATCAGTGTAAACTGGAGCTTTATTCAGTTAATTTTCTCGCCATGTTCGGGACAAGAATAAAGGAACAAGCGGCCGTGAAGCAAACTCACGGAAGGAACTACGCTTTGTCAGAACGAGAAAGCAAAGGTAATACGCCAGCTAGGCCAAGAGCAATTTCTCCTCCGAACGAAAGTTATAGAGCAACGACTGCCCTTATCCATATTGTGCTGGCAGGTTCTATATTATTTCCTAGGAAGCAGTTCCGTAATTGCATGGTTGTTCCGAGCTTTCGTTGGAAGAATTTATTAGATATAAGCCATTGACCTATATTAGATTTTGGCTGCAGCCACAACGAAGCTTTATTGCCAACAGACCCTGGAGGCATGCATTGTCTCTTTCACACCTCAATATATTCATGTACGTAATAAGATGCGTATCACTGCTAACCCCCCACATTTATGTTTTCTACTTCCAGGAAAAGACGAGGGAAAGTCGTTGAAAGACCGTATGACATTCGCTCGGTCACGTAAACCGCAGCAGTATCCTCAGGCGAAAATTCAATTTGGTTCACCTGCAGCGTAAGGTCGCTTACCTAACTGTAGGGCGTTCTTTGTGATATATGCGTGTATTCAGAATACGGCAACACGATATAGCGTTTTATGTGCACCACAGCGTTACCATGGCAAGTACTTGCAATTGGCTGCTGTGCAAATACATTTACGCAGCCAATGGCAATGGCTGCTGTGCAAGTCAGACGTCACCATATTATTACCGCGATAACGTTAGCTCGTTTACCATAAATTCCGGTGTCGGCGTCCGCGGTGTCGTCGTTGGTTGTGAGCGCAAAATCGGTGCTGTGTACGAAAATTCCAGATAGATGCAAATAAGTACATAATAAACATTTTTCGGCGAGAGTGAGAATCGAGCCCACGCCTATCTCTTGACAAGCAGGTGTTCTACACCTTACCACGGAGCCAGTGCTTGAAACTGCTACGCGAAAAAAGAAAGAAAGAAAAAAAACCCTGTAAGAATGTTATGTAGTGGGAGGAGTCTCCTTAACGCATGAAATATTGCGTGACATATTCATAGAATCATACTAGGTGTGAAATATTGGAATCGCGCAACGAGTGGGTGGTTTAAATCTGCCGACCTATTACAAAGTGTGTCGCTGAGCAGGTGCGCATGGCACGTTACGGACGCGTAGTGCCTACTTCACCTATTTGCAAAAGGAAGAATTACGGGGTAGTGTGGCAGTTCGCAACTTTTACTTGCTGTAGGCATTCTAGGATTGGTTGAAACGGCCAATGTTACGCGCACAAACCCTCCTTTCACTCTTAAAAAAATGGAGTGACCCTCTCTCCTTTAAGGGTGAAACGGCGATGTCCCCAATGTTCGTCTTCAAATGGAGGAACCTTTCCTCCCTTTTCAATGGAGAAAGCGTTTCCTCCCCCGCCAAAATCAAGGTGGCTGACGCCAAGCCAGTGAAGCGAGCAATAGATTTAGGCCTAGCGAGTGCATCGTTCTCGACTGATAAAGAGTATGCGGCACTGGTAATCACAAAAAACGGTCCCGCTAAGCTCAATATCGAACGATATGACAATAAAATCAAGCAGGCAAACCTATAGTGACGAAAACCTCGCGAAACGGAACCACGGAACTCGTACGTTTCGCTCGGCCAGCGAGACGGCGTTCACTTTAAAAGAGACGGATACTGCAAAGGGGTTCTCACCCGGAGACTGCACGTTAGGCTTGCTGTCTTTATTTGTCGAAGCATCACACGGTGTAGTGACGTTATCCACGCGTTTACGGGGCAAAATGCACCGACATGTGCATCCAAATTGTACATTGTAGCATCAAAAACAATCCCGGCGCAGCAGAGCATAGTTTCGATAGATAGATGTTCAACTTCATATAAGTAGGTGGAGCTGTGAGAGCGGCGCAGCCGTGAAGTAGGTGGTAGCTGGCGCCATCTAGAGGGGTTAAACGATACTAAAAAAAAGTTGTTTCTGACTGAGGCGGCGTAAGTTGATACTAGGCTATGGCATGTCGGCAAGGTGGCCCCATTCATGGATTACTCAAGGACACCGGAAGGTTAACAAACATTTTATTAATACGCACACGTTCAATAGGCAGACACATAGTACACACACTCTATTCAATACGTACACAATTCATTCGCATGTATAAAACCTATGACATGAACAATTCACTACAGATGCGTAAGTACACACGTGTTTACACATACCCCTCAATGAAGCGCAGGCCCTTATATAGTCACTGAATTACAGTGGACCATGGTGGCAGAAGCGATGCGTCATTTTCTTGAACTCTTTACCATTGTAAGGCTGCATCACAATATACGCAGACATTATTGATTTGTAGCTATGGCTTAACCAAGCGCACTCGTTAATCTAAAGCAGCATAATAATGAACGATATAATTACAGAGTTGATCAAGTTAGTGCAAAAACAGCCATATTGAGAACCGTTCATACCATTCCGACGACATTTTGAAGTAGCGTCATCTTCCGACAGCAACCACAGATGAAATTTCTCTCTGATTTCTTTATTTTCAATAGTTACTGTGGGAGGGCGCAACATCGGCAACATGCAGTTCAGACTCTGTCGCCTTCGTCGCGTCGACTTCGTTCAGTGGTTTGGCGTTGATATCTGTTCACATTCTATTTGTGCGTTGACCACAGCTATGACGATGGGCCATGGATTCGTTCAACTGCTAGCCTTTGAATGAAAATGCTTCTGATGCGGTACGGCCGTCTCATTTGTGTATACGCACGTTGCAACGCGTGTCGTGCGGAGAAACAAGACAAGATGGCCTCGCACCAGACGGTGGTCTTTCGAGAGCGATGTCAGTGGCTCTTGGCGCCGCGGCAGCTCGATTACTTGAGTAGAGAAACTGGCGCTACACCGCGCGAATTATGGAAAAGAACGCTACCCACACTACGTGTTCTGTAATATTTCAGTACGCTGTACCTACATGCTGCTCTGCTACTGTTACGTCACGGTATTCGCCTGGCGTGTGAAATTGCGGTCATTGTGCGACAACTGTGTAGTTGTCGTTGTGGCAGTGATTAGTCTTGCGTTGGATTTGGAATACTCTTTTCACAAAGGTGAGTGAAAGTGTTAATCATTACCTGCTGTGCATAGCTGTCATTAGAAGCGTATTTTGTGTTGAGTTTTGCACGCCAAAGCAAAATTGTGAGAACGAGAGATACATACTGCACGCGTGCATAAGTCCGTCCTAATTCTCAGTGATGGCATGTGTATTCCAAAACGCAAGTGATTGAGAATTTTGGCTTAATTGACAGAAGTCATTGGTTTATTTTTCAGATATGTGCAATTATGATGTAGGTTAACGTTAAAATGCGGCCACGGCGGCCACATTTCAATGGGGGCGAAAGGCAAAGAACACCCATGTGCTTATGTTCGGGTGCACGTTAAAGAACCCCAGTTGATCGAAACTAATCCGTAGTCCCACACTACGGCGTGCCTCATAATGCTACGGTGGTTTCGACACGTCAAACTCCAGCAATTATATGTTATCGTACTTTCACGCATGCACTGTCCAGTGGTATCACGTTTGCTAAAATGTTGTAAAAATTAACTTTCATGCTTCTTTATATTGCTTGTTGTATTGATAAGTGCTATAAGTGCTGTGTAAAACTAAAAACGCGCGCTCTTGCCAAGTATGTTAACGCCGAAAAAAATTGAATTATTGGTGTCCATTCTAAGGTGTTCATTAAAACAAGACTGTTTTGTGAAGCGGGACTTACTGTATTTATGACAAGCAGATCGTGCGCAAACGTATACAAACAACACGGGACACACAGAAGTATGCGGCGCATCGCGCACACGCCGAGCCTATCAAAAAAAGAAGAAAAAAAATCGGCAGATCCCACGTACCGTGGGAATCGATGTTATGCGAATCATGCACGCGATGGTGAATGTCGCATATAAGTTTTCATGTTGAGCGATAGCTTAAGGAAAGACGCTAGAGAAATGTGGAAGAGGTATAAACACGCTCATATATGCTGAAGAGTCGCATATGTATTATATAACCAGTTGTTTACAGTTGCGTAACGATGCCAACACCAATATGGGTGTTACCAACACCAGACGCGGTAAGCTGATATGTAGTGCTTATATTCTTCAATACTGGATAGCGCGAATCCGAACAGCACAACGAAGAAATACAAATGCGCAGGACAGGCGTTGCTCGCAACTAAGATTCATTCAGGAAAGTTCCCCTGGATATACAAACAGCCGACTGGCACGGGCAGGCCCACTGCGAGTACGTTACAGTCACAGATGCAGTTATGACAGTTTTGTTACAGTTGTTATGCTTATACTTGTCCGTTATGACTGAATGCACGCGAGTTTCACGAACGCGCGTGTATGTGTAGAAGGGGTCCTTGACAGTTCTTGAACAAGGTCGTCATCACCGTGATTAGTGAGCACCAGCAGCTGGACCGGACTTGTTAATCGGTTCCGTTCGTGATCGCGGCTACTAGGGGTCTAAGTGCATTGAAGTGCGAGGTATAGTACAGCTGGTGGAAATCCTGGATGCCTCTTACGATGAAATCATCTATGGCGTCTCCTGTCCTGGATGTGCGAACGAGGTCTTTTGATGCCCTGTCCACATCCAAGCCGTCTTTCACGCAGTATAGGGACCAGGCGTTGTTGGGTCTTGATAAATCAATGTTTAAGTCACCGGTAATGATGAGAGGCCTTGTTCGCTCGACAGATTTATTGTAGGAAGCATTCACCCCGGTTTTTGCGTAATCGACGTGGTCCACATTGCTGACCACGTGAATGAGTGCATGGTAGTCTTCCAGGGGTGTTCTGTCTTGAGCTTCCTCACTTTCCTTGTGTCCACCACGGTGGTGTAGCGGTTACGGCGATCGGCTGCTGACCCGAAGGTCGCGGGTTCGATCCCGGCCGCGGCGCTCGCATTTCGATAAATGCAAAATGCTAGATGGCCGTGTACTGTGCGATCTCGGTGCGCGTTAAAGAATACCAGATGGTCAAAATTCCGAAGCCCTTCGCAACGGCGTCTCTCATAATCATGTCGTGGTTTTGGGACATAAAACCCCAACAATTGTTGTTATTATCACTTTGCTTGCGTGTCACTGTGTGTGTTCGCGTTTACTGTGTTGGTTGAGACTTTGTATCACCTGTGGCACATACCCGCATAACATAAACTCTGGTATGCGGGTATGTGCCACACGTGACTGAGAGAAAGGGTTTCATGACGTACGCGACAAGTATTTTGCGTTATTCATGGCATGACCAGTGAATCGTGTTCGTCATACACTGATCCCCTGCTATGCCAATTTTGGTACATTAGAAGTTATGGAGACTACCAGGAGAGCGCCCAGACGTAGGCGGCTAGATAGATAGATAGATAGATAGATAGATAGATAGATAGATAGATTGATACGTAGATAGAAACGCCCAAAGTGCCTGAGGTTCGCTAAGAAATGCTTCGCATTTAAAAACGCCACACACGTTACTCAACACATAGAACAAAAACAATGAACGTCACTCGCGTGTTGCTGGCATCAATCCTAGGTACAACTAACTGCACGCAACTGGCCGAGGTCGGTAGCACTGGATAGGTCTGCTCTGAGGCTGCCGAGTGAGCGCGAAAGGGCGACCGCAGAGGCGGCCGCTCTCCGCAGCACGGAACCACGATGTAACTCGGCGTGCGCCATGCGCGCGTAATTCACGTGGATGAGGAGGAAAGTTTCTCCCTTGGCGCTTGCCGCAAGGAGGCGCGACGAGTAAATCGTCCGCAAAGGAGAAAGTCGCTGCTCCGAAGGAGGAACGGAGCCCGTTGCTCCATTCTCGCTCCCCTTTTTTTTAGAGTGCTCTTGCGGCATGGCTGCAGGCGACGCGCACGGGGGGCCCAATTGCGTTATCACATTCCACTCTTGAAGGCAAAGCTCAAGGATGCTTCAAGTTTTAATATTATTGATTTAAAACGCCTTGTCCGCTTCATTTAGTAGGCGCGTAGATCTTTTTATTTATTTATCTCCTGTGTATGAAATATTATGCGTGTATTGCTGTTTATATTACATATATTCGCTTTCGGCGGGCGGTTGAGGTCGGAGGGTTCCTAGAATAAAGGACCCTCCCACCTCTAGCAATTAGTTACTGATCAGGGAATATTTACTCTATCATTTAGCTGCAGGAAGTCTTCATATGATAGAGACCACGAGATGACATCTTCTTTCTGTCTTCGACGCAGCCGTCGTCAAAAGCTACATGGCCACGAGGCATCTGCTTCATGGCTGTGCATCAGAAGGAAGGTGTTTGTTTGGAGTATCTGTAAATGGTGCTAGAGAGAACACGCTGCAGGGCTGTACAAAATTTTAGATTCTTTCTGTGTGTGTCGTCTTTACCATTCATTTGTCACAACCAGTGCTGGGCAGTATCGAAGATATATGTATCTTAGATACTATCTTAGATACTTTTTGGGTATCTTGTATCTGTATCGCGATACAACTCGCAAAACGAGTAGCTGTATCTGTATTTCCGATACATTCAATAATGTATCGAGTACCTAAAGACACAATATACTGCTATAGAAACACCACCGTGCGAAACAGTACACGTCGGCTGGACTCCGCTTCCCAAGCTGATACTGTTGCCGCTAAGCCACCCGAATAAAACTAACGACAGTGAAACTTTTCTTTTTTCGGCCAGCGTGTTCCAGCGAGCACAGGTGATTAGGCCTACGAATCCCCATTGGCGAAGCAGAGTGATGGCGCTCGAGCCACCTCGACAAAAACAAGTGCGCGAGTGTGTACGCTCAGCCGACCTTTTGTTTTCTCAATGGTTTTTTTTTTTTTGTTCTTTTAGTAGAGTCGGTGCCATGAGACATGCTAGTAGCCACTATACTGTGCTGCGTACTCGTGTGCGTGCGGCGTATTTCGCTCAAATTCTCATGCCCCTGTATTGTCGTTATCGAAGTTTGTCTTGCATGGTGCTTCGTTGCAACGTCTCAAGGATGCAAGAAAAGAATTGCTTTGTGTCTCGCGGCTTTCACACATCAGCGATTTCAGAGATCTCGTGGATGTAATCTTGACTTGCACAAGATGACATTGACTTATATGCAAATGAGATTCCAACAACCATCGCACCATTGGTGCCAAAGCTAGATGCAATAGAACAAGCATTTAGGTAAGAGAAGCTATTTTGCCGTACTGCATTTTTGTTCTCCCTGCTAAACTATTCAAGAAGTTATTTTGATGATAATTTGATTGTTTGCACAACCGCTCTCCTTGCTGTCCTCCGTTTGCATCCCATACATTATCTAGGCCTCCGTATACTTTTTTCCCGTCTGTTTACTGCAATATGTCTTTTGTTATTTGTCCCTAATTCCTTCTCTTCTTTATACCTATTTTTTAACTGCATTTCTGCATCATTTCTGCTATTTACATATCTACATTCCGTGCCAGTTTACTGTTATGTCAAGGTGACGTTGACGACAAAGATAGAATAATCTCAGCATGCCCAGAGTGTAGATTAACAAAAAGCCTTCTTACGATTTAGTAAAATAGCGAAATTGAGTTTGGATTATAATAATGGAAATGATGAGAAAGAATCTTAGATATTAGGATGGGGACTTGAGAAACATAATACCAAGTACCCCTTTTTTTTCATGAGCATCCCCACGAGCCCTTTTAGCCCTTTTATTTTTTTCCCCTGGGCACTGATTTTTTCATTGTCTGACCTTAACATGCAAGTAGAGGTGCGCGCCGCAGCGCCACGCCGCCCCCGCCGCCTGTTTCTGGTCGCGCCGCTCGCGCCGCCGCCGCTCAATAATTGCGGCGCGCCGCCGTTAGCCTTTTGTTTCAATTCGAATGGGGAATCTGGAAATAAAATACAGCACTTCGCCGAAGGATCTATTCTCGATGTGTCCATGTAATGAACTGTCCATCTCAGCGGCCGTTGAATAGGGAGAGCTCGGCGAGAGGCGCGCAGCCTGTTTCCGGTTCTTGTTCTGCAGCGCCATCATGACATCACGAAGCTCTCAAAAACTCTCGACACAAATGATAGGAACAGAATGCGTTTCAGTGCAGCGAACGCAGTCCTCAGAGATCCGATTTTCGGCGCACGTGTCTTTTGATCGTGTTAGCCTTCGGTTCAGGTTCAATGCGGCCGCTCGTCTAACGCAGCTGTAAGGTCGGTACGCATTCCATGCATCGTTCTCAAACAACTGGGACACATTCATATGCAAATTCAGACTTGAAAAGTTCCTGTTTCTGTGCATTTCGTCCACTCTAATCTTACGCTAGAAATGTGCTGACGGGTTCGGTGCGGCGACGAGGTCAAGAGCTGGGTGACATCACGGCTTACCGCTTTTTCGAATCGCTGAATGCGCTCTTCTGAAATGGACTGTGGACATCTCCTTTGGATGAACGCATGGAGAATAGCTCCCAAGAAGTTGTGGAATCTTGCTCTTCTCCAGAAATAGCACGAGTAACCTTAATGCTGCCGCGTCCTCCAGCCTTAAATGGTGACGACCCAACTCGCTCGATAACATAATCTTGGTGTCTTGGACCTATAGTTCACTGTGCATAAATAAATAAAATATATAAGTATATATATATATATATATATATATAGTATAATATATATATATATATATATATATATATATATATATATATATATGTATATATATATATATATATATATATATATATATATATATATATATATATATATATATATCTCCGTGTGTTAGTACACTTTTTCCTTTCATTCTTACTAAAAGACATCGAGAAATAAATACAGAAGTAAAGATAATGGCAAACTTAGATTATAGCTGAGCTAGTTGGTAGGTCTTCATGTTAAGAAGACATGACGTGGAAACACGTACATAAAAACAAAGTCGAGAGAGTGAACAGGTATCTCTCACGTAGACCAATACTCGCACTTGATTGATAGGTATACGGTCTCTTACGTGGGGATGCGCAGATAAATATTTGTGTCTATTTTCGGCTCCACAGCTGTGTGATTTTTCAGTTGTCAGCGGCGTTTCTGGTGTATTGACTACTCCCCTGTGTCCGTGTTTGCACGCCCTGTTTTTATAAAAAGCCCCTAACAGCCTCTGAAAATACAACCAAAAACAAAACGAACGAGCACGTTATTCTCTGTTGGCGTGTCTTGTCTTTTGGTGCACTTCGTGATGCCAGAACAGTGATTCACGTGAAATCATCAGCGTACATACTCTCGACTGGTCCATATCTGAGAAAGAACAATTGTGAATTGTCCCCCACACTGCTTTGCTATGCAGCGTCCCACCACCCGCTCTTGCTTCTCTCGCACGACTATCGTGCGCGATTAGCTGATTTTGCTCCATTTTGTGCGTTTGCGACCGCGCATGCAGAAATTACAGACTGTAGCCAACAAGCGCGAAATCATGATAGGTTCAACGCTTAGTGCTGACATTGAAAAAAATTCGGCAGATACCAAGCACTGTGGGAATCGATGTAATGCGAAGCAGCCAGCAAGGAGCTGCATACATCGCCTTGTTCGTCTTTGGGCCAAATGAAATCATTCATGGCATAGCATCTAGTCCACCATATATCGCATGTTTGCCATGCACGCATGCATGCATAATCAAGTGTACACCATGCTAATGAAACGCATATTCTGGTATATAAATGCATGACCTGTCGTTTATGTTCATCACGCACTCGTGCCATGCCATACCAATTTTGGTGTATATCACGTTAACAAAACGGCCGAAAGCGCACCATGACAGTGGCATGTAAATCATACCGTACATGACATGCATAACATGATTCGCATGTTAAGACCTCTCATTTATGTTCGTCATACAGTCACATCGCGCAATACCAATTTTGGTCCATATCACTCTAGCGAAACGGCCACGAGTGCGCCATGAGCAGGGCATGTAAATCATGACGTACATTTCATGCATGTCATGATTATCATGTTACCACCTTTCATTTACGTTCGTCATACAGTGGCGTCGCGCAATACCAATTTTGGTGTATACCAAGCTAGCGAAACGACCGGGAATGCACAATGAGCGCGGCATGTAAATCATGACATACATAACCTGCAAGTCATGATTTCCATGTTACCACCTCTCATTTAAGTTCGTCGTGCAGTCGCGTCGCGCAATACCAATATTGGTGTGTCAAGCATGCGAAACGGCACGAGTGCGTCATGAGCATGACATGTAAATCATGTCGTGCATGTCATGCATGTCATGATTTTCATGTTACCACGTCTCATTCACCTTCGTCGTACAGTCGCTTCGCGCAATAGTAATGTTGGTGTACATCGATCTAGCGAAGCGGCCGCGAATGCATCATGAGCGTGGCAATTAAATCATGCTTACATAACATGCATGTCATGGTTTTCATCTTACCAACTGTCATTCATGTTCTTCATACAGTCACATCGAGCAATACTAATTTTGGTGTATATCAATCTACTGAAACTGCCGCTAGCGCATCATGAGCGCGGCATGTAAATCAGGTCGTACATGACTTGCATGTCATGATTTTCATGTTACCACGTGTCACTTCCGTTCGTCATACAGTTGTGTCACGTAACACCAATTTTGGTGTATATCACGCAAGCGAAACGGACGCGAGTGCGCCATGAGCGTGGCATGTAAATCATGTCATACATGACATGCGCTTCATGATTTGCATATTAGGACCTGTCATTATGTTCGCCATGAACTCTTGTCACGCCGTACCATTTTTGGTGTATATGAAATTAACGGAACGGCCGCAAAAGCCCAAAGGCCGTGGAATGTAAATCATGCTGTTCATGACATGCGTGTCATGATTTTCATGATATGACCTGTCATTTATGTTCGTGATAAGGCCATGTTATCACACACCAATTTTGGTATACATCCGATTAACGGAACGGCCAGGGAGCCCAAAGGCCGTGGAATGTAAATCATGCTGTTCATGACATGCGTGTCATGTTTTTCATGATATGACCTGTCATTTATGTTCGTAATAAGGCCATGTTATGACACACCAATTTTGGTATACATCCGATTAACGAAACGGCCAGGAGAGCACACAGTCGTAGGCGGCTAGATAGATAGATAGATAGATAGATAGATAGATAGATAGATAGATAGATAGATAGATAGATAGATAGATAGACAGATAGACAGATAGATAGATAGATAGATAGATAGATAGATAGATAGATAGATAGATAGATAGATAGATAGATAGATAGATAGATAGATAGATAGATAGATAGATACGCTCAAAGTCGCAGAAGTTCGCTAAGCAATACTTCGCATTTAATAAGTGGCGAGGAGATGCCCCTGTAAGAAGGGTATTGAAGGCGAGAACGAAACCAATGGAAAAGACTCCGGATTATATGATTCTTCCAACGGGCCCACTCTTTATTGCGGAGAGTAGACAATGCAGCTTTCCAGGAATAAGGCGAGCCCGCTTCAACGGTTTTTTGTATATTTTTTATTGCGTTAGCAACTGTATGGACACTCAGGACAGCTTTTTAACGTCCCCGTCATGTTCCGTATAAACTCTAAATCGATAACATCGCTCCGCGCATTTTATATTCTCCCGCGAGTAAAATCTCCCGAGCGTTGGCAAGGAACATGGCTAAAGCAGAGATGAAAACAAGCTGGCTATCTCCGTCACACGGAATAACATCAACCCGCGTGCGAGGCCTGCCGTCGATTGCTTCTCAAGTAGAAGAAAACGCCCCACCCGTCATTTGCTGGGCGAAAGAGGAGGAAGGGATGTCTGGGGAGAGGGACTGCGTAACTCGAGCAGCAACTGTGAACTTTGGCTATAAGGGCGCGGTCGAGAGCGCTGGCACGCGCGCTATTTCGGCAGACATCCCCCAGCAAACAGCTCGTATAACTTCTACGTGCTGTGAGCACTGTGATTTCACTGCTTCGCGCTCGGACCACTGATACTACAAAATGACCGAAAACCGCTTCTCTCCCAGGAGCGGCCGTATTGCCATACCCCAGCGTTTTGTAGATTTAAGTGAGATCGGAGCAAAAAAGAGTTAGCTGCTAGCCCCCGTTCATGTAACATTACGGCGTGTAGTTATCGCATTCACTGCTTCGCCCCCCCCTGCCCGTCTCCCTTCTCCCGCGCCGCGCCGCCGCCGGTCCGATCATCCCCGCGCCGTTCACACGCCGCCGCCGGTGATCTTGGGTCCGGCGCACATGTCTACATGCAAGTTGATGTTACATCATGCTTTATTTTCATAGCTTTTAAGGGTGCCACCCGTATCGTGTTTATAGAGGGTGGGAACCAAATATTTACAAAGAAGGGGTGAACCTCAACAGAATAATACCAACGACATGGTTTACCATCATGTGGCTCTCGTTGGGTATTTTTATATTGCGCCTTCTTCGTTAATTAACTAAGATGAATTATTAGTTAATATAACATTTCTGGTATTCACTTCAGTGCCAAGTGCGGTTCGTTACGTTGTAGAAGGTATTCCATAACGAGCGTTTCAATTTTTGTGAAAAAGTACATGCTGCGTAGTGATTTTTACCGGCGTTTAATTAAAGACATCCTGAGAAATATGACCACGTTACTGCCCTTGTGCGCTACCGTACTGCAGCGCTGTCAAACGTGCTTTGAGCGAATCAATCGGCGCGTGAACGGTGGCTAAATGAGCGGCCGCTGATCTCGGCATCGCCTCCACAGCGCGTCAACATTTCTGACGGCCGCTGCAGTACGGTAACGCATCAGCGCAGTTACGTGGTTTATTTCATATTTCGCGGGCTTTCTTTAAAAGCTGGAAAATATTCACCACGCAGCAGGTAGGTTGCCCCCCAAAATTGGATCGGTCGTTTTAAAATGCGCTCTACGACGTGGCGAAACGCACTTGGCCCTAAAGCGAATATTAAGAATGTAGCATATGTGACCTGAGTTAGTTAACCAATTCAGCGAAATATAAAAATACGATAATGAGCGCCCCATGGCGATAAACCATAAGCCGTTGGTTTCATTCAGTCGCGGTCAGCCACGCGTTTTTTTTTTAATATTTGGCTTCACTCATTTGAAACATGTTGTGTACTTATTCACTGTGATTGTTTAATACAGAACCGCCCTGCTATTTGACTTAGATATATTCATTTTCCTTTTTTTAGGTCACCGCTAAGTTTATCTTTTACTGTTACAAATCAGCACGTAAACAGAGCTTTAAGAGGCAGTAGCGTAAATAGCAGTGATATTCTGCGACGCTTTGTGCCGCTACAATACCTCTGAGACGTATTGTTCTCTTGGAGAGGAAAGTTCTTTGAGACAAGTTCTCTTGGAGAGTAAATGGTAAAAGATTGCAGGTTAGTGAATATGTGTGTAACGAACGCTTTCCAGCAGATAAGTAGAATATAAAAAGAAATCATTGCAGCTCTATGTCGTCAATGAATGTCGTCAATACAGTTGTCGTCAGTGCAGAATGTCGTCAATGCAGTTCTATGTCGTCAACGTTCACTCTGCAGCTATCGTCTTCACAGGATGTGTCAGAAAAAATATTGCGACCAGCGTTGTTGCTGCTCTACACCTGTCGAGTGATGCGGAATTACGAAAACGCCAATACGCTTACGGACAAGGTCGGACTGCACAGCGGTATTCACGCCATCGTGCGAAGGCTTCTTAATGGCGCTCTTGCAATTAGATGGCAACCCGCTAGCTGGTCGGCAAGTAGAGCAGCGACATCCACCAGTTACAAAAGTGTGAAGCAAAAACCACTGACTAATTATCAGCCAAACAAATCGCGAGAAGTTTTTCGAAATGAAACTAGCATGACTTGAGCAAGAAAGATCAAACTTTGGTAAACAAACAGATATTTCATTAAACTTAAACATAGTTTGTGGCACTTAGGAAATTTTCACGTAAACACTTTTGTATATAGGCCTTTGCTGCTTCATTATATTGATTTATAATAGCAGATTTGCTATTATATCGCTAATGTATCAAAGTATCTTAAGATACAATTGGGAAGTCTCGTATCAGATACAGTAATTCCGGAAGTACCTTGTATATGTATCTCAAATACTTCTTGCCCGAGTATCTTGTATCGTATCGCGACACATTATCAAAGTATCTTTGCCCAGCCCTGCATGTAACTTCTTTTTAAACCGCACTTTTAACTATTGTATTCCCCACTCCTTTCTGTATGCCTTAAAATTATCTTTAATAAATAAATAAATAAATAAATAAATAAATCGTTGAGCGCTGACCGAATGAGCGGCTGCCTGAAGATTATAGCCAGTACAAGGTAAGACAGCACGAGCTGTCTGTGTACAGAGATTGCCTGGTCTGGGGAAACTGCGTGGTGGTCCCGTGGGCCTTGCGAAAGCGTGTGCTCGTCCTGCTGCACGCAGATCGTCCAGGCGTATCGGCCATGAAGGCTCTGTATAGACGTCAGCAGTGTTGCGGAGTTGCTACTCCGGAATTTGAATGACTCCTGAATCATTCCGCATTTTCGAGGCCCCGGAATGGAATGGGAATGGAATGGCGACAACGCTTGGAGGAATGGAATGGGAATGAAATTAAGCACATTTTGCACGGCATGGAATTCAAATAAAATTAAGTCTTTTTCCGAAAGTAGAGCGCGTTTTCGTCTACGCACTGTTTTTCAAACTTCAAACACTAGTAAGTAAGAGCCTCGAATATAACAATAAGGCAGTAATTTGAAAATGGGTTGGCTGATTACAAGCACGGTACATTTATAAGCAACGCGCCTACTCCAAGTCTGTTCTGAGAGTTCAGAGAGAGTTCTTTATTTGCACATAATAATGGTAGTTAGAATTGGGGATTGCACTGATACAGAGGGAGGTCCCAAAGTCAACAGACTGTACAGGGGATCTTCCATAACAAATGAGTAAACAAACGTATGTTTAATGCAGCTAAATATGTACGCAAAGTAAACACTCAAATAAACGAAGTATTAACACAGTAACATAGTTGGATTATTTAAAGATTGCCAAGGAAAGCGGGGATGATGAAATGACTATGCTGAATGCAGATAATTCCGAAGGTTGAATTTAAATGCGTGGAAATAGGAAAGATTCTTAACATGGCATGGTAATGAGTTCCAGAGTTGTGTGGCTGAGAAGTTAGGGGTGAACTTACCATAATTAGTTTTGGGTTTCGGCAATAAATAGCTATTGGTGGAAGCGAAACGCGTGGACAAAGAGTAAGGATACTGTAATAACCGACCTGGACGCCGCAACAGCTTTGCAAGAATGCTTTATTGCACAACGATACGAGTATATGTAGGTACGGTAGGTTGCTTTATCGATTCACTTGGTGGTGCTGGTTCTAACACAAGACATGCGCAGTACACACTGGTTCACTCAGTTCATGCTGTTATCACATCCCTCCCCCCCTAGCAGTCAATGCCATAACGGAGCACAGGTCGTTGTGCACGAGTAGAGCGGCGGCATGCTTGCGCTGTATCAGGTACAGTCGATGTCGGCCCACTATCTGCTGGCACAGTAGCTTCTCGCACAGGCGATCTGGTCACCGTAGCTGGCGTCGCTGGAAACTGGAAGTGAGGGTCAGCGGTCTCTGGTGGAGCAGACTTCCATGCTCTGCGCACATGGTCACGATGACGTCTGTGTATTGCACCGCTCGTAGTTTGAACTTCGTACATGACGTGGCCTAAGGACCTCAGTACGCACGCGGCTAGCCACTTCGGCCCACGAGAGAAGTTCCGCACGTACACAGGATCACCACGCTGGAACGTCAAATTTGGCTGTCTCGTACACCTCACGTCTTCGACGTCGGGCTGCATGCTTGACAAGGCAGAACGGAAGCTCCTTCCCAGCATGAGTTCTGCTGGCGTTCTCCCGGTTTCCGTGTGTGGCGTGGAGTGCTGCTTGAATAAAAAACGAGAGACTTTACACGCCACTGTGCCCTGGCTTTGCTTTCGAAGCGCACACTTTAGTTCGCGAACCATGCGCTCGGCCCTTCCGTTGCTTGCGGGATGTAATGGCGCTGTATACATGTAACGGACACCGTTCCGCCTCAAGAAAGATTGCATTTCTTGGCTTGAAAACGCCGTCCCATTATCCGAAACCACCAACTCCGGTAATCCGTACGAAGCAAACATCCTGCGTAGTTTATCGATCACCACTGACGAGTGAAGCGATGGCACGATTTCGATCTCAGCCCAGTTTGATAATGCGTCCACGACAACAAGAAAGAAAACACCTTGTACTGGCCCGGCAAAATCTAAATGGATTCTACTCCATGGACCTTCGGGCTTCGTCCAGAAGTGGACAGGCGTCTTGGGTTCGCTTTGCCTGTTTGTTTGGCATGGTTGGCAATGACGAACAAAATCTTCGATCTGAGCATCGAACTTCGGCCACCACACAAATGATCTTGCCAGAGCTTTCATGGCCGTGATGCCAGGATGATTTGCATGTAAAATGCAAAGAACATTTGTTCTGAGTTCGTCTGGCAGTATCACCCTGTTGCCCCACAAGAGGCAGTCGCGGTGCAGTGACAATTCTTTGCGCCTCACCTGATAGGCGGCATACTCTGGGGGCACACCTTGTTCTGGCCAGCCGGCCCTGACCCATTTCTTCACCCTGGACAGACAAGGATCGCGTAGAGTGGCTGATGCGACGTCTTCTGCACTCACAGGCGGGTACTCGACTGGTTCCAGCATGAGGATGTCGCCTGGCGGCTCGATGTCTGGCCGGTCTCCGGGTATTGGCAGCCTGCTAAGACAGTCAGCATTTCCGTGATCTTGCGTCTTTCTATACTCCAATTTGTATTCATAAGCAGATATCAAAGACAAGCGCAACATACGCGGTGACAGAACTACCGGGATCTGCTTATCTCGTTGAAAGATGCCTAGAAGTGGCTTGTGGTCGGTAAAAATGCTGAATGGTCGACCGCAGATGTACTGGTGAAAATGACGCACGCCACACACAATGGCGAGCGCTTCGCGGTCAATCTGGGCGTAGTTACGCTCCGTCTTAGTGAGTGTTCTTGACGCGTAAGCAACAGGTTGCTCTAGCGCTTCAGCACCTCTGTGAGCCAACACAGCTCCTACGCCCACCGGGGATGCATCGCAAGACAGAATTAATGGTGCATCAGGATTGTAGTGCACTAGAAGTGACTCTGACGTCAGCAGCTTCTTTAGTCCTTCGAAAGCTCGCTGTTGCTCTTCGCCCCACTTCCACGTACTGTCACTGTCTAGTAGGCGGTATAACACTTCAGCAACTTCAGAACGGCCTTTTAGGAAACGATTGTAAAAATTCACCATACCTAGAAAGGCTTGAAGCTCCTTTTTGTTCTGTGGTGTAGGTGCTTGGTGAATGGCCTCGACTTTGCTTTTCGACGGGTAGGTGCCCCTTCCATCTATCCGGTGTCCCAAGTACTGCAGGCTCTCTTTGAAAAACTGGCACTTGGCTCTTTGAACACGTAGTTGGGTCTTCGAGAGTCGGTTGAAAACTTCATTCAGGACCTTGTGATGTTCCTCAGCAGTTTCGCTTGCCACCAGAATGTCGTCGAGGTAGGCCGCCACCTGCGGTAAACCTGCAAGCAATGTATCCATTGTTCTTTGAAATAATCCGGGTGCCACGGACACACCGAACGGCAAACGTCGCACTTTGTACAGGCCCTTTACTGTGTTGATAGTGAGCACATCTGCTGAAGACTCATCCACCGCCAGTTGCTGGTACGCCTGCGTCAAGTCAATTTTTGAAAAAATACGGCCTTTCCCTAGCCTTGCGAAAAGTTCTTTGCCCGTAGGTAAAGGGTAAACGTTGTTTCTTACCGCTTGGTTGACCTGGCTAGGTAGTCACCGCATATTCTCAGCGAACCGTCCTTTTTTCGCACAATCACCACAGGAGTGGCCCATTCCGCATACTGGGTTGGCTCTAGAACACCCTGACGTTCTAGTTTATCCAGCTCGGCGATGACATCATCCTTAAGAGCGAAAGGAATGCTGCGGCATTTAAGAAACTTTGGCTGGGCGTCATGCTTCAGTTCAATGTGTACTGGCGGTAAGGCTGCGCCGGGAAAGGTTTCGCCAAAAACTTCCGGAAATTTTTCGATAACCGCTTCTGCACTGTGGCCGATGCTGTGAATTCCAGTAACGCTGATGTTCAAAGACTTGAACCAGTCACGCCCCAGTAGTGTGCTACCTTCGTTCCTTACCACCAGAAGTGGCAACTTGCAGTCCTGCTCTTTAAACTTCACTGGCAGTGTAGCTTTTCCGATGACGTCTAGTCCTTCCTTGGTCCACGTTACGAGCTGTGCGTGTGCTTCCTCAAGCTTAATGCTTGATGCCACCTTCAGTTTTCTGAACGACGTTTCGCTCATAATTGATCTAGCTGCTCCGGAATCCACTTCCATCGGCACCGTTTCTCCGCCAATGCTTACGGTAACCATAAACTTGGGACAACTGCTGGTTACTTGGCTAATACTTCGCAAGTCATCATACTCAGTTTGCGCTGAACTTGCCGTATTTTCCAGTTGATGGTTCACCTGCCCACTTTTTGTTATTACGACACACCTTGGCTATGTGACCTTTGCTGGAACAGTTCAAGCATACTGCGCTTTTAAACTTGCATCGATAAGCAGCGTGGTTGCCCGAGCACCGGAAACACCGTTGTTACGACTGCATGCCTGACGCCCTTTCCTCTTGCCCCTTCTTCAGACGTTGCGTGCCTATCTTGGCCGTGACATCTGGGCTTTCCTGACGCTGACTTCCGATAGCTCTTTGATGTTTTGCAGCAGATTCGGCTGTGACTGCCATGTCATACGCTGTCGCAAAGGTCAGGTTCTTCTCGGCCAACAGGCGCTGCTGCACTATGCTGTCGGAAATCCCAAAAACTAACCGGTCCCTGAGCATAATGTCAAGCGGAAGTTGCTTGTCGCTGAACCCACAGTTCTCCGCCAGTTTGCGTAAAGCAGTAACATAGTCAGCGACTGTCTCGCCGTCATGCTGATCTCGTTTGGAGAACACATACCTGGCGTACAGCTCGGATGGCTTCGGATTGATGTGATTCTTCACTGCCTCTACGATGGACTGATAGTCGGCGTTCGGCGGTCTAAGAGGCTTTACGAGGGTGGCTATCAGAGAGAGTAGGTCTCTTCCCCACAGGAACTCAGTAACGCTGCCCTCTTGTCGGCGTCTTCTGTGAGCTTGTTAGCTGCGCAGCATAACTCGATACGCTCAACGTAGTCTTCCCATGAAGAATTGCTCTTCAGGTGAAACTCACCGATGCGAACGCCGATGGCCATTCTGTCGAAGCCGCCCCTCCTGCGTGGGCACAACCGTTCTTCGTCGCCAGTGTAATAACCGACGTGGACGCCGCAACAGCTTTGCAAGAATGCTTTATTGCACAACGATACGAGTATATGAAGGTACGGTAGGTTGCTTTATCGATTCACTTGGTGGTGCTGGTTCTAACACAAGACATGCGCAGTACACACTGGTTCACTCAGTTCATGCTGTTATCACACATACTGGCTATTGGTGATCATGGGGAACGGGAGCTTTCCGTTCATAGATTTGTGGAATAGTATGGAGAGCTGGGCGAGTTGGTTTGAGGACATTCTTGGAAACATTTCGGCGCGCATACAAAAGACGAAAACGAAAGGCGAGAAGACAAACGGGCGCGAACTCACAACTAAGTTTATTGAAGGAAGTACACGAAATATATAACCCAATATATATATATATATATATATATATATATATATATATATATATATATATATATATATTGTGGAATAGTATTACGAGGGAGTATGTATGCAGATTTCCCACCGACAGAATACCGTTAGATATGAGCAACGGCGATGCTTCTGATGTGTAGCTGCTATGTGTCATGATGGGAATAGCTTGATTTTGAGTCTGGTGCAATGGCGATAAATGAACTAGATACGTGCTTCCACATGACGCTATGCAATAATTATTATACGTATGAATGAAAGCATAATAAAGGGAGAATAGTGTTTTATATTGAAAAAATTGCGAACTTTAATTAGTATTTTAATGCCATAAGCTGTCTTTTATTGTTAACGATAAAACGTGCTCATCAAATTTTAGGTGCTTATCTAATGTGATACCGAGAACCATGACATTGTCAGTAGGGTAAACTGCGTTTGCAGCAAAGATTAACGATGGAGATCCTGAATAAAGCTTTTGCTTAGAAGAGAAGATGACGAACTTAGATTTTATAGCATTAATCTGTAGTTTCTTTTGTCGGCACCAGGTAACATTGTTGTCCGCGTCGTGGTTAAGCTTGCAGATAAATGAATCAATGTTGGTGTCTCAGCAGAAAATAGTAGTGCAGTCAGCGTAAAGAATAAAGTCACACGATTTTAGGCATTGTGAAATATCATTATCGTATATTAAAAGTAAGAGAGCTCCTAATAATGATCTCTGCGGTACCCGAATGTTACTTGTTTTAGGGTGTGAGTAAGTGCTAGATATAGACACAATGTACTCTCTATCTTTTAAACAGTTACGTAGTAATTTCAGTGCCGGGCCTGTTATTCCAATGGACTCTAATTTAGCAAAAAAGTATGTTGTGAACAAGTGAATCGAATGCTTTAGATAGATCAATAAAGAGCGTCCCAGTCAAATTCCCTGCATCAATTGCCTGCCGGATCCTATCTGTCAAGTAAATAATGCTAAATCAGTTAAGTATCCCTCCCTGAATCCAAACTGATTTGTTGATAGGACATTAAATTTTGACAGATAAGAAGGCAAGCGTGTTACTATTATTTTTTCGACAACTTTACTAAACAGTGGAAGTACAGCTATAGGCAGATAGTTAGATGTGTGACGCTTATCTCCCTTCTTGAAAACAGGGATTATTTTGGCCTTCTTCAAGGAACTCGACAAAATGCCCGTTGTAAAAATAAGGTTTACTATGTGACAAAATGTTTCAGATATTAAACTTGCTATCAGTTTTACGAGAGAGGGGCCTGTATTTTTTAGACTAGAAGTGATAGTGACTATTTCTTCAGGTGTGACGGGGTGAAGGAAAAAGCTGTGATGCATGCGTGGGTAAAACTGGGTCAGAGGATCGTCGTCCCATTGCTTGTCTGTACAAAAGAAGTTAATAAAAGAGTTAGCAATATCTAAGGCATTATCGAGAAGAAGTTCTCCCGATTTTATCATTGTTATTTTGGTATTCTAGTTGGATCTACCCAAAAAAAGAGTTTAAAGAAGAAGAAGAACGGAAACTTTATTGTTTAAAACTTTCCACTGTTTTTTTACATCATTACCAGCACACTTAATTTTGTTTTTATAGTACTGTGTTTTGGCTTGTTTGAGTAGTTTTCAGAAAAGATTGGGATATGTTTTATACCTATCATGATGCGCAGTGTTGAACGGTTGTTTTTTTTGTTTTTCTGTAAAGGTTATCTTTTTTCCTCAGACAATCAAGCAAACTGCTAGATAGCCATGGGTTACGAGGAGGTCAGAACGGTATTTTACAACTCAATATGACGGTGGAATCTGCAAGGGCATCGGAAATTATCTTTCAAAATTTATTATAGGCAGTTTCAAGGTTATCGCATGCGATGACTGAGTTCCAGTCTGTAGCGGATATTAACTCAATGAACTTTGTTGAATTGAACTTCTTTCTGGTAAAGCCTGTGAAACTAGCGCAAGGAGTATAACTTAAACGAACACATATCGGATAGTGATCGGTAACAGAGGCTTCGACAACGCCGCAGTCAGGGTTAGTAAGAAGGTTTGATAAAACGTGGTAAATAAGTGTACCTTGTTTATTTGTGGGACATCGAGTTGGAGGTGTAAATAGGTTTTCATACCCAAAGCAATTTAGGCAGTTAATGTAATCATTAAACAGTGTGTTGGATGTATCTAAGAGGTTAATATTTATATCCCCCATGATAATGACATTTTTCTGCTCTAATGATAATTCATGCAGCAAATTACCAAGGGCCGAGCAATAAGCACTTCCACATGATGACGGTAAACGATAGATGCAACCAACTATTTGATTTTTTTTGTCCTGTGAAAAAAATGAATCATGACATTTAACCCAAACAGATTCGCAGTTCGCCACGTTGAGTGCAAAGTCAAGTCGCCTATGAAAACGCAGTTCCGAAGATACGAAGATAGCCGCACCACCATGATAACTTATATAGACTGTGCTGCTCCGAACTTTGTCTCTATTCTTCACGCAAAACCGCGGTTTTATGCCGTTGGTATGCGTCGTGTGGAACTACGGTGGTGGCATAGCGCCCCACCTCCCCCAACACCTTGTGATTTTTTGTCCCTCAGCGGCGCCCCAGCCGCCTGCGGCCTCCCTACCCTTCACTTTTTTTCGGACGCATATTCAAAAAAGCGCTTCTCCAAGTTGTGATGCGTATTGACGCTGGCGCGATGCCTGTGTTCACTGAAGCTTTCGTATACCAGCTTGCGCGCCGTCTAACCTCATGCCCCCCCCCCCTCTCCACCCTTCTGCAATACTGTCCCCCCTGTCTAGACAGAGGGGCGCATTTGCCCTAAACTCTATCGGCGAAGACCTGTACGTCAGAGCAGCACACAGTCGTACACGATGAACTGTGTGCCCTCCCCCTCCGTACAGAGAGAGAGAATAAACTTTTGAAAGCATTGGTTCGGGAAGCCAGGCGAAGCAGGAGAGCCCACGTAACCACAGCCACGTACTTTTGCAGTTCTTAAGGCATCTGACGACATCAGGTTTATGGGGCGTTCATTCTTAACTCGATAAAGCCATGAAGATGCGTTTCCTACGTTGATGAATTACAGGAATCAGGCACGTAGGCAAGAGGGGGGCCCGGGCCCTCCGCCACCCCTCCCCCCCGAAATTCGTCCGGCCTTCTATATTCCCGGGCAACATTTTTAAAATTTTTGCCATGGAAAGACTTTCTTTCGGAACAATTAGGCCTTGCGCCCCCCCCCCCACCGCCCCCCGAGAAAAATTCCTGGCAACGTGCCTGGCAGGAATGGGCTGTTTTTTTCATTCCGAGTAATTGGAACGAATGGAATTGCAGCAAGTTCTAATTCCCCGGAATGGAATTGGAATGGAATGGAGGCGCCCATTCCGCAACACTGGACGTCAGACTCCACCTAAGCGGCGCTGCGAAAAACACCGCCACCAGCGCCCTGATCGCAGCCCTGACGCTAACTGGGTATTTATTTATTTATTTATTTTACCCTCAGGGTCAACAGACATTACAGAGGGGAGTGGTAAAAATAATAACGAACAAGTTTGTAAGTACAAAGAGGCAAAACAATGTTCCTGATTAAACAACAGATTATGATAGGCAAAAAATACAAAAATATCAAATATCAAAATGGCAAAGAGGAAAATAGAAAATAGAAGGATACATTCTGGTAAAAAATAAGAGGAATGTTTCTCAATATACAACAATCGTTCTCACAATTCAATACAGCAGGTGGCAATACAACAGGTGACAGTGTAATGTTCTTATTTATAGAGATACAAATATGGCATATGAGATGAAAACAACTACAAGGTATTAAAAGAATTGGCTAATACAGTCACAAATGTGTCATGATCTGAAATTGTTACAAGCGATGCGGGAAGGCAATTCCAATCATTTGATGTGCGCGGTAGGTATGATTGTCGAAATGATTCAGTTTTAGACGATGGGATGCCAACCTTATGAGCATGATTCAAACGGTGAGAAACATAATGCGGCGAAAGTATTAGCAAATCACGTAAGTATGAATGGTGGTAAAGTTTGTGAAAAAGGGTTAAGCGGAGCATTGTACGACGAGAAGCAAGTGAAGGTAATTTAAGGTTAGATTTCATTAGTGTGATACTCGCGTTTCGATTGTAATTAGAAGTTATAAAGCGAACAGAGTTATTTTGTACCATTTCTAATGAATGCACCAAGTTATTGTGATATGGATCCCAAACCGATGCGGCATATTCGAGTTTAGTGCGAACGAGTGTTTTATACAGCATTAGTTTGACAGAAGAAGGTGATTTTATGAAGTTACGGCGAAGATATCCGAGCATGCGATTAGCGTTACAAACAACATAGTTAATATGAGTACGCCATGTTAGGTTGTTACTGATATGAACTCCGAGGTACTTGTATGAGGTGACACTGTCTAATTGTGTGTTATCTAAGATGTAAACAGGTAAACTAGTGATTTTTCTTGACACACGCATGAATTTACATTTTTTTACTGTTTAATTCCATGAGCCATGTGTTACACCAGTTAAGGACAGCAGTAAGGTCAGATTGAAGAAGAGCGACGTCGTTAGGTCCAGTTATTTCACGAAAAATTACACAATCATCGGCAAACAGATGAACATATGAGGAGACGCAAGATGGCAAATCGTTAATATAGATTAGAAAAAGAAGCGGACCAAGGACGGAGCCCTGTGGTACACCGGAATGTACCGCACATTCTTCGGAATTAGTTCCATTAGCTGAGACAAATTGTGAGCGGTTAGTAAGGAAGTTTTCAATCCAGGTTACAAGGCAGGAATCAAGTTTAAGTAGTCGTAATTTATACAAAGAGAGCCGTCCGCTTGCGAATGTGCATAGGCCACAATAGAATTGCCCCTCTTTCGTTGGTGTCGAGGCGCGGTTTGCTGAAAATCAAGAAACTGGAAAGCTTCTTCCGCCAATCCACGCTTTAGAAAAGTAGGAAGCTCATGAAAGCAAACTGCGGGTACAATGCAAAAGAAGTTTAAGTTATTTCTGCGCACTGCAACTCGCAAAACAAGCGAGCATCGCACGACATCGAGTTAGAGCCAAGCCCTCTGACGTAGGTTCTGTAGCACCTAAATGCGTTGAATTCCGGTATACAGGGTGTTTCATGAAATGTGTCCAACCTTCTCAAAAAATCAGGAAAATGCGATATTTGATTGCTGCCTACAGAATTGGTTTTTCTGTACTGACAGGGATTTTAAGATGGTTAAAGAAAATATTTGGGACTGTAAATAAAATAGTTAAGTTAATTAACTTTTTTAATTAGTGGAGTTAGGTGGTTGTGCCAAATAGGAGAATTGAAGTTCTTCATGCCAGAAACCCAACCTAACTTTGAGATTTCGAAAAAAGTGGCATCTAGTAATAATTACGAAGTAATCAAGTTCAAACAAATTCAATGGCGAAACCTAAACAGAAACATGGAAGAACGCAACTGCCATATTCTTCTGAGACGTCCAAAAATGAGTTAATGACTTTTTCAGTAGCGCTGGGCATCGTAAGATGGTTAGAGACATGACTTGACGCAGTAGTTAGGAAAGTTTAATTAATTAACTTTTTAATAAGTGGAGTTAGGTGACTGTGTGAAAATGGGGAATTGAAGTTCTTCGTGCCAGAAACCCAGGCCAACATTGCGATTTCGAAAAAGCGGCCTCTAGTAATAATTACGAAGTAGTGAAATTCAACCGAATTCGATGGTTTTCGCTGTTGAAAACCGTTGCATTTTGTTGAATTTCATTACGCCACCACAATTACTAAAGGACGCAGTTATGTTTTTTCTTGTTCGTTTTCTCCTTGATGTGGATTGAAGTCCCGTCAAGGAGATGATCGACGTCGATGAAGCAGGAGGCAGGTTGGAGGTAATGAAAACTTGAAGGTATATTGCAGCGAAATATTCACAGTCATATGTACATCTTGCCGAAACACACTGATGATAACATAGACATCAACAGCATCTTACTCTTCTACTTAATTTTTCTTAAGTTAGAGCCTAGAACACTGTTACTACATACGAAGAACCAAGTCTCACTGTTCGACCACCGAGTGGGTACGGCTCAGACGAAAGTTGCATCGTACGGAGTCTTACTGATCGATCAGTTAAGTGATTACAGCCTAGACTGAAGGGAAACGAATTCCGTCTAGTCTTAAGTACCTTGCGGTAACAAAGAAAAAGGGGAGGTGGCCACTGGTGGTCCGCCTCGATATTCTGTTATCCAATCTGCTTATCCTCAGATTAAGCCGCTCCCTACTGGGCTGTCCCTAATCTCGACAGCAGCGCCTTTACATTTTAAACAGGCGTTTTGGCACTCTTTCCCATCATGGCTCTCTCTTTACCCCATGCTCTCAGGAGTTCCCACGGTTGCAATACATCTGTATCGCACACCTGAGGCACTCGCTCCGTTTCTCACGCTCATCGAGTCGAACCCCCGGTGACTGTCGTCAAGACGGTTCCGGAAAGACAATTTGCGTGTCCTCGCGTTCCCACGTTCGGACCGTGCATTGTTGCGTCTCAACCCTTCCTTGCCGTCGGCGCGCCTAAAGCGCTTGGGGGTCAAGCAGGAGATGCTTGCTCTCCTCATGTTCCCACCCGTTCGGGCTATAATCCCGAAGCCGACCTCTGAGAACGGTCGCGTACTCGGAACTCGTGGGCGCCAGCGTGGGAGCGAGCTGCCCCAATGGAAGCCGTTTGCTTTCCGTTGATAAATGCCCAGCGAAAAGACCAGGCAGGGGGAGAGCCGAGAAAGAAGCTTTGTACGACGTACCGTGCCGCGCCGTCCCGTCTGCAGGATCGACTTATGAGCGGCAAACATAACAGACGCTTTTTCGAAATCTCAAAGCTCGGATGGGTTCCTCGAATGAAGAACTTCAATTCTGCCTTTTGACAAAATCACCAAACTCCACTAATTAAAAAGTTAATGAATGTAACTTTCTTAATTACTGTCTTAAATGATGTCCTTAATTACCTTAAGATTCCTGCCGCTACAGGAAAAGCAATTCTGAAAGCCCCGAGCCAATATCGCATTTTTCTGATTTTTTTTGAAGGTTGGACACATTTCTTGAAACACACTGTATACGTAATGCCAAAGCGATGAAGTACATATGCGATCAATTTACTCACTTATGTATCTTACGATCAGTAGTACGAAGCTCGCTTTGTCGCGGACGAATGACCCCGGCGATTTTCGCCTTTTCAATTGAATTCTCCCTTAATTCATCTCTCGCTTCCTGTGCGTTGGACTGTCTTATTACGTATCCTCAAATGGGATCTTGATGGTTGTCTTCCGTTTCTATATACTGCTAATGGGGATACGAGCGTGTCCACTTTCGCGGGATACCACCAAAGGAAAAATCGTGGCCACCGAGATCAGGGTTGCCAGGTTTGGCTACTTAGCGCCATTTTGGCGACTATTTTAGGTCGTTGGCGGCAGTGAATAAGCCTGGGCAACTTGGCTACATATTGGCTACTTCCCTGTTCCCTTGATTTCAACCAAATAATCAGGTCTCGTGACATCGCAGCCGCTGGCGTTCGTGTATGCGGTACCCAAACATGGCGGCGCAGGCGCCTTTCCAGCTCTCAAAATGAAATTTGTCCCTCGGATTACTCAAAAGAAGTTTTTTGGATACGTGGCTAATACTTGTGGAAAAGCTGTTCCACGTGGCCTCACTATGCAGACCCATGACCACGTAGCACTGAACATGACTTTAACTCGTAATTGGAAGTGAACATGACACTAAAAAGCCATCCGCACCCAGGCCACTCTGCACTAATCGACACTAGAAATTCGATAGCCGACGTACAGTCTATGTTATTTCTTAGAATTTGGTACCGAGCTGTGACTCGGGAATATTAACTGCTTGAACTTGACCATAACGTGAGAAACGATTGCGAAAGAGACTACAATTTATGGCTCAACCCACTAATTGTTATGTTGAGCACACTCATGTAGTACTCGTATTTACTGTCGCCATAAGGCGGGCACTCGCAGTCCTTCTTTGAAAAGCCAAACAAGACGCGTGATGTGTGTGTCATTTCGTAACAGCGCAAGGAGTTTCGTAATTTTTCGCGAAATGAGCAATGAGTCAAAAATTCGTGAATTTATCTCAGCACTTGTGATTTTGAAGGGTTCTTGCTGTACTTTCTTGCGGTTCCATAAAAAGGTTCTTGCATTTAGTGATTAAAAAAATTAATCGCACTTGTTTTCCCACATGCGTGCCTATTTTTCACTACTTTCACTGCCCTTAGGTCAAGTTGGCTATATCTTGGCTAGTTTTTCCAATTTTTCCAATTTTAACGCGGTAGCGTTAGAGAGCTCGTGTCGCAGAAATTCCGCTGTCGGCGTCGGCACCGTTGGTTGTGAGCGGAAAATCATCCGTGAGCGAAAAATCGAGAAAGTAGCAAATAAAATAAACGATAAAATCTTCGGCCCCAATGAGGATCGAACCCGGGCCGTTCGCGTGGCAAGCAGGTGTCTTACCACAAAGCCACGATGTTGCTTGCAGCTGCTTCGGACAAAAACACTACATAAATGTCATGTAGTGAAAGGAGTCTCGACGCATTTTGTTCGGCAGGTGTCACGACGAAAACGAGCCCATACGGTAGGCGCATTCGCGAGGCAATCAAACTACGTCGAAAAACGCCGGGATAGTGCAGCCATCGCCGCTAAATACACACACGAACTTTCAAACAGCTCTAAAAATGGACAACTATGTCCATCTAGAGGAAAACATATCAAGCCAACGCAGCAAACGCTAGATAATGTGCTGCCATCTGTGAGGCATTGTGAGAAATATGTCTCGACTTTTCATTGCATCCGAGAGGGCCGGCGCGCGGCGTATATCTTGGAGGCCATGCGACTCTTGCTTTAGATCGAAAGCAAGGAGGTTAGAAAAATTGCTGGAGTGGCGATTATTGCGCAATAGTGAAGCCGTGCCCACCAAAAGATGGCGGCTGCACCCGCCATCTTTCTAGGGGCACGATAAACCATCAGCGTTTGGCGAAGGAAAGCGAACGTTTTCCACGCACGCCAGAGAAGTTTAATTATGGTAACTTTTATGGGTCAGATACTGCTGTAAGTGTGTCTTTGTGTTACTAGTTTTCGTAAGTAAGCTTCAAAGTCATGGCAAATTTTATTGGACATCAATCGTCAATACTGCACTCGACGGGTTACTTTTGTCGGCAACAAGGATCTTTTATTTTATAATTGACGTAGCATTTACAATAACAGATCAAAGCCATTTGATCTCTAAGTAGGCACCACCAGAAAAGAGCATGTTTGCGAACTCTTTGGTGGGCAAAAGCTGGCTTCACTTTCAATGGCAAGGCGTTTCGAGAGCTTCCACTCCAGAATTTTGTTTTAAACCTCCTTGATCGAAAGCCTGTAAAATTCGCGCGCGCGCGTGCGTGTGTGTGTGTAACAATACACATTAATAAGTATGCACTTAGTGGTTGAAGTGTGCACTAGGGGCCGGATTTCGCTATCGCGTTCAACTCTTAAAGGCGAAGCTTAAGGGTCCCCCAATTTTTTAATCTGCGCTGTGCTTTCTGCGACTTTGACTTTTCTACCAGGTTGGCACATTTGTGCAAACGACATCCCGCTCTCTTCGTGAGGTAATTGGCCCTTCCTCCTTTTTAATTTCATAATGCGGTAGTGATGCCGTCTTTCTCAAAAGACAGCCCGCCGCGGGGGTACAGTGGTTACGGTGCTGGACTGCTGGCCTGAAAGCCGTGGGTTCGATCCCTGCTGCGGTCGTATTTTGATGGAAGCGAAATGCTAGAAGCCCGTGTACTGTCTGATATCAGTGCACGTTAAACGACACCGAAATTCCCGTAGTCTTCCGCTTCGGCGTGCCTCATAATGACATCGTGGTTCTGGCACATTAAACCCCCAAAATTTTCTAGCTCTTTTTTGTCTTTATACCTGGCAACCCTGACCGAGATAGCTACGGCAATAGTGGAGGCCAGAGCCGTATATTCCCTTTGGGAGAGTTCGGCGCTCTTTTGATCTCGCCGCCAGTCTGGCAACAGCGCGCTTCCGCGCCGCCGACGCCATTTCGTGCCGAGGTTTCTCGTGATGCTGTATCCGTGACGTCGCTGTCGGCATTTATGCTTCCTCTGTGACCGACCTGGTGTGTCTTTGCTGCTGTTCGTGCACGTGTCGGCTGCGTGGAACATCGTGGACCTACACGGACGTCGCAATGGGGGCTTGCAGCGCAGTAGCCCGCGGCGGCGGGAGTTGGCGACGCTAGGTTTGTCACGTTACGTTGACGCGAAAACAGAGCACTCTATACTCCCACTTGCGCGACGCACTACGTCGCCTTGACGCATGCGCAATTGAGCGCACTTGGCGTCCCTTCTTCACGTAGAGACACAGACGCACTTCAGTCTGGATAACGTCGCCGGCGTGGAATGCAGCATGTCGCATCTCGCGCCGGCTGCAGCCGGGGCGCGTTGACGGACGCTGGGCGCGTCAGTCGCATCGCGCGTTGGCCTATAGAGTGCTGCACGTTTGTTAGCGTAGCGTCACTGTGCCGAGCGTGCGCGCGCGTCGACGTTACGCTGCAGTATATCAGCCCCTTAACTCGCTGAAGAAAGGATTCGCCAGAGACGGAGCGTTGCGGGCGCACGCCAACGCGAGCTTACAGTGCCGCGGCACAAAATGGCTGGCGGACAGCGCCGCCGCTAAATTTGGATGGTTGGTTGGCTCCGCCCCTCCGCCGAACTCTCCGAAGGAATATACGGCTCTGGTGGAGGCCACCGGCAAAACAAACGTGAAGGTGGTCACGGCCAACATTTTACGATTTACTTGTATGACACACGTGTTAGCTAGTTAGAATCGGTACCCTGAGTCTTCAAATCGTACGTGCGCGATGCTGTGCGGTGACTACCAACTTAGAATATAGGATGTCGTGGTGTGCGTATCACGCGTCTTCAGTCTGCCTCTAGCAGCTGCTCAATCCGTGTTACACGGCACGCAGCGCGCTCATAACCTCTGCTGAGTTTCATAGTAGCGGTTACCACAGTACTCCGTCAGGGCTAGGCAAAACAACAGCAGACCTAAATTCTCACACTTTCTCATGCGACCGGCTGTGGAGAACGCGGGTACTTTGCTTACCCAACACGCTCGCAATAGCGCGTATCTAGCGCCCTCGCCTTTATGCTTCGTAAAACTACAGAAATCAGTAAAACTGAACGTTGTCATTCAGTCCTTTACGTCCGTGGCAATTCACAACTCAACAGTAGCGTCGATTGCGGCGTTTCTTTATAGCGTGCGGAGCGGTCTCCTCTGCTGTTGTTTTAACCGTCGTTCTGGCAGTGATCCAGCAAGCACTTCGTGGTCGTTCGGTGGCGCGTCGGACTAGCGGAGAGAAATTCGCAGCTCTCTCTCTGAGTGCTAAATGCGCAAATACACGAAATAATAAGCTAAATCGTTGTTTTGCACTCGCTAGTTGCACCTGATCCCACAGCAAACTGTGCGAGGGAATCGGTATTTGTACTGCGGAATACTGCTCTGACAGGTGGTGCCGCGCCTCTAACAAAACTCAATAGTCTGACGTCTCTGTGGCCTCGGATGGACGCGCAGATTGAAGAATTTAATACTGAGGAAATTTCGACTCTGCTGGGCCCATTGACGGAGCCATTTTCCTGGTGGTAGTTGGCGCTTTCCCGAACTGGGCGGAGGTGGAAATAATGACGTCGACGTGCGCGTCTGTCGTGATCGAACGACTAGGTAAATGCTTGCAAATGCCGGGCATGCCGTACTTAATCGTGTCCGACAACGGTGCGGTATTTACGAGTCGAGAAGTGCAGTCATTCCTCAAGCTAAATGGCATTCAATACATGCGTACTGGTGCTTACCACCTGTCAAGCAATGGTAGAGCAGAACGCATGGTTCGTGAGTTGAAATGTGCACTTAAGAAGGAGAGCCGGGGAACTCTAATATCTCTTGGTTTTTGTTCAAGCAGCATTCCACACACCCCTCGGGGACCGGCAAGGCCCCTGCAGAGCTCATGTTGGGAAGGAACCTGAGGTTGCGGTGATTCTCTGTACTTGAGGAATTTTAGCCCAGGTCCAAAGTGATTGTCGGTTTGTGTGCGGCCGCGCCGGGGTCAAGTTATGTACGAGGTCCAGACGTGAGATGGAAGTGCACATCGACGGAATTGGTACTATGTGTGAAAGGTTTGGGACCCAACACCTGTGACCGCAGCAGGTGGTACGGCTGCCTCGTTTGCTTTACCCGAACCCTCAAGTTTGGTGCCTGAGCCTTCCCCTGACGAACCACTGGTTTTGAGGCGCTCTACACGTGTGCTACGTGCAGAGCGCCGTTATGGATTCGATGACTCGTGAGAAGGGATGTGATTAAGAGATGTCGTGCGGTGACGTAGCGGCGGTGCAGTGAAGCATGCGCCGTTTCCGTGTCGGCCACCCTGACCGCAGATACGGGAGCCGCTTCATATACTTCAAGCACGTTAGAAATAAACAGTTCTCTTCTTGCTGCCTTATCCACTGTCCGGACGTCAGTTACTGCACTAGC
This sequence comes from Rhipicephalus sanguineus, assembly GCF_013339695.2. NCBI lineage: Eukaryota > Metazoa > Arthropoda > Arachnida > Ixodida > Ixodidae > Rhipicephalus > Rhipicephalus sanguineus. Next base: position 97,933,333 of record NC_051178.1, read on the forward strand.
GTATATTAACTTTGCACAAAAATAACACAATGAGCCTTTCAAAATATTTATTGCCGAGAATTTGAAGCCATGAAGTGTGGAATAAATGTTTATTGGTATATTGTTTCTCTGTCATCGAGGCGTTTGGGCGACCTGAAAATAAGAACATTTTTATATAGATATTTCAGGCGCCACGACATGAATTTATCATTGAAAGAAAGCTAAAACGACGTTCAAGGCGCATGGGCTTATTGTGTAAGGCATTTAATTTCAGCACTAAGCATAACGCAGCCCAACGAGCTAGCCCATATTTACACCTTATTGAAGGTTGAAGTCGTGTAACCGCAGTGATACTCCTAAACACAGCATAATCGAAAACTGGTGATAAGACCTGCAATAACAAATGGGAGAACTGATAGTTGTAAAACAGATCGGCGAAATAATTGTCCACCACGTGTTCGACTAACTCTGCCAAAATATATATTTCTTCTTTTTTTTCATAAAGCAGGACTGCTGAAACAGTGTAGCACAGCAAATACCATAGAGAAAACACTGCGATGCTATATCAAAAGGCTGTTTGACATTAAAAAATGCAGCATCCGAAGGCTTGTAAAGGCCTATCAAAGCCCGCTAATATATAACTTCATATAGCGGAGGAATGCCAGGGCAACTTCTAATAAAAGAAAGGAGATACACAAGGTTCTTCGCGTTCCTAATTGCTTAAGAGCCTTATATTTTATTGTCCCCGACTCTTCGCACTGCCCATAGGCTGTCACACCACCAAGCGGAGCCAGGAGAATCCCCTCAAGGAGGGTTAGCAGGTGACAAACTGGCAGCACACACATGCCCCCCTCTCCCCTCGTGTTCTACTAGGCTAGCCTGATTGTTAACGCGTTGGCAAGAAATTAACGCTGAACATTGCATCTTTCGTGCATCAGGGAACAAACCGAGCCCTCTGTTACAAGATAATCTGATTCTTTCTTGCGAGCCGCGATAATTTCGCGAAAATACACGGGTAAACAGTCTGGGTAATTTACACGCCCAGTCAGGGCCCAAATCTCAGATATTTGAGCTCTGCGAGGTTTTCTGTAGCAATGTTGGTGATGTAAGTGTTATCGTCTGACCTTTGCACTCGAAATTCACACTATATCACTTGTAATTATTATTCGCCGGTGATATCGTAGTGTATGAAACTCGTAACATTGTACGTGGAGAGTCGCGTAAGCTCGCGATGCTTGTAGGTATCATTCGCCGGCGATATCGTAGCGCATGAAACTCTCAGTATTGTACACGGAGAGTCGCGTAAGCTCGTGTGCTTGTAGTTCGCCGGTGATATCGCCGGCGATATCGTAGCGTATGAAACTCGTAACATTGTACGTGAAGAGTAGCGTAAGCTTGCGATGCTTGTATTTATCATTCGCCGGTGATATCGCATTGTATGAAACTCGTAACTTTGTCCGTGGAGAGTTGCGTAAGCTCGCGATGCTTGTAGTTATCATTCGCCGGTGATATCGTAGCGCATGAAACTCGTAGTATTGTACACGGAGTCGCGTAAGCTCGTGTGCTTGTAGTTCGCCGGTGATATCGCCGGAGATATCGCAGTGTATAGAACTCGTATCATTGTACGTGGAGACTAGCGTAAGCTCGCGATGCTTTTAGTTATCATTCCCCGGTGATATCGTAGTGTATGAAACTCGTAACATACGTGGAGAGTCGCGTAAGCTCGTGATGCTTGTAGTTATCATTCGCCGGTGATATCGTAGTGTATGAAACTCGTAGTATTGTACACGGAGAGTCGCGTAAGCTCGTGTGCTTGTAGTTCGCCGGTGATATCGCGGCGATATCGTCGTGTATGAAACTCGTTACTTTGTACGTGGAGGGTCGCGTAAGCTCGCGATCCTTGTAAGTATCATTCGTCGGTGATATCGCAGTGTATGCCACTGGTAAAATTGTACGTGGAGGGTCGCGTAAGCTCGCGATGCTTGTAGTTATCATTCGCCGGTGATATCGCAGTGCATGAAACTCGTAACAGTTTACGTGGAGAGTCGCGTAAGCTCGCAATCCTTGTAGTTATCATTCGCCGGTGATATTGTAGTTTATGAAACTCGTAACATTGTACGTGGAGAGTGATATGGAGAGCCGCGTAAGCTCGCGATGTTCTAGGTTATAACTGAACAATATCAGGGACTTCGTAATACATCGGTGATACATTAAAATAAGACGCATCATCTTTTCTAAAAATATTACTGTTATGAATCGAGTGAGGGACTTGGCAACTGTGAACTATGACCAAATAAAGGCCCCGTCGCAGACACCGCTTGTTCTTACAAGAAAGCGTTTGATGGCGGGGCCCACCAAGCCTTTAATGTCTTCATTGCCGTCACGGAAATGGCGATTTTCAGGCGTTTGAAACGCCTCTTGCGTCTGGTCTTTTGCTGCTTCTTTTTCTCGTTTACTATTGCAAGAAGTAAAATAAGGACTACTACTACTACTATTACTACTACGTCAGTAGTATGTACACGAACGGATGACAAGAAAGACCAGAAGAACATGTTGCGTTGATTCGGATGACCTGGTATGCATACTCACGACCTCTCGGTCCGCGACGTTAGTTGCCGGGCGCTCTACACAGTGCGCAACCGACGCAGAGTCACGAGGCTTCACAAACAAGCCTTCTATCTCCCACAACCTCTCCTTCTCACAGTGCTCCTGGTTGGCGGGAGAGATGTCGCCGTCTGTGAGCGGCGAAGCAAAGTACAGCATCAGGACTGTAACGAGCGCCGACAGCGAGCTTCTCGGTAGTTTCAGCGCATCGGAGGCTTTCGGTGAAATATTGACCGAAACTCTACAATCGGCGCATGCGGCCTAAGCGGCAATTCTGCTCGGTGATGATGAGAGTTACGTGCTTTGCCTTCTGCGTCGTGTTAGCGCGTGATGCCTTCTGGCCAGAGTAGTGAAGCTGCCACATACGCCAACCGCCTACTGCTGCACACTGCTTTGAGTGCGATAGCAGCGACTATTCAACAACTGCAATAAGCACCACAGAAAGGCCCTGAAATTGACGGGGGAATGCCGCTCAGTGAGTACTTTGGTGCAACGCGAGACACACCATAGGAAAGCGGAACGCCTTCCCGCATTCGCGCCTCAAGCTAAAACCCCCTGCCCTCTCGCGCTCCAGAAGCGCTGTGTGGTATTTTGCATAAGCACTGGTGTGTGTGAACTCAATTACTGGGGAGCGCACACGCTGACGTTTCTCTCCTTAAAGCAAGACGCTTTGAATGAGTGCGCACCAAGTACCACTGTTTATAATGAGCCCGTCGATGCCATCTTTGCGCAGGATTCACCATATGCTGTCTCCTGGTCTACATAAACTACGTCACCTACCACAAGCGTTGATACATTATCTTTGGCGTTAGTCGCAGATGGAGTTGTGCCACTAGGCGTCAGCGTGGGCTTCTCCACGTCAAGCGGTGCTATAGCTTCCAAACACCAGCATACAATGTGCAAGCACTCATACATCAATACAAAATAAGCAATCAACTATATACCTGTGAAGACACGTGTCACTTTCGTGTTATACCGATTACTATGACGGAGGGTCAAACGATGTTTTTTAACTATATGCAATAACAAAACAGACGAACAAGGAAACAATTAAAATACCAGTACATTGCAGCTTCATTTCGAGAAGGAAACAACTGTCGAGATATGTAGACGCTGGGAACGGCATGTAGACTAGGTTCACAATCACTCCTCATAGAACACTCCAAATTTTGTTGATGACTCTGTTTGAACGCGGTTATAATTTTCATTGTCACCGGTTATCATAATAAATCCCTAAATCATCAAGTTCAGCGCAGTCATCATCATCATCAATTTTGGGCCTTTACTTCCTTGTGGCTCTGCTTCAACATGTTCATCAGCATCTTTCATTATCGCCATCATCACAATTATCACGTTGCTGATCATAATGTTGTTATTCATAATGTTCAGTGCTGTCATCATCACCATTCAGTGATCTTTTGTTGCCGACAGCTCTGCTTCAGGGCGTTCATAATCATCATTACCTTTGTTGATAACCATCAGGTTCATCACCATCATCAGCTTCGAGGCCTTTGCTTGCCGACTGTTTCTGCTTCAACGGTTTCATCAACGGAGCTCTCCGAATCGGAATATTGGCTCGGAACATGCAGTTGTCACTGCAGGGCCCACAAATGTGCATACCGCATCATTAACTCAACATACGAAACTTCGGACTCTCGCAGTGCAACAAAGTTACCATAAAATCAAGAAAAGCGTTCGCTTTTCTCAAATAAAACCACATAATTCAAGACCTATTAAACAGTCAAAGTCAACTTGTGAATTTAGGCACACACCTCGACAGGCTAATTGAGGTGCGCGCCATTGTTCTGCACGCTGTTACCGTAGTTCGTTCACAGCAGTTGTCACCTAAGATGTTGTTATGAATGATGGAGTAATGCCAACATTTAGATCCCTTTGAAGCTTCAAATGCACATCAAATATTTGTTTTGTACACAAATCTAGGCACTGGCTTACTAAGGTTTGAAGAAATTCCCTCTTGAACTCTTTCTGTAGTGTGTTTGAAGAAGTTGTGTGGGGGGCTATTTTCACGTCCTAAATATACACTTCCATATTTAAAAAAAATCTATCATGATGCATGCTGGAAAAGATGGTGGATATTGTAGAAGTAATACTGAATATGCTGGAAACCATGGTGTGTGTAGTGGCATGTGGCTGTGGCGGTGATGACGTTATGTCCGACGCTTCCGGAAGTAAAATTTAGCAGTGTGGTTCTCTAGGCCAGTTGGTTACACGAAGACAAGCAAAGGGTTCCAGCAAGCTTCGAACGCGAGCACAAGAAGAAAAAAGGAAACGCGCAAGACAAGGCTGTTTGCTTTTTTTCTTGTGCTCGCTTTTGAAACTTGCTGGAACCATTCACATGTCAAGTCAAATTTGTTTAGGCGCCGAGGCTGTAGCCACGGTGTCGTCGCTCCTGTGCACTTTTTTTAAGTGCGAAGCATTTCTTAACGAACCTTTGGCACTTTGAGGGTTTTTATGCAGGTACAATTCATTTGTTAGTGATAGACGTGATTAGTCTTGGAGTACACCGTCTTCAAATGCTTCCGCGCATCAGCGGTAAAGAGCACCTGAACAGTTTTCCGGTAACGCACGCTGTGGCATGAAGAAACGAGTTGACAGTTCGTGCACCTCGAGAACTCACCACATTCCCTATAGACCGACGGACGCGCACAAACGGCGTGGTCAGCCAGCGCCGGCGTACGCCGTCTGCATGTTTTCTTGGCAAAGGTTGTCAGTGCTACTCTGTGCACGTTGGGCAGTGTTATTGGTGTATGTGTTATTGCCAAGGGATAGTGAATACAGCGAATGTTCCAGTTCCGTTGAAGCTGCTCCTGCATGACGTTTGTGAAAAGCCTAATCGTTACTCTCAGAAATCGCTAATATCGGTGGCACGCACGCACTACGCGCCGTGAATATTCACTGAAATCGCTTGGAAGGCGCTCGTCATACACACGTATTTAGCCCTCGTCTCTGCGCTTTGAATAACGTAATGAAGCGAATCCTCTGCATCTGTGTTGAAGGCAAGTTAAACATTATTTCTACAGAGTTTCTGTCGGTCACTGCAGCGCGAAGGGACACTGACTGGCTGTGTATGCCGTTCCGTAGGCGGGCTGCTGGCATCGCCTACTGCGAATTTGATTCGGCAGGGCAACGTGCTGTGGTTTTTGCCATTTTAATGTCATTTTTTTCGTTTTTTTTTGCTCCGTAGGGGCAAGCGAATCGCACTATCATTTCGCGAGGGGAAGTTATTTGCCGACAGAACAGTCCCGCTTGTGGTTTTAACGAGATTTGTTTAAAGTGCTGGGTGTTTCGCGAGGTTTGGTAATTATCTCAGCTGAATAGCCACAAGGAAACAGCAGGCAGTGCCTGAACTGTGTATGGACTAGAAGTGTCATTTTACTGTAGACTGCAAAAAAAGTTAATGAATGGTAGCAAGGGCTCACTATACATATTTCATTGCGTGAAAGAAGCAGTGTAGGGTACATCAATTTGTTGATTCCCTGAACAAAGCTTTTATCATTTCTCAAGCTCCGTTGTTTTATTGATGCTTTTCAAAAATTTTTCTGGGCTTGGATAAATACCTCGCTTTGTGGCCGTTTCAATTAAGACGGCCGAGGAACTACCGTAATGGAGTTGCGACAGTTTTCTGCAGAAACTTCCCGCCAAGGCAAGGGAGTAAGCACAACACCAATAATATAGAAAAGTAAATAAACTTATTCGCCGAGCCAGGCTGGCTGCTGCTTAGTGCAAATGTGGCATTATGATGCTTGTTTCGCCTGTAACTGATTTGGACAAATGCTGGGAGTTACAAGCGTGCCTTGTTAACGAGGAACATACGCTATCAAATGTGAGTGCATGAACGTTGCAAGAAAATTATTTTAGAGAATTAGGCCCACCGCTGCCACCAACCTTTACACCGCCGACTTTTTACCCACCTCGCCCACCATGCACCCACCATCTACCCATCTTGTCCGCTACCCACAATCTACCCCGATCTACCCACTACCTTAATAGTCTATAACACTGGATGGTGGTTTTGCACTAGGCCCACCATTTGTCTTTTTCCCATTGGGTTCATATGGAATTATAAGCTTCTGACAACAAACTGGAAAATTCAAAATGCAGTTGTTACGGCTAAACATTTGCAAGCACCAACAAATTACGTCCTCGGCAACGGCTCCTCGGAGCCCGACAAACTAATACACTGTAGAGAAGCTGGCGGTAGCGATTGGTGAGAGTGCATATATCTTGGAATACCATTGCGCAATGGCAATATTTTCGAACGCGATGCCAGATAATCGGTCTGGGCCTTTGAGCCCACGACGACGGAATTGAGGATTTCAACAATGATCAGAATTTACGAATAGTCAAAACGTAGTTTCTACCCGGCTTTTGTGGACTGCATGCTTGTATCCTTCCAGAAAACGAATTCCGGGTACACGAACTCGCGTTTCCTGCTCTTTTGGGTGAGAGCGTGCAAAGTGAGCCACGTTTTACGGAGGACCTAGGTGGCCACGAATTTTCTCGTACATCATATACAAAATAGCGTTCTCTGTCATGATCTGCCCCGGTATCGCGAACGAGGGTGGGGGCCGAGGCACCCGCGTTCAGGAAGGACGACCCAACAGCATGACGGCGGTCACAGCTACTCACCGAGAGCTGCGCTCGTCGGTGTTGATTATAGTCTAGTGACAAATGTTGCCCGCCGAACCTGGTGGGCGAACAAAGCTACGCTAGAAAGGGTGCCAAATGCTCGCAAACCTCTTACCCCCAGTTACTGAACACATACACAACAAAAGCAAACAGAAGTCACAGCCAGGTCGATGGTGGCTTAACCAGGCGAATAGCGGTCTCGTGCCCTTCGATGTCGAGTGCTCCACCTGGGCACAGGTGTTGGTGGGCGGGGTATGGCAATGACTGGTGCTGCCTGAGCCATACTCGTTCCATCCTGAGGGTTTGCAGTGGCTGGCAGTGATGGTAATGCACTTGACATTGGTCCAACAGGTGGCGCAAAACTGGCAACGCCTGTCACCTGCGAGGTGGTGGGAGTCTCGTTGGCAGCAAAGGTGTTGCTGTTGATCTTGGCGGTGCAGGCCGGGTCCCACGGCGAGCCCTGACATGGTCTGACTTACGGTTCCGCGTGGTTCCATCCTGCATACGTATGATCAGCGATGAAGAGCTATGTTCGCGTATGATCAGCGTATGATCATCGATGAAGACCGCCTGTCCGGCAGACCAAGGTGCTCCCCGCTCCGGCAAGGGCCCTGGACGGCATCCTCGGTCAACGGCCAGCTTCTGCCTTAGCTGCTTGAGGAGCGCTGTGGACCGGAGGTCTGGATGCAAGACGTCCAACGGTGTTCATACTTAGGGCTGTGCAGCGCTCACAAAAAGGGACAAGGAACAGAAGTACACAGGACAAGCGCTGACACAGGACAAGCCTTCGGCCCCTCCAGCCTTCAGCAGGCCACGCCCGACGGTTGTGCAGTGTCATGTCCTCGGAATGATGGAGGAATGCAAGATTCTACCAGGACCAACTACGTATCATTTGCGGGCAGCACGAGACCAAGGACCACACTCATCGGAGACAGCAGCGTATGTATCGTGACTGGTGCCGCATCGCTGACCAAACTACCGAATTTCTGTGGTTATCAACGAGACCTCGTCCACCACCCAAGAATACTAGCATGACTGAGAAGGGAAAGGTACTGGCACTGGGCGACATCACGGTACCGAAAATCTGCACCAGCATTCTGCAAAAAGGCCCCAAGTTCGCCACGGAGACGCGACTTTCTCCGGTGTACAAAGTTCTGCACTCGCGAGACGTTTCAGCAAGAGTGCCAGAGGACCTGCGACCTCGCTGCGTGATCGAGTGTGTGGAAGTCGTAAAGCGAACTCATGGCAAGGAACGTAAGTCAGTGAATCTGTCTTCGGTAGTGAAATTTCTTGTGACTGAATGTCATAGACTAACAACGGCAGATAAAGAAGGTTTCTTCGTGATATCACCAGAGGCTCTGTACAAGCGCAAAGCGGAACAAGCCATTGAAATAATTTTGTGCAGTCTACTGAAAAACTGTCAAAAAGGATGAAAGTGTTTTGGCGCTGTTAACCGGCTTAAAGTTAGAAAAGTTGGCAGCGGGAGTAAAGAAGGCGGGCAAAGGTTTCCTGGAAGTTTCTTTTCAGCGAAAACCCACAAGCCAGACATTCCTTTCAGGGCAATCGTCACTGAAAAGGCTACGTGGCAACATATAGTGTCAGGCTACCTGCAGGCGCATCTAGCCTCCTTGCACATCGAAGACCCCTTTCGGGTAGCCAATTCATTAGAATTGACAAACTTTTTCAGAGAAAAAACCCAATGAATTGCCAGGCCATCAGCGTTGAGGTTGAAGACCTCTTCTACTCGCTCCCACACGATGAACTTATGAAGAGTGTCAAAATGTGCATTTGTGACTTCAATGATGAGTATGCATTTTATGAGAGATGTAAAATTTCAGTAGAGGCCTTTCTTGAACTCCTGTCCGTTACCTTCGGTCTACCCTTGTACAACATGAAGGCAACCTGTACATACAGAAAAGTGGCGTCTGTATAGGGTCTAGGGTGGCCCCGGTACTCAGTGAAATGTTTTTGAGCAGGGTAGATGGTTGTTGGCTGAGCGCTTAGGTGGCATGGTAGGTCATGTGTACCGGTATGTTGATGATTTTTTGGTCTTCTTCAACAGCCCAGATTACACGAGAGGCAGCATAGACATTCTCAAAGTCTTTAAGGAATGTGGGCTTGGGCTTAAATTTACGGTTGAATTGATGAAAGAAGACTCAATTCAGTTCTAGACTTCAAAATGACATTTTTACCCACTCGTGTTTGTTGGCGATACTTCCAAGAACAATGAAACCATTGCTTGATTTCAGTTCCAGCCATTCCACGCTTATCAAACAGGGGATAGCACTTTCGTGCATCCGCTCTGCCCTAGAAAGAACATGCGTACACGGCCTCCGCCATAGTTTCGACAAACAAGTGGCTAGATTAAGGAGAGCAGGATTCCCGGACGTCGCAATCGCAAAGGCGTGCCAAAAATTGATGAGGGCCAAGAAGTCAGCGCAGCAAGAGACTGCACAAACTGAAAGCAGCCGTAAGCGAAAAAGGTGCGCTGTTTACCCTACGCACACAAGCTGTCCAATGGCCTAAAAAACGTCGCTACGCGCTACGGTGTGGACGTCGTCTTTTACTCCCCAAATTAGTTGCCGGCATGGCGCCCGCGTGAACAAGTGCGCACAGCCGAGTGGGTCGAAAGAAAACAGCAAATGTGGTACTAAAACACGTCCAAGTTTGTTGAGTGCGAGGTTGGAATCGTGTATCTGATCCCGTTGTCGTGCGGTAGACCTACATAGGACAGAGTGGAAGGTGTCTGATGTTCGTTTGGGAGAACACAAGCGTTCATTGACACAGACACGCATTCTCATTTAGCAGATCATTGTCGGTGCGGGCGTACCCCGCACTTTACTGACACCATGGTTCTTTCCAGGCAAGAAGAAGCAGCTTGCCCGAGAAAATTAGAGGCCTTCCACATTAGAAGAAGCTACGAACATGCGTTAGCCAGCCATCGATAAAGCTTTGTGATAGCGAATACGAGTCTTGGTCAGCACGTGCGAAAATGTGACTTAAAAGTGGTGTGCGCATGCTATGTACGGGGCAGCAGCCATGAATCTTCGTTTAGTCACGTGACTCGATTTTTCTTCATGTTTACTTTTTTGTGCTTTCCGGAAAAAAATTCAGTTGAGAGTCAGCGCTTGTCCTGTGTATCTGTTCCTTGTCCCTTTTTGTGAGCGCTGCACAGCCCTAGTATGAATCATACCAACTCGCTCAATTTTTCTCTTCTAAATCCACTGCGTCTTACCCATCCGGCTTAGCAACAGCTCAGAGGGGGCACGGCGGTGACATCATGAGGTGTGTCCGGTACTGAATAATATGCGAGCGACCTGCGTATGAAGTCCTCACCTGGCTCTTCTTAAGATCGTCTTAATGATCTGCACCACCCGCTAGGCTGCGCCGTTAGAAGCTGGATGACACGGGGTAACCATCATTTCGCGGATTCCGTTCTTGGTCACCTGACCCAAATACTCTGTGCTGGCGAAAGCAGGCCCATTGTCGGGGACAATGACGACCGGCAAGCCCTTTGCGGCGAAGACCTGCCGCAGCGCTGCAGTAGTGGCGACTGCTGACCGAGTTGGTAACAGAAAGAACCTCCCCACTTTGAAACACGGCTACCACCACCAGGAAGTAAGTGGCCTTGAAGCGGTTCTCGAAATTCAAATGAAGGCGGTACCAGGCCTCTGTGAGAGTGGCCAAGGGGTGATCACGCCTGCATGCCCCACTGCAGCAACTACAGGATCCTAACCGGAAGTTTTGTGTGTCACCACTCTGGCGCCCAATGTAGGTAGCCCTGCTCCAGGCTCAGCTCTGCGGCCTTGTGGCTGTAGGACTGCAGCACCAACTCCTCCACCGGGTTACTGCCTTCATCACCTGGGACATGATGGTTCCCGACTGTACGCCTGCGGTACCGTAACCCTGGAGAGTACCTCCGGGTACGCGCGCTCCAGCATCAAGACCTCAGCTGCTCTGTAGCGCAGGCACCTCAGCAGGGCCAAACCGCCTCAGGGCATCATCAGACCAGGTCCTTTCTCAGACGGTGAACAACTGTGGTAACTGTAAGCCGCCGCCTCAAGGCCCAGCGGACCACTCGAGGTGATGCCTGCAGGGGAACCGCCTTGTCAGGTCCCAAGAGCGCCAGCAATTGTTTGCTGTCCGTTGAGAACCTCGAGCCTTCGGCCTCACCGGTACTGGTGAGAACGCTCGACGGCAAACATAAGGGCCAGTCCTTCCTTGTTCAGCTGTCTGTAGCGTTGCTCTGCAGCATGAAGACGGGGGAAGCAAACAAAACAGGCGTTCCTGGCTATCCTTGTCTCGGCGCGCTTGGACGGCTCACCCAACGTATCGTGATGCATCTACAGTAAGTACGACAGGCTTGGCTGCATCGAAGTGCACCAGCACTAGGCCTTGGTGATTAGCTCCTTACTGTGCGGGAAGGCCGATTCCTGTTCCTTCTTCCACGCCCAATGCTTACCATGTCGAAGCAGAATATTCAGCGGCTGGACATGCGCCGACGGTTCGGCAGGAACCTCCTGTAGAAATTCACGAGACCAAGGTAGCTCTAAAGCTCTTCTTAATCTTGGCGCTTCGCCGCCTTCAGAACAGCCTCAACATTGCAGGGGGCCGAGGTCAGGCCGGCCTGGAAGATGACGTGTCCGAGGTACACAATACTGGGAACCAGCAGCACGCCGTTTCCCGCTTGAGTTTGAGACTAGCATTCTGAAGTCGTGCCAGGACGTTGTCCAGATTCTCCATGCGGTCTCCATCGTCGATACCGGTAACCAGTGTGTCGTCCAAGTACACCGCCACGTGCCTCATGCCCCTGAAGATGTTCATCTACCTCTGAAATATGGCTGCTGAGGCCACGCTAAACGGTAAATGCATGTACTGGAAGAGCCCCATAGTTGCCGATATTGAGACATACCTCAGTGAGGCCTCCTGCAGGACCAGCTGCTGGTAGGCGTCTCTGACGTCGAGCTTGTGGACTTCTGTCCACCGGATATTGCTGACCAGAAATCTTCGATCCGAGGCAGTGGGTACTTTTCGACGGTAGCGAAGGGGTTGATGGTGACCTTGATATGCCCACAGATCCTGACAGTGCTATCTCGCTATCTCGCTTGGGGACAGAAACGAAGGCAGCGCCCCACTCAGAAGTCTTGACTGGCACCAGGATGCCCTCTCGCTGTAACCGCTGCGCTACGTGGGTGACCCCGTCATTCAGGGCGAATGGCAATGGACGAGGATCGAAAAAACGAGGCCGGCCTCCCTCAGGTACATAGATGCCAGCCGTTGTGCCGGCAAATGTGCCTACCCTCGACTGCAACAGGGACTGGAATCTATTAGAAGGCTTGGGATGTCTTTCACACATTCAGGCAGCTTCCGAGTATTTTGGTAGCTGAACACCCAGTGCACAAATCCAATCCCGGGCGAGCTGCGCCGGTCACAACCCCTTGATCAAAGAAAGGGAAGGGTTGCTTCCCTGATGGCAAAACGAACGCTGACCTGAGCCTTACCTAGACCTGGAAAGCTCTCCAGAGTAGCTACGCAGCACGACGCCGAAGCCTCGACGGACACTTCGGGGAAGGTCGGTTTGAACAGTTTCCCGGCCATGACTGACGTGTATGGCTTATGCCACGGGCATAGGGACGACGCTTACAGCATCATGGTCAGTGCAAGAATAACGACGACGTTTATTGAGCCACAGCTTATAAAGGCACGAGCGAGCGCAATGACCATACTGCGCATCACTGATGCGCATCCGCGCCGATTCAGTCAGCACACGTGTCCGATACATCCTCTCTCGTGGAACAACCAATTAAACACTAGATACAAACATTCGCCACAGCTTATGGCACTTGACTAAAGTTTTTGTCATAACATAATCGTTGTGGGGGCCGGGTGGAACGAGTAGACCTTCTCGGAGCTGGCGGCAATGAGATGCCCGGCGAAGAATCGCAGCCGCTGATGGTAGCGTTGATCCCTGGGGTGTTTCTGGAGATGTCTCTTCAGCAGCTTCCGCAGTTGGTTCTGAGGGTGCGGCAGGATCAGGTGAACGGGAGTTCGCACCTGTCGGACTCTCTCGTTGTCATCACTGTCACTACTCCACCGCTCCTCCGTCTTAAGTAGATGTCTGCGGTTTCGCCGCAGCACGCGATGATCTTGAGTCTTCACCAGGTATGATCGTGGAGCCCTTTCAGCGACCACCTTCGCTTTTTGTGACCAGCCCGCAGCATCCTGAAGGCGGACCGTTGTGCCCCTACGTAGTATTCCCAAGGCCTTCCAACTTTGTCTTGGTGGTGCTTCGTCACATTCGTCCGGGACACCCTGCGAAAGTCAGGAAGGTTAGAACGAAGTCTCCTTCTTTGCAAAAGTTCGCCCGGCGAATGCCCGCCTTCTAGAGGTGCTGATCGATAGGCTAGAAGACCCAACCAGAAGTCCTCCTCTCGCCTCTAGGGTCTTTTTCAGGATCCGCTTTACAATTTGCACACCCTTCTCCACCAAACCGTTCGACTGCGGATAACGGGGGCTCGAGGTAACATGCCGAAAGTCGTATTTTTTTGCAAACATTGCAAATTATGGCTCGAAACTGGGGTCCATTATCGGTGCATACTTCTACTGGTACACCGGCCTGGCGAACATGGCGCTAAGAGACGCGATCGTGGTTGCTGAGGTTGTGTATTGCGCTTTTCGACCTCGGGAAAATTTGAAAAGGAGTCATAGGCAACCACGTAGACGTCCAGCATAAGAAAGATATCAACTCCGACCCGTACCAGGCACATTTGGAACTTCTCGCATTATAGTGGTTCCTGTGGCTGCCGTTAGGCGTATTTCTGCACGGTTTGCGCAGTTTCTCTAGCGCCGCGACGTCGCCGTTCAACCCGGGCCAAATACAAGTGTTCGAGCCTCTCTTTACCACTCTGCAACCCAAGGTGGCCAGCATGAACTCTTCTCAGGATGCTTGGTCGCATACTTTCGGTATTACAACTTTAGGACCCTTCAATATTACTCCATTACGATAGACAATTCTTCGAAAATGGTTTGAGTTCACCTGTTACGGTTGCCCGCTTGCCAAATTGTCATCACCGACTGCAGGTAGCCGTTCGAGATGTTTCCACTGTAGGAGCCGCGAGTTTCCGGCGTTACCATGCCCAAAGACTGCACCGCATGAACCTCGACGTCGTTTTTCAGGGCCACACTTTGTCCTCCGGTCGGATCCTGTCGACGTGACAACATGTCGGCGAGAACCAGCCTTCTTCGGGAATGTACTGCAACACAAAGCATACTTCAGTAATGCAAGGAGAACCTTGCACCCGCGGCGGCATGTCGGCGATTTCTTTCGTGCGATCGCTACAGCGGCTTGTGGTCCGTTTCGATTAGCACCCTTCTTCCGTACCAACTCGTGAAACCTTTCACAGCCAAAACATATCCCCAGGCTTCTTTTTAGATTTGCGCATAGTTTTTTTCCGAATGGGTTAAGACCGAGATGCAGACGCTACAGGCCGCCATTCCCCATTGTAGCTTTGCAATAACGCTGCACCGACACCGTCCTTCGTGCGTCGCAGCTTATCTTAGCTTCCTCTGGGGATCAAAGATTGCACAGGGGGCGGTGGTCAAAACTTGCGTTAATTTTTTCCACTCGTGACAGGTTCGTGTCATTGAAACTCTGAACGAGACTTGATAAGCTCGCGCAAAAGCGTCGTTCGCTCGGACAGTCGTGCACGAATTTTCCGAAGTAGTTAAGCACCCCGAGCATGCGCTGGACGTCGTTCTTAGACGTTGGTGTCGGCATTTTCGCCAAGCTTTTGATTAGCTTTGGGTCCGGCGATATGCCCGTCGGCCGATGACATCACGAGGAACTTCACTTTTTCCCCAAACGCATTTTTGCGCGTTGAAAAGTCAATCCTGCTTCTCAGCAGTTTCAGCACTGCTATTTCGCCGCTCACATGTTCTTGCTTACTAGAACCCCTACCAAGATGTCTCAATGTACACGAGTACACCCGGTAGGCCCGGCAAATACTTGACTCAGCTTTGCTGAAAGACCTCCGTGCGGAAGAAATGCCGAAAGGCAAACAGGAAAGCGGTATCTCCCGAATGGTGAAGAAAAGTGCAGATCTTGGAGTTCGCTCGTCAAGCGGTATCTGATTAGCCCGAGTTCGCGTCGAGACAAACTGAAGTACGAGGCATTGGTTAGACGGCTTCCAAATCCTCGCGTCTGGAGCGGGAATGCTGCCGCTTTATGTACTTATAACGGCTCGGGGGTCCATGCACACCCTTAGCGACCCATCTTTCGTCTTTGCCCATTAAAGGGCTGACCAGTCGGTTGGTTCGTTCACTTGAACAAATTATCCGGCACGTACCATTCTTTCAAGTTCCTTCTTTAGAGGCTCTTCTAGCGCCACCGGAATTCGTCGAGCTGGTGCACGACTGGGGACGTCCAGGTTTCAGACCGTGCTGTAGACCTGCTGCGAACAACCGATACCTTCAAAGACATGTCTGAATCTTCGAGAAGTCTGTCGGTTTCAGTATTGTCTACGACGCACACATACGCTTGACGCCCAGAGCTTCACTGCTTCAAGCCAAGTATAGCCTGCGACCATTTTTCACGACAAAAAGACGTGACTGTCAGTAGTATTTCCAAGCTTTACTTCCTGCGTACACGGTTCCAAAACAAGATAGTACCACCGTTATATGCCCGCAGGACAGAGTTCGTTGGTTCCAACTCTTTTACTCCGCGCAGTTTACGGTAAATAGACATGGGAAACAAGTTTGCTTGCGATCCTGGTGTCCACTTTAAACCTTTCTCGCAGTTGCTCACTTGAGCCTTAACCTCCATCCCTTTGCGTCTTGCTGTTGTGATCTCGAGAATGTCAAAGTCCTCGTCTGCTGTTTGCTAACTTCACTTACTGCCGCAGACACAACAACTTGCAAATTGGTTAGGTTGTGACACAACCGCATTTCTTCCAAGGCTGGCATGTTTGGGTTTTGTGCCCGGTTGCACCTGCGACAGCGACGTTGTTCTTCGCTTGTTTGCCTCCTTTTGAGGGGACGGGCGCCTTGAGACCGCATCGACACTGTCTTCGCCTTTACGCCAAACTTCGTTTCGCTGTGCTACCGTCTCCGCTGCCCTGCCATTTCCTCTGCTTTTTGCAATGTCAACTGGTTGTCCCGCAGCATTTTCTCACGTAGTCTAGGATTGGTGCGTGCCAAATACATTGGTCCCTACATGATTCTTGTGTGGATACTTTTTCTTCTTCTTCTGGCACGACGCACTTGGGACATAAACTAGTAGTGGGTAGTCTGCTGGAAAGAAAGAAGTAGTTGGAACAATGGCGGAGATACAATAATAAACCGCGCTGTGTTTTCGGAACCGCGTTTCAGTGTGCTATATTTATTGGTGACCCGGACTACGAACGCGACCTTCCATGGAGCAGCGTGAGCATCTCGACGGCCTCAGCCCTGGTACCGCTGCCACTGCACCTGGCCATGTACCCTCTTCCGTTGTTGGAGGTACTACTACCATAACGCTACCACAGCTGTGGCTTGCCGATCCCTCCTTATGGTTCATTCAAGTCGAGAACAAGTTCCGCATTCATCGCATCACGTCAGAAGTTCGCAAGCATGAGCTCGTTGAAGCGTTGCCGCCACAGGCAATGGCCGAAATACGCGACATCCTCGTGGGCCCGCCTGGTGACACTCCATATACGACAGTCAAACAGGCTCTTCTTCACCGACTCGTTCCGCCTAAGCATCGGCGCATTCAGCAACTTCTGTGCAACGAAGAGCTCGGGGACCGCCGTCCCACACAGTTTCTACGTCACCTGCAGCACCTGCTTGGGGACCAGCCGGACGGCTTAGAAACATCCATACTACGTGAGTTGTTTCTACAGCGTCTTCCACCTACCGTGCGAATGGCTCTTGTCCCAGCTCAGGATAAGACGCTGTCGGAGCTGGCAGAAATGGCCGATGACATGATGGACGTTGCTCCGGCAGTCATAAACGCTGCCCACACTCTCCGATTTCTGAAGCAGATTCCCTTCGAGAAACGGTAAAAGATCTCGCAGCTGAAGTCGCTAACTTGCGTCTGCAATTGCTGAGCATTCATACTTAAATGACCATCCTCGTCCACACCGACCATCTCTCACGTCGCCTGCTCCGCAACGGCCCCTCCACCAGCCCGAGCACCGCTTTTCACCGCAGAACACATGCTACTATCACCGGCGTTTTCGTGCCGCGGCTCGCAGATGTGTGCCACCCTGCTCATGGCGCATGGGAAACGCTCCGGCCGATCGTCAGTAACAGCGGCGGGCGATCAAGGCCAAGCATCAGCCGCCTCTTCCACATCACCGACAGAACCACAGGTCTTCGCTTGCTGGTGGACACTGGAGCAGAAGTCAGCATAATTCCAGCGTCCAAAACTGACCGGCGTCTCCGCGAGAAGTCTACTCCTTTACAAGCGATCAATTCTTCGGTCATCGCAACTTACGGACAGAAGTCTCTGACCCTTGATCTCGGTCTCAAAAGGAAACTGCAGTGGTTATTTTGGATAGCAGACGTACGCTACGCAATCTTAGGCGCCGATTTCTTAAGGCATTTTCATCTGCTCGTGGATATGAACCGCTGTCGCCTGGTGGATAGCTATACCGGCTTATCGGTCAATGGTTTTCTGTCACGCGCTACGGCCCTAAACCCCACTTTCGTGAAACCGCCTACGTCACCATATACAGCTCTGCTCAACGAGTTTCCGGAGATTACAACGCAGTCTCCAATGGATAAGACCCCCAAGCACACTGTGACCCACTGCATCGTAACCACAGGCCCACCGGTTCACTGCCGCCCTCGCCGACTTGGCCCTGATAAACTTCGCATTGCTCGCAACGAGTTTGAGCATATGTTACAGCTGCAGATCATTCGTCCGTCATCAAGCTCGTGGTCGTCGGCGCTACACATGGTTCCCAAGAAGAACAATGACTGGCGGCCCTGTGGTGATTATCGGGCTCTCAATGCAGTCACCGTTCCAGATCGATACCCGTTACCCAATATTCAGGACTGTACTGCCTTTTTAACCGGCACAACAGTATACTCGAAGATTGATCTCGTGAAAGCTTATCACCAGATCCCCGTTGAGCCTTCTGACATTCCCAAAACTGCAATAATTACCCCATTTGGGCTCTATGAGTATTTACGAATGCCCTTCGGTTTGAGAAACGCAGCTCAGACATTTCAGCGTTTTATAGACGAAGTCACAAGAGGCTTGCCGTTTTGTTTCGCCTATATCGACGATCTTCTCGTTGCCAGCAAGGACGCTGAAACGCACAAGGCACATCTACGTGAGCTTTTCACTCGACTGCGTGATTACGACCTTGTCATCAATGTAGAAAAGTGTCAGTTTGGAGTCTCGGAGATAGCATTCCTCGGACATCAGATCACTAAAGATGGCATCACTCCTCTACCTGACAAGGTTCAAGCTATCCTCGAGTACCCGCCTCCCACGTCCATACGTAGTCTGCGACGTTTTCTCGGACTCGTCAATTTTTATCGCCGCTTCATCCCTACATGCTCTACACTGCTGCAGCCTCTGGAAGCACTACTCTCGACTTCGCAAGCCGAGTCAGCCGCACTTCCCTGGGACACGGTCGCGGATCAAGCTTTTTCCGCCGTTAAGACCAAACTCGCCCAGGCCACCCTCCTGCATCACCCTTCACCAACTGCTCCCACTAGCCTCATGGTGGACGCTTCTTCAGAAGCAGTTGGAGCCGCTCTTCATCAATGGATCAATGGTGCATGGGCTCCAATTTCCTTCTTCTCCCGCAAGTTACGCGACACTGAGCGCCGATACAGTACTTTCGGACGGGAGCTCCTCGCAGCCTACCTTGCGGTGAAGCATTTCAGGTACTTCCTTGAAGGGCGACAATTTGCCATTCTTACCGACCACAAGCCACTTGTTTCGGCTTTACGTTCCTGCAGTGCCACGCACACTCCTAGAGAACTTCGGCACCTTGCTTTCATTGCCGAATTCACCACAGACATACGTTATGTAAAAGGCAGTTTTAACAGTGCAGCGGACGCTCTCAGTCGTATTACCATCAATGCCACGACAGGCACCACCGACCTTTCATTGTCTTCGCTCGCGGAGGCACAGGCATTAGACGATGAGCTTCCACGACTCCGATACTCTACTTCCCTCCGACTGGAACAAGTCAACTTTCCCGACGACGACGTTACGCTCTGGTGCGATGTTTCACACAACTGCACTCGTATCTATGTTCCTTCACAGCTGCGTCGTGCTGTTTTTGACACCCTCCACTCCATCTGCCATCCAGGCGTAAGAGCTACGCAACACCTGGTCACTGAACGCTATGTCTGGCCGCGCATACGCGCTAACATTCGTGACTGGGTTCGCACTTGCACAGCGTGTCAGCGTATCAAGGTACAACGGCACACCAAGCCTCCATGGGGAAAATTCCCTCTCCCTGATGCACGTTTCGACACCATTCATTTGGACATTGTCGGGCCTTTACCTCCATGTCGGGGAAATACGTATTTGCTTACGTGTATTGACAGGTACACTAGGTGGCCTGAAGCAGCTCCAATGCCTGACATCACGGCAGAAACAGTTGCTCGTACCTTTCTTGCTACCTGGATTAGCCGTTTCGGTGTACCATCAACGGTGACTACCGATCGAGGCAGACAGTTTGAGTCAGCGCTTTTCACCTCTGTCACATCTCTACTGGGTTGTGCGCGTATTCGCACAACTGCGTATCATCCAGCATCAAATGGCTTAGTGGAGAGACTCCACCGTCATCTAAAAGCAGCACTCGCCTCGCAGCCTCACGCCGAAGATTGGGTATCACACCTCCCTATCGTGCTTCTCGGCCTGCGTTCAACACTTCGGCCAGAACTTGCCTGCTCTGTAGCCGAGATGGTTTATGGCTGCACACTCCGTTTGCCTGGTGACCTCGTCAGCCCCGTTACTACGCAGAGTGTTTCGGATCCATCTTCTTTCGTCCAGCGTCTGCGGGTCTTCATGCAAAACTTGCGCCCATCACCAACTTCAGCTCATACTAAGAACGACGTTTTTCTGCCGGCAAACCTACAGACATCTTCACACGTTTTTGTTCGTGTCGATGCGTCTCGCCGTGCTCTTCAGCCTCGCTATGACGGTCCTTTCCCAGTCATCAAGCGTTCTGAACATCATTTTACAATCCTGCGTAATGGGCATGAAGACACAGTCAGCATTGAAAGGATCAAGCCGGCACCCATTCTGACAAGCTCAGTCTGACCATTTTTTTTTCTTCAAGTGCCCACGGCCACTTGTCTGCAGGGGGGCCTATCTGTGGCATACTTTTCTTCTTCTTCTGGCACGACGCACTTGGGACATAAACTAGTAGTGGGTAGTCTGCTGTGGAAAAGAAGAAGTAGTTGGAACAATGGCGGAGATACAATAATAAACCGCGCTGTGTTTTCGGAACCGCGTTTCAGAGTGCTATACTTGCAACGTGCCAAAGTTACACTGTGCTGCCTGTTTTTTCAAGTCACGAACGAATTTTTCAAATGGTTCCCCTTCAGCTTGCTTTCTTGAACGGAATACATATCTCTCGTGCACTTCATTGCTAACTTCGGCGCAATAGGCATCGAATTTTCTCACCACGGTGCTGTAGTCGTTCTTGTCCTCGTTCGGCCCGAACTGGAAGTTGTTGAAGACGTCCAACGCGTCGTCGCCGGCAATGCTCAGCAGTAGCGGTGCCTTCGATGCTTCCGTTTTCGGCTGGTCCGTTGCCGCCGTCGCCTGCAGAAATAACTCAAACTTCTGCTTAAACCGCTTCCAGTTTTCTGTGACGTTACCCGTCAGCCGCAATGCCTCCGGAGCCTTCAGGAGATCCATGACGTAACAGACGCAGGAACGATTTCCCCCGGCGTCAAGGGGCCACTTCTGACACCATGTATGGCTTATGCCACGGGCATAGGGACGACGCTTACAGCATCATGGTCAGTGCAAAATAACGACGACGTTTATTGAGCCACAGCTTATAAAGGCACGAGCGAGCGCAATGACCATACTGCGCATCACTGATGCGCATCCGCGCCGATTCAGTCAGTACATGTGTCCGATACATGACGCACTGGCGCCCGTGTCCAGTTGCATAGAATTCGGGTGCCATACACTTCGACGGTCAGCATGTGCGGTGGCACCGACCGCCGAACAAGGCCTGTCTGCCACATGTCGGAAATCGGCAAGTCCTCGGCCACGAAGTGTTGCCTGGCCGCGAAGGTACCAGAGCCTGCTGCCGCGGCGGCTCGGTGCGGGAGGGGGGGGAGGTAAGGAGGGCGAAACAGTGAATGCGATAAGTACACGCCGTAGTGTTACATGAACGAGGGCTAGCAGCTAAGTCTTTTTGCTCCGATCTCACTTAACTCTACAAAACGCGGGTGTATGGCAATACGGTCGCTCCAGGAGAGTAGCGCTTTTCGGTCAGTTTGTCGTATCAGTGGTCCGAGCGCGAAGCATGAGATCACAGCGCTCACAGCGCGTAGAAGGTATGCGAGCCATTCGCTGGTTTGTCTGCCGAAATAGCGCGCGTGCCAGCGCTCTCGACGGCGTCCTTAGAGTCAAAGTTCACGGATGCTGCTCGAGTTACGCAGTCCCCTCTCCAGATATCCCTTCCTGCTCTTTCGCCCAGCAAATGACGGGCGGGGCGTTTCCTTCTGCTTGAGGAGCAATCGACGGCAGGCCACGCACGCGGGTTATGTTATTCCGTGTGACGGAGCTGGCCAGCTTGTTTCATCTCTGCTCTAGCCATGTTCCTTGCCAACGCTCGCGAGCTTTTATTCGCAGGTAGAACCTACAATTCGCGGACCGATGTTATCGATTTAGAGTTTATAAGGAACATGACGCGACGGTTAAAACCTGTCCTGAGTGTCCATACATTTGCTAACGCAATAAAAATATCACAAAAAACGTCGAAGCGGGCTCACCTTTTTTTCTGGAAAGCTGCATCGTCTCCGCTGTAAAGAGTGCGTCTGTCGGAAGAATCATATAATCCGGCGCCTTTTTCATTGGTTTCGTCCTCGCCTTCAATACCCGTTCCTACAGGGGACATCTCTTCGCCAATTATTTCTTCATAAAGCCCGCGTACAATCTCACTACTAAGCGTTGAACCTATCAGATTTCGCGCTTGTCGGCTGCAGTCTGTTATCTCTGCATGCGCGGTCGCAAACGCACAAAATGGAGCGAAATCATTTAATCGCGCACGAAGTCGTGCGAGAGAAGCAAGAGCGGGTGGGCGGCTACATAGCAAAGCGTATGGGAGACAATTCGCAACTGTTAGTTCTCGTATATGAACCATTCCAATATGTACCCTGTGATGTCACGTGAATCACTGTTTGGCACACGAAGTGCGAGCGTGGTATACGTGAGAGAGAGATGTTCACTCTCTCGACTTTTTTTTATGTCCGTTTTTCCACGTTATGTCTTCTTAAACATGAATACCTACCAGCCAGGGCTGGGCAGTATCGCGATAAGAGTATCGCGATAGTATTCAGAGATACTTTGAGTATCTGTATTTCTGTATCGAGATACATTTGAAAAATGTATTTGTATCTCAGTAGCGAAATACATTACGATGTATCGCCTGTATCGCGATACTATGCAGGACACGTGTATCTGGTTACATTGTTTTTTGTGCGGAAATGAGTTGAGGCGTGTTTCCAATGGGGGAATGACGTTTTTTTTTCTTTTTTTGGCCAAAACAAGCAATGGCGCGACGCCGGTGCCGACAGATAGGGCGGCGATGTTTCCCTCAAGCACAGAATGATCCATGTGGTAAAGCGCGCGACGCCACGGACGGCAGAATCGCGGGGGCAGTGTTGTCGGCTTCTGCCGACGAAAGTCGCTGTCTCTCAAGGTCATTGCAGCACGCCTAATTTTTTCGGGTGGAAGCCATTCTCGAACTCGCCCCCCGCGGATACCGCCTTGGAATAGGCTTTGCATTGCTTCGTGTGCGTTCAGTTTTCAAAGCGGTGGCACTTCCAAAAGCAGTTCCCGTAGCGCGGCGGAAGTGACCAGAGATGGCTATCTTTGACGCGCTTTCAGCCACCTCTCCAATGTCAGGGTGCGTTCCTAATGATTACATGCGTGAAACCGGTCTTTTGTGGTAGCAGGCCTCCCCCACGCCGGAGCCGACTTCGCCTGTTGCGGCTTTCTGAAATGGGTGCTGGTAGCGTCGGTGGGGTGAAAGCTTCATTGAAGCCGACAGGGTCAGATGGCTGAGGATTCCGAAGATGGGGACCGACTTCGGATTTGAACATCAGAACAACACAAGTGAGGGCGGAAGTCGTTTCGGTATCTAGATGACCGAGAAGAGATATCGCCACGCTGCAAGGCAATCCGGCTATGAAGGCGATATTTATTCACCATGACACGAATTTGTGCTCGCCGTCAGCGGCAGACAGACTTTCTTTCTTTCGTGAGTCTTGTGCTGAGGCTGAACCGACGCTGTTAGAAGACAGCTCATTTGAGAAGCCTACCAGCAACCTTCAGCAAAGCAGATCTTCAAAATAAATGTGCTTTTTCTCAATTAACTGGTGTTCTTTAGTGATTCGAGTGATTTGCTTAAAGTGTGCTATTCTAGCATAGCTTAGTTTGTTCGCCAAGTATGTCGATTTCGGTGTCCAATCCTTGTTACTTTTTCTGTGAATAATCTATTTTTATTGCAATTGATACTTGTAATTAAGTCATTATTACTATTATAGTTGTCCACCCCTCCCCTGCAATGTCTTAATGGCGCTGAGGTACTGTAATAATAAATAAATGAACTGAACGTTTCGATTGCGTTGTAACTTTAATTACACATTATGCGTGCACTAACTGGTGTCTTTACGTAGTATGAGCATCCTTGATTTAAAAAAAGTATTCCAGTATCTGTACGCTGTAACTGTATTCCGGATACTTTTTTCGTCTTATTGCAAAAGTATCTCCGAAATATCCCGGTACGTTTAAAGGCAAATGTATCTCAGTATCTGTATTTTAGGCTTCCAATTCATGTATTTCGATATCTGTATTCCGGAATATTTTTCTGAGTATCTCTGCCCAGCCCTGCTACCAGCTAGCTCAGCTATATTCTAAGTTTGCCATTCTCTTTACTTCTGTAGTTACTTATCGAGTTACTCGAGCAAGATCAAGGAAAAAGTGTACTAACGCACCGAGATCTATATATTACTTACCTATCTATTTATTTACGCACAGTGTACAAAGTCCAAGACTCCAAGATAACGCATGCTATCCAGCGAGTTGGTTCGTCGCCCTTTAAGACTAGAGGACGGGGCAGCGTTAAGGTCAGGCAATACTCGTGATAACACGCGCCATATGCCGAAGTCTAGGCCGGCGCGTAGCTTCGGACGGAAGCAGCGCGGCGCGCGGAGAAAGCGGCCGGCGCGATTTTCCCTTTTCTTCCGAGAGGGCGCCGGATGATCCCAAAGGAGAGAAGAAAAAGCTGCTACAACTTCTGGGGAGCTTTTCTCGATGCGTTCATCCGAAGGATATGTCCACAATCCATTTTGGCAGAGGCGCATTCAGTGATTCGGAAAAAGAGGTGAGCCGTGATGTGACCTCGCTCTTGACCACGTCACCGCACCGAACCCGCCAGCACATTCCTAGCGTAAGAAGAGAGTGGACAAATGCACAGAAACAGGCACTTTTCAAGTGTGAATTTTGCATATGAATGTGTCCTAGATATTTGAGAACGATGCATGGAATGCGTACCGACCTTACAGCCTGCGTTAGACGAGCGGCCGCATTAAAACTGAATCGATGGCTAACACGATCAAAAGACATGTGCACCGAAAATCGAATCTCTGAGGGCTGCGTTCGCTGCACTGAAACGCATTCTGTTCCTATCATTTGTGTCGAAGAGTTTTTGAGAGCTTCGTGGTGTCACGATGGCGCTGCAGAACAAGAACCGGAAACAGGGGGGCGCGCTTCTCGCCGAACTCTCGCTATTCAACAAACCGCTGAGATGGACAGTTCATTACATGGACACATCGAGAAGAGATCCTCCGGCGAAGTGCTGTATTTTATTTCCAGATTCCCCATTCGAATTAAAGAAAAGACTAACGACGGCGGCGCCGCAATTATTGCGCGGCCGCGGCGGCGGCGGCGTGATCTCTCTTAGGACGTCGGCGGCGGCGGCGCGAGCGGCGTGACCAAAAACAGGCTGCGGGGGCGCACCACCTCTAGGCTGAAGTGCGCGCGCAGTGCGCGAGCAGCTCGCTCAGCATCTTGGGTATGCGGTATGACCAACTTTAGGAGGTCGAAGAGGAGTCTAAAGACTTGGGCTCCGCAGCTAGCCCGAGAATGTCCCGCTGTTTCTCCTCGGGTGTGTCATTTGCCAGGAAAAACGTGCACATGCTCGTCATAGATTGGCCAGGCGGACCCGTCTCCCTCGAACGGCTCAAGCCTTCCGTATAGCGGCATGGCATTTGGAACGGGGGGCTGTGTTTCGCCGCTCTCCATAGCTTGGGTCGATCCGTTGGTTGTACTCGTCACCAGTGTCACGATCTGCCCCTGGATCGCGGCCGATGATGGGGGCCGAGGGAACCGCGTTTAGGAAGGACGACCCAACAGCCTGACGGCGGTCACAACTACGGACGAAAAGCTGCGCTCGTCTGTGTTTATTATGGTCCTCGTGACCAATGTTGCCCGTCGAACCTGGCGGGCAAAGAAAGCTACTCTGGAAAGGGCGCCACATGCTCGCTAAAAGACAAGGAAGTTGTTCCAAACTGATTTCCACTCACAAACGAGTAAGAAATGCCTTCGTAGTCCTCTCGTTCCTTTCGATAATGTGGATTCCGATATCAAAATGGGACCAAAACTTCCCGCCCACGTCTAAGCTACGATTAATGATATGCGACGGTTAAATATGTTTCCGTTTTAAATTTAAAAAAAAAGCAAACCGAAATGCCGTCTTTTTTCAACCGGCTCAACTTCGTCATTTAAATGGTACGGTTCATACGGCGTTATATTTCTTTCTCGCCTCAAGGGGGCAGCGAAGCGTGGGCGGGCCTT
This sequence comes from Rhipicephalus sanguineus, assembly GCF_013339695.2. Lineage (NCBI taxonomy): Eukaryota > Metazoa > Arthropoda > Arachnida > Ixodida > Ixodidae > Rhipicephalus > Rhipicephalus sanguineus. Next base: position 97,959,614 of record NC_051178.1, read on the forward strand.
GTCCAGTCGAAAGTCCGCAGCTCTTAATAATTTTTGCGTGTTCATTCTTTTGCGCATGCTTGAAGTCTGTAGCGTTGGTCTGACACCAGTTCGTGCACCTGCGCTTGTCGTGAGCTCTTTATAAAGCCATCTTAAACCAATACCTCATAACTGCCCAGCCTGTGAGGAATCAACCATAATATCAGTAGAAAGAGACGGTTCAGCTCGACTGCTGGTACCTGGTATTAGGTTGCACCACGTACTGGGAAGAATTCACCGCAAAGGGCTCGAACTGAAATTGCCAGGCAAAAAACTCAGCGGGCTATTAAGGGCCAACAGAGGCAACAAAGAATGCAAGAGCTGCGGAATGAGAAGTATTCAAAGAAGCTGCTGAAATGACGCGCTTAGCTGGCAAGAGACCGCGGGAGATCAGTCAGCTGAAGATAGTTCTTCAGGAGGACTTTGGAATGCACGTGCAGCAATTACTGACGTTTGCACATGCCAAGCATTTCCTCATCGGCCATGGATCCGCAGAACCTACTTCCTTTTGTAAACGGCAATCATCATGACTTGTCATTAAGACTGCTAGGCTGCCAGTTCATATGATTCCACGGACTATTAGGGCTGCCAAGAATTGACGAAAGGACGAAAAGAATGCAGACACAGTCTATGTGATGCGCCTACTAGCAGCTGATTTATTTCTATGTTAGCCACTTTCGCATTCACATCACCAAAGGAACAGATAAAAGAGAGCAAGCGTCGTCGAAGAATGTAATGGCGGCTGTCGGGTGTCTGCTGATTCTTCATGCGTGGGCGGGGCGAGTTGTCAAGCTTCTTCGGCGCTGAAGGTAGACAGTCGCATCGAGGTTTGCTGCGTCGGTGACGTTGGGTAGGATGGCGTCGAGCATCGTTACCGGGTTCCTTCCGCAGACTAACTTGAATGGCGTTATCTGCGTGGTTTCTTACACGACCGTGTTGTATGCGAAGCTCACTTACGGGAGGATGTAATCCCACGTCCTTGTTCTCGACATCGACGTACATGGCCAGTATGTCGGCGATGGTAGAAACTCGGTGAGGCGATCGGTCTCTGGCTGATGGCGGTGGTTAGGCGGTCGCTTGTCCGGCTGTATCCCAAGATCACTTGAGTTAGGCCGTACCTGTCAGTAATGAGGAACTCTGGGGCAACGACACGCAGGACGATTTTCTGAACGAAGAACTTGGCTACCTCAGTAGCACTGCTTTGGGCAGGGCACTTGTATCGGCATAGCTGGTGGGGTAGTCGGTCACTACGACGATCTATTTGTTTCCGGATTTCGACGTCGGGAACGGCCCCAGCAAGTCCATTCAGAGTTTGATGGAACGGCCGGTGAGGTGGCTCGACAGGCTGCAGAAGACCGACTGGCCTAGTCGGCGGTGTCTTGCGTCGCTGACAGTCTCGGTAGGTCTTTACGTAGTGAGCGGCGTCGGCGGCAAGGCGCGGCCAGTAGTGCTTTTTGCTGTATTCTTGCGAGCGTGCCGGAAACACCGAGGTGTCTAGCCGTCGGGTCGTCGTTTAGTGCCTCGAGGACTTCTGGTCTCAATGCTGAGGGCACCATGAGAAGGAAGTTGGGTCGAAGCGGCCAGAAATTCTTCTTCAGAAGAACGCCTTTCCCAAACAAACGACGCCAGTCCTCGCGTGAATACCTTCGGGACAACGGTGGCCCTACGCTCGAGGTATCCACAAGGCCCGTGAATTCCGCGTCGGCTCACTGTCGTTCGGCGAAGCCATCGGCACTAACGGTTCCCAAGAAGCAGTCGTCATTTCTGTCGTCCTGTGGCGGTGGGTCGACGTTTACAGGTTCTTACGGACTTGTAAACGATGGCAATGTCGAATTCTTGAAGCCTCAGACTCCACCGTGCGAGGCGACGTGAAGCGTCCTTCAAGTTAGCCAACACAAGCGTGGTGGTCACTCACAACTTTGAAGGGCCTGCCATAGAGGTAAGGCCGAAACTTTGACATAGCTCAGATGATGGCAAGACCTTCTTGCGGAATTGTTGGCTGTTGACTTGGATATGAGTAAGGTCGTGTCGTCGTTTCCTTATTCTTCTGTGTTCGTGTGTGTGCGCTGTGTTAAGATGATTGGATAGTGACCCGCTAGCATAATTGATAACGCTCTCCAGTCCGTCAGTCTTCTGGACAAGGACGACGCCGAGTCCTACGCTGCTTTCGTTGTGTGGATTTCCGTATCAGCGTATTCATCGAAATGCGCAAGTATCGGAGACATCTGCAGACGTCGTTTTAGTTGTTGAAATGAATAAACTTGTGCTGTTTCCCACCTGAATTCGACATCGGTCTTCGTGAGTTCCGTTAGTGGCTCGGTGATCCGTGAAAAGTCCTTGACGAAGCTTCTTTAAGAGGCGCACAAGCCGAGAAATCCGTGCACGGCATTCTTGTCGGTGGGGGGCGGGAAGGCAACAATGTCAGCTGTTTTGTGCGGGTATGGGTGCACTCCGGACCCAAGAAGCTCCTCGTATGCAAAGCGGCACTTTTGAGGCTTCAAGGTGAGGCCAGAGGTCATGATTCCTTGAAGTACAGCATCAAGGTGCCGGAGGTGTTCGTCGAAGTTTGAGGCAAACACAATGATGTCGTCCAAGTACACGAGGCAAGTCTGCCACTTCAATCCTGACAGTACTGTATTCCTGATGCGTTGAAATGTCGCAGGTGCTTAGCAAAGGCGAAATGACATGACCTTGAACTCGAACAGGTCGTCTGATGTTATAAACGCAGTTTTCCTTCGGTCTCTCTCGTCGGCTTCTATTTTCCAATAGCCTGTCCATAGGTCCATCGAAAAAAAGTACCTCGCGTTGTGCAGGCGATCTAGGGTGTCGTCCATTTGTGGGAGAGGGTACACGTCCTTTTTCGTGACTTTTGGCTTGCCCAGTAGGAGTCCGTACTGGGTAGGTACGGACTCCTACTGGGCCTCCTTCTAGTCTGCGGCTGGTTCGACCGACCGTGACGGTGTCGGTGTCTTCGCCACGAATTCGGCTGTGTTCACGGCTTGACGGGGGCGTCCGGAACACGAACGAGCAGCACCTCCACCAGATGTGACGGGGTCCTGACGTGAACGAAGGCAGCAGTCGGCTCGTTCCAGACTCAAGTTTTTAGACTCCAGTTTGGGCGAGCTTGTGTCCGGTGAACGAGAAGTCAAACTAGAAGCGACACACGCTCAAACTGATAGCGGCGAACATAGTGTCGGCCGTCGATAATCTGATATGTGGTAAGTCGTGGCGGCATTTCTACATGTGGCATCGAACATTCGAGCCTTATCACTGGTGGCCGCGTGAGGTTCAGAAGAAGCTGAATAGTGCGTGTTTGCACGCTCAATTCTACCAAAAGATTCGAAAATAATTTGGAAGGTTTCTACGCATTAGTGCGCGGCTTGCGCAAGAGAGCGGTACGTGTGCAACGGACGAGTTACGTAAAAAGAACAAAATAAGCGCGTGTGGCAAAATCACTTCCGCATATCACCATCCAGAATAAATACTTGCAAAGCGACCAAGTACCTGTATCACGGCTGCCTTGAAAAATTCAAATTATTCTGGTGGTAGCAATTGAAGTGGAGTTGATGCAATGCTCGCTGGTATGCATATACCAGCGAACGCTGCATTGTCGATAATCTTTCTTTCTGTCTGATTAGAAGCGCGCTCCAACATGGTTGTGTCCGAAACGCGCGGCTTGTACTTACAATCACTTTGCGGGTTGCTCAGAAGGAGTTGTTTACTGCATTCCAATATCTTAATATTTTGCAACAAGTACTTCGGCCAGATAGGCCAAGCCGATGTGTTGATACAAGGCTTGGCGCTGTGAAAGGCTTGCGTTAATTTCTTAGGCAGTTACATAAGCACTACGCGAGAATTTTGTATATCGCACTCCTTCCGTGTAAAAACAAGTTTAATACTTTATCAAAAGTAACCAAGCGGCTAGTCTCATACGCATGTATTACGAAATCTGGAACACATGTTGATAAAATATGTGGCCTTCATATATACGTCAAACAAAAATTTGGGAGCTCTTGCCATAATTCGAAAATGGATGCTTGGAGTGTATGTGCCTGACGTACTGCTTTTCTATCTATCTATCTATCTATCTATCTATCTATCTATCTATCTATCTATCTATCTATCTATCTATCTATCTATCTATCTATCTATCTATCTATCTATCTATCTATCTATCTATCTATCTATCTATCTATCTATCTACTCCGGAAACTGCACCTTTATCAGCCTGCTTAGCAGCGCAATTCTGTAGTCGCTACACGCAGCAATGAAGCGCAAGCGTTCATATCCAGTCAGCGATAAAATGTGGCAATGCGCGATGCGAAATCACATCGATAAATTCGACAAAAGATCAGTAAGCCGCATCAGAAACGGCTGATCGCAGACAAGCCCACGATTGAGAGAGTAATAATGAAAAGATGGGCTGATCCCTCTGTCATAGGAATCGGTATTACACGACAGGGATACGTGTGGTCGCATAAGTAGTTCATTGCTTATAGTGCATTGGTATATGATAGCTTGTACAATATCTATTGTTATTTGGCAGCTATAGCACCGCTTGATGTGGACGCACTCACGTCGACGCCGAGTGGCACAGCTCCGTACCTATGACTAACACCCATGATCAGTATTTAACACTTCCGGTAGCTGAAGTTCTTAACATATTGCCACGCCCGCTTCTTCTTTTATATTGATGTGTTCGAGTTTGACCAGCAAGGACGGTTATCAACGCTCGACGCTGGCCGCGAAGCAGTGTTCGAGAAGCTTCACGATTTTAGTAGATCGTTTTGTTAAGATTGCGCGCCGCACGCAAATGTTCCAGCTTTGTCGAGAGATAACGCCGCCACCAGCGATATTGCTGGAAAGTTCCATAGCGCCTGTATAAAAGCCGACGCGCTTGACCGCTTGTGAGTTGATCGACAGACGACGCCCTGTTCGCCGCTATCATTGTACAGCGCGCATTGCTGTAGTTCTAGTTCTCAGTTTCTCGGCCACAAGTTCGGCCAAATAAACAGTTTCATCTCGGACGTGCTGTCTGTTGCCTTCGTCGACGTCACGACCACGTGACATCTGGTGGAGCTGCTGCTTCTTCCATGATCCGGACGCCCCCGCGAAGCGCTGACCCAAGCCGCGAGGAGGACGACGGCAAAGAAAACCCGGATCGTCGAGCAAGCCGCAGGCAGCAAGGTCTACCGCCAGAGCTCGGGGCTCTACCTGAAAAGACCCGGCAAACAAAGATCCTGACCTCGACCACAGCGACGATGACAGACGCTGTGCCGCCCGCACCGATCCTTCTCCGGACGCCCAAGGAGCCGCCAACCTCCCGCGGATCGTCGTTCGAAGACCCGGAAAGCTGGCTCGAAGCCTACGACCGAGTCGCCGTTTTTAATGCCTGGACCAGCGAAGGCAAGCTACGGCATGTCTATTTCGCTTTGGTAGACGCCGCTCGGACCTGGTTCGAGAACCAAGAGCGAAGCCTGACAACGTGGGACATTTTTCGCGACAGGTTCCTCACCACATTCACGAGCGTCGTCCGCAAAGAGAGGGCTGAGGCTCTGCTCGAGACCCGCGTGCAGATGCCGAACGAAAACGTGGCGCTCTTCACGGAAGAGATGACCAGGCCGTTCCGCCACGCAGACCCTACCATGCCCGAAGAGAAAAAAGTTCGCCTTCTCATGCGAGGAGTCAGGCAGGAGCTTTTCGCTGGGCTGATGCGGAACCCACCCAAGACCGTCCAAGAATTCCTCTCGGAGGCGACAACCACCGAGAAGACGCTCGTTATGCGCACTAGGCAGTATAATCGCCGCGCATTCCAAGACAGCGCAGCAGTTCATGCCCTCGGCTCCGACGACTTGCGCGAAACGATCCGAGCCATCGTGCGAGAGGAGCTGCGAAAGCTCGCACCTTTTGCACAGCCCGAAGTGATATCGATTGCGGACGTTGTACGCGAGGAAATCCAACAGTCACTAGATGTTCCACAGCCGGCACCGCCGCAGTTGCAAGCAATGAGCTATGCTGCTGCAGCCCGACGCAACGCCCCCCTCCTCGCCCACGTCAAGATGCCGCGCCGCCCCAGCAGTTCCGCCGCCAGGCACCACCGCCGCCGCCACCACCGACGTCATACCGCCCGCCAGCCGGTCAGCGATACAAGCCGAGGAAGACCGACGTTTGGCGCGCCCCCGACCATCGTCCACTCTGCTACCACTGCGGAGAAGCCGGCCACACCTACCGCCGCTGCCATTATCGCCAGATGGGACTGCGTGGGTTCGCCGTCGACGCGCCCCGTCCACAGCAGGGTGAACGACCACGTGACATCGCTGACTATCTGGCAGGAACGCAGTGGACCCCTCGAGGACCTTCCCGATCGCCGTCGCCAGGCCGCTACGCCTCTCCCCAACGCCGACCATACACTGGCCAAACCCGGGGCCGGTCACCTAGCCCGCATCCGGAAAACTAAGGGCAGCAACCGATGGAGGTGCGGTTGCTGTACGACGAAATACCGAAAACCCTCCGCCGCCGACGCCACCGCCACGACGAAGGCTTCAGGAAAGACGCGAACCCCTGACGACGAAACCTCGCGGACCGAAGTAGACCTGACGACGCAACGTGGAAGCAGCGGAACAAACCGACGTAGCCGTCACCCGACGCCACGACGTAACTGCAACGCAAGACGACGAACTAGCGACCTCGACGTTCTTATCGACAGCCACAGTATCACAGCCCTCGTCGACACCGGAGCCGACTATTCTGTCATCAGTGGATCGTTCGCCACGAAGCTGAAGAAAGTTAGGACAGCCTGGGAAGGCCCCGAAATCCGGACAGCTGGAGGTCACCTCGAAACACCGGAGGGAATCTGCACAGCGAGACTCACCATTAACGGCCGGATTTATCCCGCGAACTGCGTGGTCCTGCCGCATTGCTCGAGAGATGTCATCCTTGGTATGGACTTCTTAGGCCTTCATAGTGCAATCATCGACCTGAGGTCTAGGTCAATAACACTGTCCATGGAAAAGGCACTACCGCTGGACATTCCGCCAAGAAAGCACACCTTGAATGTGCTGGAAGACCAGGTCACCATTCCCCCTCGCTCCAGCGTCATCATTTCCGTCGGCACTCAGAAATCAGCAGACCTGGAAGGCGTTGTTGAAGGCGACCAGCACCACTTGATTAACCGCAAGATTGGCGTCGCAAGAGGAGTAGCAGAGCTGCGGGTAGGGAAAGCAACCGTTATACTCACGAATTTCAGCAACGAGTACAAGCACGTGAGCAAAGGCACGACGGTCGCCTACATCGAAGAAATCGTAGAAGCCAGCAATGGTTTCGGCCTCACCGATTCTCCCGAGCCTACTCCGACGAATAAAGCGCCGCAACCAGCTTTCGACGTCAATCCCAGCCTTCAGAAGCCCAAACAAGAGCAGCTCAAAACCCTGCTCTTGCAATACAAGGACTGCTTTTCGTCGTCGTCAAGAATTAGGCAGACTCCCGTGGCAAAACATCGCATCATAACAGAGGAAAACGCCAGACTACTCCGTCAGAGCCCGTACAGAGTTTTGACGCGAGAACGCGAGGCCGTGAAGAAACGAAATGCTACGCGACGACATCATCCAGCCGTCGAAGAGTCCGTGGGCATCCCCGGTGGTGCTAGTGAAGAAGAAGGATGGGACACTACGTTTTTGCGTCGATTATCGTCGCCTGAACAAAGTCACGAAGAAGGATGTGTATCCCTTCCCCGGATAGACGACACCCTGGATCGATTACACAACGCAAAGTACTTTTCGTCGATGGACCTCACGACCGGTTACTGGCAAATAGAAGTCGACGAGAGAGACCGAGAAAAGACTGCTTTTATAACACCAGACGGCCTGTTTGAGTTCAAGGTCATGCCCTTTGGTCTTTGCTCGGCACCTGCGACTTTTCAACGGGTTATGGATACAGTACTGGCCGGCTTGAAGTGGCAGACGTGCCTCGTGTACTTGGACGACGTCGTTGTGTTTTCCTCAAACTTCGACGAACACCTTCGGCGCCTTGAAGTTGTACTTCAAGCAATCAAGACCTCCGGACTCACCTTGAAGCCTGAAAAGTGCCGCTTCGCGTACGAGGAGCTCTTGTTCTTGGGTCACGTGGTCAGCAAGGATGGTGTTCGCCCGGACCCGCGGAAAACAGCTGCCATCACTGACTTCCCGACTCCCACCGACAAGAAGGCCGTACGCCGTTTTCTCGGCTTGTGCGCCTATTACAGACGTTTCGTCAAGGAATTTTCACGGATCGCCGAGCCACTGACGCAACTCAGGAAGGCCGACGTCGAATTCAGGTGGGAAACGTCGCAAGTTCAAGCATTTCAAGAATTGAAACGACGCCTGCAGACACCTCCTATACTTGCGCATTTCGACGAATACGCCGAAACGGAAATCCACACCGACGCAAGCAGCGTAGGACTCGGCGCCGTCCTTGTGCAAAAGACCGACGGATTCGAAAGGGTCATCAGTTATGCTAGCCGGTCGCTATCAAAGGCAGAAATCAACTACTCCACAACAGAAAAGGAGTGCCTGGCCATCATCTGGGCTACATCGAAGTTTCGCCCCTACCTCTACGGCGGGCCCTTCAAAGTTGTGAGCGACCACCACGTCTTGTGTTGGCTAGCTAACTTGAAGGACCCTTCAGGTCGCCTCGCACGGTGGAGCCTACGACTTCAAGAATTTGACATAACCGTCGTTTACAAGTCCGGAAGAAAACACTCCGACGCTGACTGCCTGTCCCGCGCCCCCGTCGACCCACCGCCGCAGGACGACATGGAGGACGACTTCTTCTTGGGAACCATAAGTGCCGAAGACTTCGCCGAACGACAGCGAGCGGACCCAGAACTCAGGGGCCTTGTGGAATACCTCGAGGGCAGGACCACCGTTGTTCCCAAGGTATTCACTCGAGGACTGACGTCGTTTTTCTTGCGCAACGGTGTTCTCCTTAAGAAGAACTTCTCGCCGCTTCGAGCCGATTCCCTTCTCGTAGTGCCCTCGACATTGCGACCAGAGGTCCTCCAGGCTCTGCATGACGACCCGACGTCTGGACACCTGGGTGTTTCTCGCACGCTCGCAAGAATACAGGAAAAGTACTACTGGCCGCGCCTTGTCGCCGACGTAACTCGCTACGTCAAGACCTGCCGGGACTGTCAGCGACGCAAGACGCCGCCGACTAGGCCAGCCGGACTTCTGCAGCCTATCGAGCCACCTCGACGGCCGTTCCAGCAAATCGGGATGGACTTACTGGGGCCGTTCCCGACGTCCAATACCGGAAACAAATGGATCGTCGTAGCTACCGACTACCTCACTCGCTACGCCGAGACAAGGGCCCTACCCAGAGGCAGTGCCGCCGAGGTAGCGAAGTTCTTCGTTGAGAACATCCTCCCGCGTCATGGCGCCCCTAAGGTCCTCATCACCGACAGAGGTACGGCGTTTACTGCTGACCTAACTAAGGCAATACTGAGATACAGCCAAACAAGCCACCGCCGGACCACAGCGTACCACCCACAGACCAATGGCCTCACCGAGCGGCTAAACAAGACCATCGCCGACATGCTGGCCATGTATGTCGACTTCGAACACAAGACGTGGGATGCCATCCTTCCGTATGTGACCTTCGCATACAACACGGCCATGCAAGAAACGACGGAAATGACGCCGTACAAGCTGGCCTACAGAAGGAGCCCGGCAACGACGCTCGACGCAATACTACCAACCGCCACCGACGAAGACGATCTCGACGTTGCTGCCTATTTGCAACGCGCCGAAGAAGCTCGACAGCTTGCCCGCCTGCGCATCAAGAACTAGCAGAGGGTCGACAGCCGTCACTATAATCTTCGACGACGCCACATGGAGTACCAACCCGGTGACCGTGTGTGGGTCTGGACGCCGATACGCCGACGTGGGCTCAGTGAAAAACTTCTTCGGCGATACTTCGGCCCATACAATGTGCTTCGACGTCACGGCGCTCTTGACTACGAGGTCGTCCCGGACGGCATTACGAACTCCCAGCGACGCCGCGCACGACCTGAAGTCGTCCATGTCGTGCGCCTTAAAGGGCCCCTCACCAGGCCACATAGCAAATTTTAGTTAGACGCTGAACGTTGTTGTGTGCCAAATGAAGAGCAGTATGCCGCAAGAATTTTTCGAATCGGTTCATTACGAGCTGAGAAAAACAATAATTTGTAGCGGCGCGAAACCATGATGCCAGGAGGCGAGAATCAAACCCTTGCCACTCGCCCCGTTGTTATGCCAGGGCTCCCAACCCAAACTTCCTTGCTTCGACAAGGAATTCAAGCTGGTAAAACGTCTGACGCAACCAGCGTCGACACCCGCTGATGCAACGAAGCGGGAGTCTTACGCAATCCCCGGCAACTCCGGCGATGAGGCTGACTCAACCAGCGTCAACACCAGCTGATGCAACGAGGCGGGAGCCTTACGCAATCCCCGGCAACTCCGGCGCTGCGCCTGACCAGAGTCATTCAATGCTTCTTATGGTCACGAAACTGCCGCGTCAGTTTCATATGGAGCCAGCGGCCACCGCCAGAAGCGCAGCTGTGCTTGAGAGGCGATGCGAACGCTGCTATCGCTGGGGTTGTGTGTGGGAAGCCTCGGTGTTTAAGCTTTCTAAACTTCCGCAACGGCCGCTTTGCTTTCACGCTTTTACTTCTAGCACTCAGCATGCATAAATACATTTCTGAACGCGTTTTCTGTTTTAAAATGAGCACCCGAGAGGAAAGAAACCAGCTCAATTAAAACATGCAGCTCGCGGTGATATCAGCAGAAAAAATACGAAAATTCGGGGATTAACGACAGAATACCAAGATATATAATTACGAACGCCGTAGCAGGGGACTTCTGTATGACTTTTGCCACCTGCAGGCACAGCTGTTTCACCATGCTCGTAAGTCGCTCGCTGTACGCCGCCGGCCGCAAGTTGATTCGTCTCGCCTTCACGCTAGATGTTTGACAACAGTTGTGGCATGTAGGGAAAGACACAGTTTGACCTGTACTTTATTCCAGAAGACATTATTCTCTGTGAAGCATATTCTACGCAACGTTTCTTTCACCTGCGCCGGCAACGCACTCACACCGGCCGCCGGCCGGCTTGGTGCCGACGACGTAGCGAAGCCTACTTCGTATCGCTTTGTAGTTGTGGCAGGTAACTCTGCGGGAATACAACCGCTGACGAACAGCTTACTTTTGTTAAAGCTGGCAGTGTTCTTTGTAGTTCTTCCTCATTCGGCACATTGAAGCGAGTTATCCGTGGCGTCCGGGCTCGAAGGCTTGCACTTGTTTGGGTCCGGAAGCTCGATAGGGAAGAAACGTGGGTGAGCGCGCTCGCTCGCTCGCTGCGTGCGCCGGCGAGAGTTGCACTTGACTCTCATAACAGCTTCTATTCGTTGTAATAGTGCTTCGCTTTCATTCTGGCGTACAACCGATATGACTTGTTTTCGTCTAGCCGACAGGGCCGAGAAGTGCAGCACTTAGCAGGTGATCGGCGCGCAGTTACACTCCCCATTGGTCCCTTTCTTGCCAGGCGTTTCCGCAGGACACGTACTACGGTGCGGTCTAAACAGGGCGTCGGTGACGCTCGTAGCTCTTCTCAGGGTGACTCACGTGGTCGTTTGCATGGTGGTCGCACTGTAGATGAGCGAGATCGAGGTTTGCGCTTTGTGAGATACGAAGGAAGTCCTCAAAAATCCTTGGAACGGTGTCAGCCTTCAGCGTTGGTTTGTCGCGTTTCTGCGACACGGAGTCGCCGTTGATGTTAAAACCATACGCAGTGATAATGTCCGAGGCGTCGAAATGGTTCGCACACACACGTGTATACTTCGACTCAAAGTTAATTATCACCGCTTTCTTGCAGCGGTATGGCCCGCTTCCATTTCTCGCGCTGCTGCTTGTCTAACGGCAAACAAAACAACGACACCTTTTTGCTTCCCTTGTAGCCGGAACGGCACCCCGGCACGCAACATCTGTTAGGCATCCTAGTCCTGCGACAGCGTTTCCTCAAACTTGAACATATGATATCCAGCAGCTTGTCTCGCACTGCGCGAGTATTTCAATACGCGGACGGCGCAGACGATCGCCTCTGTGGCGCAGCGGCTGCGCGTTGCGGCATTTTCGAGCAGCGTATGAAGCTCGCCCATAGCGTGACGGTGCAGTTTCGTGACCATAAAGAGAATTGAATGACTCTGGCCTGACGCAACCGACGGAACTCTCTCCCGCAACGTGCGGCAAGCCCTCCTCCCCGCCGATCCAGTTCGAGCCAGCGACCAACGGCGGTTCCTGATTGGAGGCTTCGCACTACTGGCTGATGCAAGCGATCGCCCAGGGCTATAAAAGAACCAAGCTGCGCGGAGAGAGGGAGACAGGGAGACAGCGAACGAAGAAATCGCGGGTCGTCGTCGCACCGCTGTGCGAGCCCAATAAGCTGTCGGCCCCAGCGCCGAATATGTAACGCCTCTGTATATATGTATATAAATTTGCCTTAACTCACCGTCGCCTTGATCGCTCCGTCTATCAGCTCTGCGCAGAAGCAGTCGCAAGCTGAGACACCCGTTTCCCAACAGTGGATGGCAGCTGCGGGATCGGCCGGCGTCATCTACCTCGATGCGGTGAGTGCCTGATGTTTTCCCTTCAGTTCACCAGACTTCTCTAGCACAGGTTATCGTAGTTTAGAGAAGGTTGTGTGAAGCATTGGAGTGAGCTTTGATTGTTTCGAGCCAAGTCGGAGCGCTTTGAAACCAAAGTTAATGCGGAGGGCGTAAACACGGCAGGTTGAGAATTGCTTGCGTGTCTTTCTAGTAGACTTATAGGGGATACGGCAAGTAGATTCTAACGAGGGCAAATAGCAAGAGGCTAGTGTGAACGATGGAGAACCTTAAAGTGAAGGAACTCATCGAAATTTGTGAAGAACTCGGCCTTACTCTGGGCCGTGCGAAGCGAAAGCAAGCGATCCTTGAGATCATGCAGAAGGAGGGAGTAACGGCTGAGGAAGTCGATGAGGCCTGGGCGGATATCAAAGAACGCCGCGAGGAGGCCGAAAGACGAGAACGAGAACTTCGTGAGCGTGAAGAGGCGGAAAGGCAAGAACGCCGCGAGCGCGAGGAGGCCGAGAGACGAGAACTTCGTGAGCGTGAAGAGGCGGAAAGGCGAGAACGCCGTGAGCGCGAGGAAGCCGAAAGACAAGAACGCCGCGAGCGTGAGGAACGCGAAGAGCGCCTCGAGATGAAAAGAATGGAATTGGCACTCCGTCAGTGTTCGCAAGCGCCTAACGTAGCTTCTGCGACGGTTCAGGCTAGTGGACATAGAATTCGGGACCAACTGCCACCGTTCGTAGTGGGCGAGGACATGGCGAAGTATCTCGTAAAGTTCGAACATGTCTGCGATAGAAATGGCATCGAGCGGTCTCTTTGGGCACAGAACCTGTTAGCTCTGCTTCCCGGAGAAGTATCCGACGTGATAACGTGTTTGTCGAGGGAGGCGTTTGAGAGCTATGACGATGTTAAGGAGGCCCTGTTGAGAAGATATAAATTGTCACCCGAGGCTTTCCGGCAAAGGTTCCGGTATGCAAAAAGGGGGAATGAGTCACACGTTGACTTCGCGTTTCGTCTTAAAGCCGATTTAATTGAATGGCTCAAGGGCGAAGATGTCTATGACGATCGCGATAAAGTGGTAGAGTGCATAGCATTGGAGCAATTCTACCGCTGTATCGAAGATGATGTCAAGCTTTGGCTGCAGGATAAGCTTGGAGAAGTACAGCTAAACAAGGCAGCAGAGTTAGCTGAAGAGTACTACACTCGTAGAAACTTGCACAGTAGGGCCGTGCGTGTTGAAAAAGCTGAGAGAAAAGAGGGCTTTTCAAAAAAACGTGATGACCGAAAACCTGCTCCGCACCGTAATTTCAGAAAAGACCCGTCTTTTACGAAGGAGACTGTGAGGGAAGGGCAAACGGAAGCGCAGAAGTCGAGTGAGCTTCCCAAAGAGCGCACTGATACTACACGGGCGTTTGAGTCACGGAAGCCGCTAATCTGTTACAATTGCAAAAAAGAAGGGCACATCGCGGTAAATTGTAAAGAAAAGGTTGCTTTCGCAACGATCCGTGAATCAGAAAAGAACATGCGGTTGTTAGAACCGTATATTCAGGAGATTAGCGTCAATGGGAAAACGTGTCGAGCACTTCGAGACTCAGCGGCAACTATGGACGTTGTCCATCCTTCATTAGTGTCTCCGAACGACTTGACAGGAGAATGCGCATGGATCAGGCAGGTCGCCGAGGAGCAGAGCACTTGCTTACCGATCGCTACGGTGATCATTGAAGGCTCTTTCGGTAAGCTTCACACCGAAGCGGCTGTGTCTGCTGCTCTCCCAGATTGTTTTCCTTATCTTTTTTCGAACAACTCGGAGCAGCTTCTCAACGAGCAGGGTAAATCGTTCTTTCCCAGCGTTGCGTACATGGCCCTCACGCGATCGCAAGCGCGGAAGCTTTCACAGGAACTTGATATCGTTCCATGTAGTACGCCACCACCGGCAAAAGTGGCCGAGCTGCGTGACCTTGGCAGCGAGTCGAGCGAGCCTCGGACAGAAAACTCTCGGGATGGGTTACTCGAGCCGCCTGCAGCTGAAGCGGGTAGCGTCGTCTCCGTCGGCGGAGAAACCGAAGTGGCGCCGTTGGGCGAAGCGGGCAATACGCTCAAGCCTGTAGCTGAAAGTTGGTGTGAGCTGTCGAGGGTTGATCGAGCGACGCTCATTCGAGAGCAGCGTGAAGACATCTCGATAAAAGCGCTAATGGAAAGCGTAAAATTGGGAGTAAAGAAAAAGAATGTTTCTTTTTGTGAGAAATCTGGGCTATTGTATCGTAGCTACACAGATGTACAAGGTCGCAGGTATGAGCAACTCTTGATACCGCAAAAGTATCGTCGCCAGCTATTGGAACTTGCGCACGAAAACGCGTGGGCAGGGCATCTCGGCTTGAAGAAGACCAAGGCTAGGATTTCCCTTGAGTTTTACTGGCCGAAATGCTGGAAAGATACCGAAGACTTTGTGCGCTCTTGCGACACTTGTCAGAGGGTGGGGAAATCCACAGACAAGTGGAAGGCTCCCATGAAGCTTGTGCCAGTTATAACAGAACCTTTTCGGCGCCTGGTTATCGACATTGTTGGGCCATTGCCGGAGTCAAGGCAAGGTTGTCGATACGTCCTGACTGCCCTCTGTGTAGCAACGAAATTTCCAGAAGCGGTACCTCTTAGGGAGCTCAATTCTCCACACGTCGTGGACGCTCTGCTCTCGATATTCGCGCGTGTCGGATTTCCTTCTGAAATTCAATGCGACAATGGCAGCGTCTTCACCAGTTGCCTTACCTCTACCTTTTTGGATAAATGTGGAATCAAGGTGGTGCACAGTTCAATCCATCACCCACAATCTAATCCGGTAGAGCGTATGCGTTCAGTTCTGAAACGTATACTGAGAGCTCTTTGTTATGAGCACAAATGCGACTGGGAAGCATGTATTCCTCCCGCTATGTTTGCTTTGAGGTCTGCTCCTCATGAGAGCACTGGCTTTAGTCCCGCAGAGCTTGTATATGGCCGGAGCTTAAGAACACCTTTGCGAATGCTACGCGAATCCTGGGAGGGATATGATGAGGACCCGAATGTAGTTGCTTATGTTCTCAACCTCCTTCAGAGGCTCGGAAAAACAAAAGATCTTGTGGAGAGCCACATGAAGGCAGCGCAAGTATTGTCGAAAGAATACTACGACAAATCAGCAAAAAAACGTACCTTCGAAGTGGGAAGTCAGGTAATGTTGCTGCGGCCTTCCAAGAAGAACAAGCTGGAGGTTCATTGGGAGGGGCCCGCTAAGGTAATATCGAAGCTTTCCGATACCAACTACGAAGTGAAATTAGGAAAGCGGTCTAACAAAATTTATCACAGCAACTTGATGAAACCGTACGTTCAACGTCAGGCGGTCGTAAACCTGCTTTTGAATGCTTCAGAGGAGGAAGGAGCAGAAATTCTGACTTCTAGCGATGTAAGCGAAAGGGGTTCAGAGGTGATGTTGGAACAGTTGAACCTGGAGCCAAGGTTAAGTCAAGTTCAGAAGGAGGACTTGAGAAGGATTGTTTCTGAGTTTAAAGACGTGTTTTCCAGCCGTCCCGGAAAAACGACGGTTATTAAGCACGATATCGAGCTAACATATGAGGAACCAATCCGTAGTAAGCCATATCGATGTTCCCCTGTGCAGAAGCAGATCATGAAAGAGGAAATCGATAGAATGCTTGAGTTGGGAGTCGTAGTACCGGGTGAGAGTGACTATACATCTCCTCTAATATTTGTTCAAGAGCCGGTTACTGAGGTGGAACATGATACTCCAACAGCACAACTTGAACGTTCGTTACAAGAAAGGAAAGCTAAACGCGAACGCAGACGCACTGATTCGCGCGTTCTAATCAGTGCCGTCTTCGGCTATCCTTTCGGGTTTTCGCTGGCAAATTGGGGCAAAATTTTGTCCTCATTGCGGCCTCAGCTGAGCGCTTCCGTCCTGAGTGATCTCAAGGGGCCAACATTATTTTGAATTCTGTTTCATTGCGTTTGTTACACGTGTAATATTTTGAGTTCTGTTTTTAAGAGTTTTGGTGTCTCACATGTGCCTCTTGATATAGAGGGAACAAAATTTCGACATAAAGGTAGCTAGGAATATATTATTCTATTAGGTCTGGTGTTCTGTGGGGTGACCGAGGGCACTTGCTTGTGTCGTGTGTTGTCTGTTGTCGGACCGTTCTTGACAAGTTGCAGAACGATCAACAAGTGCTGATACGAAAGATCGTCAGAAGAGACGAGCAAAGCAAGTCGACACATCTTGGCGACAAGCCACTGGAGCCGGGATCCGGCCTGGCGACTGGGATCTGTTCACGGAACGAAGCGTGGAGCCAAATGTCCCCATGGCCCTGGAGGTGAACCTGGATGGACCTGGCGAACGAGCGCGCCCGGCATCCGAGCCACGTGGAAGCAGCTCGTCTTTCCGGCGCATTGTCTGGCGGCGGGGGTGCTGTTATGCCAGGGCTCCCAACCCAAACTTCCTTGCTTCGACAAGGAATTCAAGCTGGTAAAACGTCTGACGCAACCAGCGTCGACACCCGCTGATGCAACGAAGCGGGAGTCTTACGCAATCCCCGGCAACTCCGGCGATGAGGCTGACTCAACCAGCGTCAACACCAGCTGATGCAACGAGGCGGGAGCCTTACGCAATCCCCGGCAACTCCGGCGCTGCGCCTGACGCAACCGACGGAAATCTCTCCCGCAACGTGCGGCAAGCCCTCCTCCCCGCCGATCCGGTTCGAGCCAGCGACCAACGGCGGTTCCTGATTGGAGGCTTCGCACTACTGGCTGATGCAAGCGATCGCCCAGGGCTATAAAAGAACCAAGCTGCGCGGAGAGAGGGAGACAGGGAGACAGCGAACTAAGAAGTCGCGGGTCGTCGTCGGCCAGCCCTACAAGCGCTGCTGCAGCCAGACCAAGCCGGCATTACCGTGGCGTTACTGCACGCCAAGCTAACCGCCATCGAAACTAGCGGTGTGCGTCTGTCCCTTCACTGGCTTCCCTCGCACGTTGGGATAGCCGGTAACGAGGAGGCCGACGCCGCCGCTAAGGCAGCACACCACGGCGACACCCCAATCACCAAGGCGATAGCCCTGTCGGACTACTCCCGGCAACGACTGCGGCAGCTGCTTCCAGCGGCCCACCCTGACACGCGCGTGGCAAGCGGCAAACCACCGCCACCCCTACCAGAGACCGGCCTGGAGAGACGCGAGCGGTGGCTACTGCTTCGCCTGCGGACCGGCAGTGCTTGGCCTGCGGCACGCATGTTTTCCAAGGGTCGCTGCCCATCGCCTGCGTGCCGCAGATGCGGTGACGACGAAACTTTGGACCATATAAATTGCGCCTGCCCTGCCCTGGCCGCTGAACGACGCTTGATGGTGCGCCGCTATCCCCTGCTCGGGCTCCCTGCCACAACGGTGGAGGACTTTCTCTTTCCTGCACGTTCAAAGCTGCAAGCCCTGCGAGCCTTCCTCGAGTTTGCGGCTTCTGCGGACCTCGCCACCTTATAGACGAGCCCTTTGGCTTCGTGCTCCCGCCTTCGTGGACAAGACACACTTGCCACGCTGATCACTTCTTCTATCTTCCTTTCTTCTATCATCTTTACTTCCCCTTCCCCATTCCTAAGGGCGCTGAGCCGTGCCCCCGCGACGGGAGGCAGAAAATAGCGCCCCTTTTCATTTCTTTCACGAATCACTCTCTCACCGCTGTGCGAGCCCAATAAGCTGTCGGCCCCAGCGCCGAATATGTAACGCCTCTGTATATATGTATATAAATTTGCCTTAATTAACTCACCGTCGCCTTGATCGCTCCGTCTATCAGCTCTGCGCAGAAGCAGTCGCAAGCTGAGACACCCGTTTCCCAACACCGTGTAGCCTTCGCAAGCCAAATCCCTTCCCTGCCCTCTTCACTTGACACATACGCACGAACACGTCATGCGCATGCATGGCCACGTGCACATGACGTGCCCGAGCCAGCCCGAGCACGCGAGCGGCGTTGCACGGCCGCCACGGAGACCGCCAGGGGGCTCGAAGTAGTGCAGACGCGCTCGCTTCGTGCTCTGGATTCTCATGATTTTTCAGTGGTGTTTTTTGTCTGCAACTACCAGAAAACGTTACGATCAGCTTCAAGAAGTTCCGAGGAACGCCTGGGCACCACTCAAGAGGATTTCTTGCCACTTGGAGGTACCAAAGGACTTCAGAAAGCTCGACACCGCCATGACGCTCACCAAACGCTGACCTGGGGAGCCGCCGGCAGCTGCACCGACGCTGGGGACGCCCGCGTCGGAGCTTCATCCAGCTATGGCTCTCAACGCGGCGACCGACCAACAATACCACCTCCTAGACCAGGATGGCACAGCAGACGACCAAATGGATCAACTCCAGGGTGACCACGATACGGTGAGCCGACACGCTATCGGCGCTCAATCGCATGCAGAAGAGGACGCTAGCTGGCAGGCAGCGAAATCCACGAAGAAACGCAAGCAAGAGGCACTGGAGCGGAGGCGCGGCAGCGCAGGGCCCCAGGACCAAGTTAAGACAGGCACGTCAACATTCAAGAAATTGCCAAAGCTACCACCATTGCCGAAGGACGATTACAAGATCGTCATTCGTCCAAACCAGGGCCTCCCGCTGAGAAACATTTTGACTCCTACGCTTGCGCAAGCAATCATCGAGGCATGCCAAGCTGGCATCAGAGATGATCAGTTCATCCTCAGAATCAATCCAGGGTCAAACATAGCGATTCTATCGACCAAATATGAGGAAGTGGCGGACAAAGTGCGCCTGATACGCACCCTTGTACTTAACGGCAGGGCTCACGCTGTCCGTGCCTACGCCGCAAATGGAGACGATACTCTGAGAGGGGTGATTCACGGCGTACCGATGAACACCTCAACCGAAACTCTCATGGCGCACCTACGTGTCAGAACGCACAGTGTGGAGATAATCACTGCCAGAATGATAGGCACAACGAAAAGCGCAGCCATTACATTTTTCGGTCCAACGCTACCTCGTGCCGTCTACTATTACGGGGGTGAACTCCGCTGCTACCCCTTCCGCCCTACGATTCAGGTCTGCAAGGTCCGCCGAGAAAAAGGACACCGCGCGGACGTTTGCCCGCATCCGGATCGCCCCATTTGCCGGCTGTGCGGATTGACTAACCCAACGGATGGACATCCGTGTTCTATTAGTTGTGCCTCGTGCGGGGAGGCTCATCTCACAGGGGATCCCACTTGCAAAAAAAGACTTAAGCCGCTGAAGCCTAAACGGCCGCAAGTACAAGCAGGCCACACTGATAAGCTTCAACAGGGCACTAGCAACGACCCACCGAGAACCAAGAATCTCCGCTGGTTCTCCTCCGAAGAGGAAGAAAACGCCTACAAGTCAGCCGACGACAAGCACAGTTCCCGGTCGCCTTCACGGTCTCCAGGCAGACAGCCGCACTCGCCATCCAAGAAGAGCGCGCCAGCATCGACTCAGCAGAACCTCCACCACAGTCCTCCAGGAGGGGGAGCCAAAAGCAACGGCGGGGATCAAGGACGCACCCAACAGGCATCATCACTTCCGGTAAGCTGGGCGGAAACCGTGGCTCCCAAGTCTGCATGTACTCCCCCCACCACACAAAACGTACACTATCAAGCAGTAATCGCTGAAAACAAACAACTTAAACAACGCCTTGACAAATACGAGAACAAAATAATGTGGCTCGAAAAACAGCTGGCCCAATTATTGGGAGCCACCCCGAAAACTACAGTCCAGGCCTCTCAAAATCTAACTAGCCACCCAAGCGAAAAAGTCGCGGGACAATGGGCACATCCAACCACAATCGACACCACCACGAGATCCTGTAGTCAATATAGGAACAGAACAAACAGCAACAAACCTCACTTTACAACAACAACTGCAGCTAATGCAACAGCACATACTGCAGCAAACAGAAGCCCAAATGAAACAGTTCTTTGTCGAATTTAATGACCTGAAGCGATACGTTCATGAAAGCCTCAACAAAGAATCGAAGCGTCGACGTAAGCAGAGCCAACAGCGGTCCCAGGAATCAGACGCCAAAAGCATGCTTACCTCGGACGCTGAAACCACACCCACCTCCTCGCACCATGGCAATTAACCGACGCATAGCAAACGAGAATCTTACTATATGGTCCTGGAACTGTCGTTCCCTGCACAACAAGCACGCTACACTCACTCTATACATAAAGGCGGTGCTGGTCCCTCCTGACGTAATCTGCTTGCAAGAGGTGGGAGCCAGGCCTAAAACAGTCTCTGGCTACAAACTGTACGTAGATCCAAATACACCTAAGATTGCGACACTCGTCCGGAAAGAATTGGCAGCTACATGCATAACGGCACCGAACGAAGAGACGCAACACCTTATCGTAACGCTTTGGCCAGCGAAGAAAGGACGCCCGAGGCAGGTTATATGCAACATATACAGTCCCCCGCAAGACAGAAAAGCAGAATTCAGCAATATCTTCCACTATCTGAACACCACGCTTCAACCACGCGACCGCTTGATCATCACTGGGGACTTCAACGCTTGGCACACCACATGGGGTTATAGCGCAGACAGACCCAAAGGTACGCGACTTTTAGAAGCGATACAGCGCTACGACTACACACTCCTCACGACACCGGGCATACCGACTCGTATAGGAAACAGTGTCAACAGGGACACCACACCCGACCTTACCATAACCAACAATGCCGCGACCATGCGCTGGAGTGTGCTGGACGACAATCTGGGCAGCGACCACAACATTGTGCAAATAACATATGAAACAGCTCGACTGCGACGCCCGCTCGGAAAAGCCAGACTGACTAACTGGACTAAATATAGAGAGCAACAAGAAGTAGACGGGCCCAAGCCAACAACCATAGCCCAATGGACACCGTACATTAAGGGCCTTTATGACAAGAACACCAAGATCTTTCAAACAACTACCGACGCACCTGCCATTGACACCCACTTGACGCATCTTTGGGAAGCTCGTCGAGGCCTCACGAAACGGTGGCGCCGACAAAAGCTAAATAAGAAACTCAGACTCCGTATAGCGAAAATCACGGAGCAAGTAAACGCATACTCAAAGGAACTTTACAACAACAACTGGCGCACCTTCTGCGATTCCTTAAAAGGCACATTAAGCACGAAGAAGACCTGGAACATTCTACGAAGTCTTTTGGATCCCTCCGCAACAAGAACCGAAACAAACGCTACCCTTCAACGGCTAGCTGGGGAATTTCAAGGTGATCCGGATCAGTTAATAGAAGAGCTGAAACAACGCTACACAGGAGAACGCAAGCGAAACGTTAGCCCAACACCAAGTCAAGAATACAATGGAGAACCCAACACTGAGCTCGACGCACCTATACCTTTGCGGAGGTTTATGCAGCGGCGCAAAGCTTCAAAAGAAATACAGCGCCCGGATTGGATGGCATTACAAATGCCATGATACGGAACCTCAGCAATGAAGCATTACAAGCCATCACGGACCACTTTAATCAGGAAGTCTGGACACCGTGTGGGAAGATACCTGCAGAATGGAAACTGGCACAGGTTGTACTCATACCTAAACCAGGTAAACGGCGAAGCCTTGATCAGCTACGACCCATTTCATTAACGTCATGCGTTGGCAAGCTCTTCGAAAAAGTTATACTCACTCGCCTTGACCAATACACCGAAGAACGGGGGCTTCTACCAACATCTATGTACGGATTTAGGCGAGGAGTGTCTACCCAGGATATCTTTTTAATGCTCAAAGAGGAAGTGCTTAACCCAGCGCCAGGTAGTCTCAACAATCTACTCGTTGCACTCGACATCGAAAAAGCATTTGATAATATTGCGCACTCTACCATACTAGACGGTCTTGCCGCCATAGGATGTGGACAACGCATATTCAACTATGCCTCTGATTTTCTTGGAAATCGCAAGGCGCAGATTGGCATGGCTGGTACCAAATCATCACCATACGACCTCCCACTGAAAGGCACACCTCAGGGCTCCATCTTGTCTCCATTTTTATTCAATATCGGTCTACGGAAACTAGTCCTCCAGCTGGAGACTGTACCAAACCTGGGCTGTGCCTTTTACGCGGACGATATTACGCTATGGGCAACAAAGGGCTCTTATGGAGAACGACAAGATGTACTGCAAACCGCTATAGACATGATTCAAAGCTACCTCACTGCAGCAGGCATGTCATGCGCACCTAACAAATCGGAATATTTGCAAATAAGACCCCCCCGAACTCAGTCCAACCGTGCACCCGCGCTGCAGCTGGAAATTGCCGGACAGATCATCAACAGGACCCCAGTAGCTCGAATACTAGGCATGCACGTGCAAGAAAACAACAGCGCAAAGACTGCAATAGGCAAACTCAAACATACCGTAAAGAGTATCGCATCCCTTATAGCTAGAATTGCGCGAAGTAACGATGGGATGACAGAGGCCGACACGGTACGCCTTGTACATGCCTTCGTTCTCAGCCGAGTCACGTTCGCTCTTCCCTTTCAGGCAACACGCAAGCCCGAAATAGAGCAGATTGACAGGCTCATCAGAATTGCATACAAAGCAGCACTGCGACTTCCGAACAGCACAAGCACAGAAAAACTCATGGAACTCAGCATGCATAATACGTATGAAGAATTGGCAGCCGCCACGTTGATCGCACAGCGAGAACGACTCACCACAACGAACCAGGGAAGAAAACTGCTACAGAGGCTGGGATACCCTCTCACCCCTCAATATTGTGGCGATGAGACGGTCATTGCATCCAAGCAAATACGTGAACAAATCATCGTGGAACCAGTTCCAAAAAACATGCACCCGATCTACAACAAAAAGCGCCGTCAAGCGCGAGCCCGAAAACTCCTGCAGAGAAGTAGCGATCCAGACGCCTACTTTACCGACGCCAGTCTTTATACCGCGCCTCCACAAGGCCCCAGAAAACAAGCATATGCATTGGCAGTGACTAACCAAAGCAAAGTCGTGGCCTGCGCGTCCCTACCCACCAGATCAAGTGCCACCGCAGAGGCAGCAGCCATAGCCTTGGCAATTAGAGAAGCCGAAAGAAGGGGGCGCCCAGCATATATTTTGACAGACTCGCAAGCTGCATGTCGCTTATACCTTAGAGGCACACTTCCAAGATGCGTCACTGATATTTTGGGGCCCACGTTGATGGAGGCACATGGCGTCACTTGGTGCCCAGGGCATGACGGCCTGAGGGGGAACGAGGAGGCAAACTGCGTAGCTCGCGGACTTACTGGCCGAGACGCAGGACTCTCCTCCGGACATCTCACAGGGCACCATGAAGAACAAAGTGTAACAAGCACGCAGATATTGGAAAACCAACGCCTTACAAGACGCCAGTACGCCCCTCCACATCCCAACTTAAGCAGCCAACAAGCCCGGGATTGGCGCCGCCTCCAAACGAACACATATCCCCACATATCAAAACTACACGCAATTTTTCCACAGGTGTACACAACAGGGGTATGCCCCTGGTGTAGGGACCACAGAGCCACACTTACACACATCACTTACCAATGTACCGAGCGGCCAGCCAATGCAGTATCTAGGTTGGTGCGCTCACTACAAATACTCACAACGTGGTCTTGGGAGGCACGGCTTTCCGGGCTGGCACTGGGGAGCCAACTGGTGACCCTAGACCAGGCCCGGCGAGCCGCCGTGGCCAGTGGGGCTCTACAAGAGGGCTCCACCCGGGATTAGCCACGTACTCTAATTCTTCAATAAAGTTATTCTCTCTCTCTCTCTCACGGCCGCCACCTTTTTTTATGTAGCGGCCGTGGGCATTTTGTCGGCGTTCTCTGTGGTGTACTGCCTGTTTCTGCGGGACGGGCATGAAAGTTAAGACAAAATTGTACGGGCACGAGAGTGGCTATCTAGTACACTATAAGAGTGGCGGTATTATGAGCCAGTGCCGCATTAACGTTTACTGGGACGCGGTTGAATAAATGAGCATAATGAGTGCTCGAACGCGCCAGAACATTACTTTCGTTTCCAGGGCTGGCGTCTGCTCGATACGCTAACCGCGGGGACACGAACGCATAGGAAAGGGAGGCACATTAGCCCCGCATCTCGCTGCAATTCACGAAAAACAATGAAAAAGACGCACACATTCCGTTTGTGTGTCTCAGTATTTCTCTCAACTTTTAATAACCTATTCAAGCAACAAATTACACAAACTACACATGTCGTGTCAAATAATTATCGCAGTATCACGTGCTACTGTTGGCGACGTCAGAGGACAGTCGTCTACGTAGAGGAGCGACGTCACAGCACTACCGTCTACGTAGGGGCATTTTCTCATGTACGTCATCCCCTCATTCTCTAAAGCGCGCGCCCGCCAGAGGAAGGGCAAGCAGCGTTCACCTTGAAATTTGACCCATTTCCGCTGTGCGTAGCGTTGCAAATTTTGGCAGACGTGATCGTGAAAGCCTAGTGTATGCATTGCGCTCGTTAGCTCAAAATTGTCAAACCTGGTGAGGGGCCCTTTAAGCCGTTTTTTGCACGTTGGCGAACCTGGGGACTCTACTTTTTCCTTCTGTAATTTATTTGTGTATGCACTTGTTTTTGTAGCGTTAGCTACACTTGCCTAGCCAGAGCAGGTTTCGCGGGGGTCATCATGAACCGTGCTGCGCATGCGCGCGCGACTCGCCGTTGCTGCTCTGCGCATTCGAGAGGGGTGACGTCATAGCCATGGCGCGCGCAGCTATTAGATGCGAAGTATCTTAAGGCGGAGCTCAATCCGGTGGTGGTGTGCGGCGTGACCACCGTTACTGCGCATGCGCATACCCTCTCCGCACACCTCCTCTCCACTCCCCTCACCCTTCTCCCTGTCATCTATCCTCTCCCATATCCCCTCTCCACTCACACTCTCCCCTTCCCCTCCCCTCTCCCATTACCCTCTCCACATCCCCTCTCCCCTCTCCCTTTCCACTCTTCCTCTGAAACGCGGGCTAGACCAGCGCCCTCATTTTGGCTAGACATGCCCGAAATTCTCTCCTGCGCAACGCCGCGATGAGCTCGAGCGCATGCGCGTCCCCTCCCCTTCTCTCTCTTCTCCTACGCTGCCCCCTCTCGCCCGCCTGTCGGCCGCGTTCCCCGCTCGCCCTGTGAGAATTAACGGCCAGGCTAGATGGAAGCTACGACGCGCGTAGCGTCGCTCTTCGCGTTCCACGACGCGAGCTCGGTAGCATGCCCAACGAACGCCAACGGAACGCGATCGTGCAAGTGCTCGGGCTTGGCATCTACTTATGGTCCCCTTTAGCGGGAGATGGTGTATTCGCCTTCGCTGTGCAGTCGCCGTCTGACAATGCGCTGGTGCCGCTTGATAGCGCCTCTGACTGGCGTTTGGAGGTGGGTAACGCGATAGAGAAGGAGAGCGTAAATGCTGCTCAACGGCGCAGAAGAGCCGAGAAGCTTATGTCATCGGATCCCGAAGTAGTTGCCTGGCAATTAGCGCTTCAGCGTAAGAAGAATGAACAGAGGAACGCTAAACGTGCTGCGGAAATCTGGAAAGCTCAGAATAATCAGCTGAACCTTTGCTAACGCTACGTATATCCTGGCATAGCCGAGCTAAGCCACTGCAAATTTTTTTCCTTTCCGTGTTCTGTTGCAAGCATCGGGACGATGCTTTTTCAGAGGGGGGCAATGCCACGCCCGCTTCTTCTTTTATATTGATGTGTTCGAGTTTGACCAGCAAGGACGGTTATCAACGCTCGACGCTGGCCGCGAAGCAGTGTTCGAGAAGCTTCACGATTTTAGTAGATCGTTTTTTTAAGATTGCGCGCCGCACGCAAATGTTCCAGCTTTGTCGAGAGATAACGCCGCCACCAGCGATATTGCTGGAAAGTTCCATAGCGCCTGTATAAAAGCCGACGCGCTTGACCGCTTGTGAGTTGATCGACAGACGACGCCCTGTTCGCCGCTATCATTGTACAGCGCGCATTGCTGTAGTTCTAGTTCTCAGTTTCTCGGCCACAAGTTCGGCCAAATAAACAGTTTCATCTCGGACGTGCTGTCTGTTGCCTTCGTCGACGTCACGTGACACGTGACAATATACGCGGACACCGTATATGGTGAACCCTGTGCAAAGATGGCACGAAGAAGCACATAATAAACGCTGATACTCATTATGCACTCCTTCAGAGCGTCGTGAAACGCGAACAGAAACGCAGGGCGCGTCGTGTCTTCCCTTTAGCCTGGATGTTCTCACAGGGCGAGCGGCGAATGCGGTGCAACAGCCACGCGAGTGTCGGAGAGCTATACCTCGACATGGATGGATGCTATGAGCGAGGCTTGGGCTAAAGCACACCACATCGCGGTGTGTTAAAGCGTTGAAAAAAAATCACAGTATATCCACGGAGTGAATAATGATGAGTGGGCGAAGCTGCGGAGGTTCATCGGTAAACCGTGAATCTTCCGTGAATTCTGCCCAGTACATCATCACCGACCTGAGATCGGGCGCGTTTATACTAAAGGTTCGATGAGTTATGACGACTTGCAGCTCACTTTAATTTTACATGTACGCTGTGAATTTTCATTGTTTAGAAAACCATTGCTTTAGAAAAATCTGGCGTCTTTCGTTAAGCAGCTGGCGTCTTTTCGTTTTGCTTTAGAAACATCTGGCGTTCTTTCGTTCTGCTTTTACAAAACATCTGGCGTCTTTTGTTGGTTTATTTCATCAATCAACGGCATTTTGAACAAAATTTTGATTGTTTATTCACGCACAGGAGAAATCTCACCAGGCACTACCTTGGAGGTAAACAATGGCTGCTAATGGGAAGAGACAGAAGAAGTCGGCTTTTAGCTAACACTTACACTTCTACTTCTACTAACGTTTCCTACTGGAACATGCCAATGGCTGCTAATGGGGAATGAGAGACAGAAGAATTCGGCTTTTAGTTAACGCGCACGCTGCGAATTTTTTATTGTTCAATAACGCACAGGAAAAATCTCCCACCGGCACCACCTTGGAGGTCAAAGCGTAAGACTTGTTACGGAGTACGACTACTACTACTACTACTACTACGACGACGACGACTACGAGGGACGAACGGGTGCCGCCTTAAGGAGCTTCGCCCCTAAATATTACACTTCCCGTCGTTGCCTTCTCGCAGCAGCGGCGCGTTTTTGTTTCTTTTGTTTTGTTTTTGTTTCGAGCCGGGTGGCACACAAGTCACCGCCCCGTTATAAAGGGGATACTCATGGCATCCATCCATCCATCCATCCATCCATCCATCCATCCATCTAAGAGCACTGTAACAGGAAAGTGTGAAAGATAGAAGGCGCGTTCATGTAACGTCCGTTGTGCGTTTGGCGGTAGCTCAGTCGGCTAAACCCCCGCCAGCCATCGTCGTGGACCGAGAGGTCATGGGTTGGACTCCTGTCAACGGACATTTTTCTTATAGTTTTGTTTCTTTGTTATCTGATGGCGTTCATTTTGCTGACATAATTCCGTGACAGAAATACGTCTTGAAAGTCTTGGTGGACCCCGGCATAAAACACTTTCGTGTTAGTTAAAAAAATGCCGCCCGCATCTTCCCCCGGGGGGAACTCGAGTAAATGCGTCACAGAGTGGTGGGGGTATCGCGGGAATGTTGCGTAATTGGGTTTCGCAGAAGCGTCGCGCTGCCCGAGTGATGGATCCGCTGCCCGACGTTCACGAACGGTTGCTGCTTCTCGAGCACGACGTTCAGGATCCACAGCCCGTCGTTGCCGTTTCGCAGCTGCTTCTCGTGCACGAAGTTCCGGGTCCGCAGCTCGCTTCAAACGCTGGCGTTCAGCGTCGTATGCTCGTCCCTACGCAGCCTTGTCTTCTGCGTTGCTTGCTGTTGTTGACGCCGACGACGGTGAGGGTGGGGTAACGTTGCCTTCAACGAGTGGTGGGACGCTGATTGAAGGTACTGTTGCTTCCATCGCATCTACTGGAGTCAAGCAAATTGTCAAGTCAAGCGAAAGCCAAGTAAAGACGCCCTTGACTGAATTCCGAACGCGCGCTCCGCCGTTTATATACACACCGCCCGCGTTCGATGGAGAGGAGGGAGGGGCGGAGAGGGAGGGAGGGCGAGGCCTGCTGCCGGCACGAGACGAGCCGAGCATGCGCAATGGGGGTGTGGACGGCGGCCGACGCCGCAGGTGCGACTAAGAAATGCTCCGCATTTAAACGGCGCATAGAAATAAGCTCGAGATCGGCGCACCTACAAGAGCCTTATTTGTGTACTTACACCCGCGTTTCCGTGCGCGCGCAGGGGCCGTGTTTTTTTTGTTTTTTCGGTCGCACGTACAATGCCAATGTGAGAGGCATTAGAGCTTCGCTTAGAAGAGGGCCTCACAATGCTTCCCTGTGATTCGCCACTTAGTAACGAGTGAAGGGATGATGCAGGACCGTTTAAAACTACCCTGTCGATGGAGAAAACTACGACTGCAAAACTGAGTGAACGACACCGCGTATGTCTTCCTGTTCAACTTTTGTTCAAAGTTTGGCATATCAGAGGGAGTCAAAGGCTTTGCTGTATCAGTAAATATTCTAAGATTTAACTTTCCCGCTTTAATAATTTTCGGAACGTTCTCTTTCTATACAACGAATGCATACTCAGTCGTCCTGTCCTTTGTAAAACCGTGTTGGCTTGAAGTAATAGCGATATTAGCGTTATGAACCAACAACGGCACATATTTTACGGGTGTTATCTGGCTATTGCGGATATCAGTATCTCTACTGTTCTTTAATGAAGCGAACGTGTTATATAGCTCGAAAAAATTCCTTGGTTGAAGAAAAGACAGCCGTTTCCCCATCATTGCGTTCAAAATCTATGGCTTGCCTGTCAGAGGTGTACGACTTATTGTTGCTGACGCATATTATTCGGCGAAGTTTTCTGATAGAGAACCCATGGCAGTGATTTTCGATTCTGAACAACCGCTTCCACGATGGCTCTGACACATGCTCCCTCCGGCGCTGTAGAATATAGCGACCTGTTTTCCTCCTCATCATAAACCACTTTGATACCGCTAACCATACTGACATCGTTTAGAAAAATTTGACTTTTTCGTCGTTTTATACCCTCATAGAACTGCCACTTTACGAACCATTTTTCACCTCGCGGTGCAATACAGGGCTTCAAAAGCGAAATATCACGTAAGACCATTCTGCTCAGGCCATCTTGCTTTCAGTCCATCTAGAGCCTTGTCACAAAATATCCAGGCTGGAAGAAACCTGCGATGTAGTAAACATTTGTAACGGCCTTAAATTATACGCCACTTACATGGTTCATGCGCTGGATGTAGCAGTTTTTACTAAAATATACCATGTTGGACTCTGTATCTCTGCCTTCATGAGGTACCTTTCTGGGTACAGGATCGAAGCTTGCTGACACCGTCCAGAAATCAGGTGAGTTGCGAATAAATGCTGAAACATTCTGCCCTGCTTTCAATCCGCTTGTATTGGTGTAACTAAGAGGACTGCTTTCAGAGCCAACTGCAATGGTAATGCTGAAAAAGAAAATACATTGGAGTCATCGTTACATTAAAGTTTTGTACGCACACAAAGCATAATAGCTGTGTGTATTAGCACCAGTAACAACTTCCGTGCAGCTTTTGAAGCTACCACACTTCTATGTTTCCCTACAGTACCTGCTAAAAGAAGAACCTTGTAGCTCCTCGCAAAGGAGCTCAGCTGAGATGCAGATATATTCGCGGTTCAAGATCAAGAAGGACTTTACGGTGTTTCATAAAGAAAGGGAGCAATAAATGAATAATCTTTAAAGGTCCTTTTCGTGCGCCAGCGCACGCCGGTTGTGGTTAAAGACCGAGTCACAGCCAAGAGTTGACAACAATAAAATGTATATTCTCAATTGAGACAGTACAAACATCTCACGCACACACACTAGTTTGCTGGCTAATTAAAATACAACTCGGACAGGTTTAACAATAATGGGGAAAAATTAATCATGTGCGCCAAAATACACGCTCACATATTCGACAATATTTAAGAACACCTAACGTCATTTCATATTCACTGACTTGCCAAGTCCAATTGCCCCAGAGGATTCTTGGGCGCTTCTCATAGATTCCTCTTCCGGAAACACGCACGCACATGGACCCAAGTAGACTGCAGCCCTGATCAGCAGTTTACTTCTGACAGTCAGCGTTTACATATAACTTCTCGGCGCAACGCTAGGGAGACTTCTCTCACTCCTTCAAAATACTACTTCCGTGATCGCGCGGCGTTCTCTCAGCACTTCTTCCTAGACCGACTGACTGATGGCACTACATCGTAACACAACGCTTCATCACCGACCGAATTCGTCTGCGTGGGCGGCAGCGGCCTCGCTTGACATTGCGTGATATCTCGGCTTGTCGTTTGTTCTAGCCTTTGCACGATTGCTTGGTTCGAAGCGGCTGGCTGTTCTCTTGCATGCGTTAATTCAGCAGCCGAGTAGGACGCACACCTTCGACAATTTGTTCTTTTCATGCGTAGCACTTTAGCTACCTGGCATGTCATCAATCCACTGTCTTAAGTTCCATGGTCACGCAGATGTCAATAGAGGCCTGAAAGAAGGCTACCAACGCTAAAAAATCTAAAATAAACAAGGTCTCAAATAATATACAACACAGAATTAACCAATAATTATTTGAAATGATTTACCCAAAGTCGCGAAAAAAGTTTCTCAGTTATCCGGCTGAGACCTACACTGCTCAAGTGAGGGCGCCACCGCCTCGACAAGCGCGCGATTGCCGATTCGGTGTACACTATATACGAAAAACTGGCAGAGCTTTTGCGAATCGCTGAGAGGTGACCTCTAAATTAAGAAGGCGGACTATTTTACGCAACATGATAAATAATAAATAATAATATCTGGGGTTTAACGTCCCAAAACCACGATATGATTATGAGAGACGCCGTAGTGGAGGGCTCCGGTAATTTCGACCACCTGGGGTTCTTTAACGTGCACCTAAATCTAAGTACACGGGCCTCAAACATTTTCGCCTCCATCGAAAATTCAGCCGCCGCGGTCGGGACTCGATCCCGCGACCTTCGGATCAGCAGTCGAGCGCCATAACCACTAGACCACCGTGGCGGGGCATTTTACGCAACATGTTAGACCCCGTAAGAGCACGCATACCAACGACTCACCAAACAGGTGGCGAAAGAGGACGGCTCAGTAGAGCACTTGCTTACGCAGTTAAAACGAGGCTACACTGGCACCAACGATGTGGCTCGCGTCGGGATAGAGTTAGACGGTCATTGTAGAGGTTCTGAGAACCGTGTCCTGGGTGGCGGAATTAGTCTTTTGGAACAGTATGCCGCTGCATGAGATTTTCGCAAAAATACAGCCCCAGGACTGGATGGGATAACTAACGCAATGTGGCGATATTTCCGAAGTCCGGTCACCAGAAGTCAGAATACCATAACGCTGAAAGGAGAGGACTATTCTCATTCCAAAACATGTCAAGCCCCGGGACATGAAGAATATAAGACAGATATCCGTTACCTTGTGTCAAGGGAGGCTGTTTGAGCGAGTCATCCTCACGCGCCTGGAACCCCGTGCAAAGCCACACGGCCTGCTGCCAGAGTCTACGGTGAATTTTCGGAAAGGCATCTCCACCCAAGAAGTCTTCCTCATGCTTCAAGATGACGTCCAGAACCTCCTACCGGGTAGTATGGACAGGCTGCACTAGCGCCAGATAATATTGAGGCCCTTGACGGCGCCGTCTCATTACGCAGCCCTAGAAGCGCTTCGACATATCGGATGCGGCGAACTCATTTACAACTACATACGAGACTTTCGGACATGCCGCACCACAAGCATCGATTTGGGAACAACATGCTCCCCACTGTCTTCCAGATAAGGGAACCCTGCAATGCTGCATCCTTTCCCCACTTCTAATTACTCTTGCCATCAGAAGAATCATTCTTGACTTACGGAGGATACCGAGTTGGGCCACTCACGTAGATAGCAGTACCTGCTGGCAAAGTAAGCGCTCGAAAGAAAACTGTCAGGACGTACTGCAAAAGGCCATTCACACTATAGGTAGTCACATGAAGGAAATGGACGTTGCTTCTTCACCAGAGAAATCGGCATGCACCCACGTGAGACCAATCTACAGCCGGGCTAACACATCTTTCAAAGATCCAACGAATGCTTACAGTTTAGACCACCAGGAGAATAGCGCAGCTTCTAAATCTAGGTATGCGCATCAAGGAAACGGGGTGCACCGCGCACACCTTTGCGAGTCTCAAGCACATGGTCAGGTTTTTACGAGCCTTTTGGGTCGGATCGCTCGCAGGAGAAAATGATACGCGAAGTTGGTACCTTACTGTTAGTGCACGTCTTCGTAGTGAGCCGTGTTACACAGGGGCGTAGCCAGGGGGGGGAGGTTGGGGGGGTTCAACCCCCCCCCCCGAAATTTTTCAGTTTTGCTTGCGTATATATACACGCGCACATACAAACGCACGCACGAACATACATAAAGTATGGTTGAACCCCCCCCGAAAAAAATTTCTGGCTACGCCCCTGGTGTTACATATGTGCTACCATATCGAGTAAACCGTAGTAAAGACATCGAGCAAGCGGACAGGCTCCTTCGAATGACCTGCAGGACAGCACTAAGGCTGCCTTGAAACGCGAGCACCGTAGCTCAAACTCCGCTCGGGATGCTTACCACGTATGAATAATGTGCAACAGCCACCCTCCTTGCGCATCGGGACGGCTAAACACTAAAGCACGGGGAAGGGCAATACTGACCAAGCTTGGCTTTGCTCTCACCTGGTGGTAGTAGTCGTGATAGTGGCGATAGTACAGAATCACATTAATCCCTCCGACCATTCGCACATTGATCCACGTGGCACCAGTACCGCGTCACGTGCATCCGGAAATTCACAGCGGGTGACGCCAGGCTCGTGTACGAAAGCTTCGAAACCACGGCACTGATCCAACACCTCCTCTATGCTAGGAGGTGTTGGTACTGGACGAAGGGCGTCACCCACTTTAGTTCTAAAGTTTAAGGAACAACAAATAAGCTTTTTAGATGCGAAGCAGCTTTTGATCGGGTCTGTGTTTGTCGTTCCATTGGCGACCGTACGCTCGGGAACCATGTGTGCTGGCACGCGCTAGCGCGTTCGCACCTGAGTAAGGGGCTCGGTAAGATGCTGTGGCCTCTCCCCCTTACACTCTCTCGGCAATCGCGTGATGACGTCGGGGAACGATATTCTGCAGACGCGAGATGAACCCACGTGTTCCCGTGGGCCGTGGCGATGAACCCGCTTTAGTTCTGGACGAGTAACAGCAACAGCAACCACAGTGAATTCATGGTGGTCATCAAAGCCAAGGACGCATTAACTATCAAAGCCATGGACGCGTTGTTAGCTATCTGTATATGATGCGTTTAGTGTAGGATGGGTGCGAGGAGACTTTAGCGCAACACTCCTAGGCACAGCAATGACTGTAAGAAAGTGCTGTTGATCGATTTCAAAGCGTATTTCATAAAAGACAGCCTACATCGACCAGATGTATTCAGCCTCGAATTTTAAAGAAAATGCTGCGCTGTTTCATATTTTTCAAATAAAAAAATATTTCGCTGCTGTAGTCACTGACGTATCTTATTTACCACTAGTTTACCACTGCTCTGCGAAAGCGTCGGTGATCATGCCTTCGTTCTTCAACGAACCAAGTTGTTTTCACAACGCAAGCGCTGTTCCCTGCCAGCCGCCGTGGTTGAATCTGCACGTGCACAGCGTCTACTGCGCACCTTCTTCGAGTACCCTTACGCCAGCAGGAATGTACCGGCATGCCTGGTTTTTGGACTTAAAAGGAGCAGCGGCATCGATGGTCTTCAGTGGACACGGTGGCACGGCCGTGAAAGCGATCCTTTGTACATGCAGGTTAGTGAAAAGAAATATGGCATTCGTAGCGATTACCTTTGTCTTGTAGCCTGCCGTGTGCACATACCATTGTGAAATGTATCGGCGAGTGTTTTTCTCTGGCCGGAATTTTGTTATTATCGGGAGATGTTGAAAAAAATCCCGGGCCTACACAGGCGGAAATGATTAGGGAACTTCTTGAAACACAGAAGGTAATCTTGAGCCAACTTTCAGAGATTCAAGAAAAAACAGGCCTCTTCTGAAGCAAGCTTGGTTCAAATGAATACCAGACTATCAACCATTGAAGGAAGTTTGAAGGAATTTGAAGCTGTCAAAAACAGACTAACCAACGTTGAAGGTACACTGAATGAAAGAGACAGGAATATTGATTCACTCAACCGGAAGGTTGATGAATTAGAAAACAGATCCAGGCGAAATAAACTAATAATAAGAGGTATTAGATAAGAGGGACGTGAAACTGATGACATTTTGATGAAAAAGGTGAATGACGATGTACTTAGAGGCGTCCTGAAACTTAAAATAATTCAATTGAAAGAATACATCCCCTAGGTCAAAGGATGGAGGTAGAGACCGTCCCATAATCCTCAGGTTAGCTGACTTCCGAGATAAAACTAAAATTTTGAGTCACTGATCAATGCTTAAGGGAACGAACATAAGCGTCAGTGAGGATTATTCTTAGAGGCTTGTTGAAATAAGGAAATGCCTTTGGACGTCCTCGCAGGAGGAACGGTCAAAAGGAGCAAAAGGTAAGCTTCTTCACGACAAAATCAAAATCAATAATGCCCTTTACGCGTGGAACAAAAACACGAAAGAGCGCTACGAGTGTCAAGCTCGTCCACAGAATAATTCTGCTTGAATTTTGGAGAGGGATTGCTTCAAGATATTGAACATGAATGCTAGAAGCATGTTAAATAAGGTCGAGGATATCGAAGCGCTAACATTAGAGCATGAACCGGATATTATGATGATTACGGAGACATGGCTTCATAAAGATATATTAGATAGCGAGATAACTCCCAAATCTTATGTCATAGAGAGGAAAGACCGGAATGGTAGAGGTGGGGGGGTTGCATTGCTAATTCGTGACAATATTGAGTTTACTGTACTCTCTGTTCCTTATGACATTGACGCAGTATGCATTAGGGCAGTTTTTAAGAATCGCGTCGTTCATATATATGGTATATATAGGCCACCAAGTTCACCAGTCCAAGTTCTTTCTTGTCTCCGGTGCTTCATGGATCGCAATGTGCAATATGGTGATAATATTATACTTTTGGGTGACTTCAACCTACCTGGAATAAACTGGAATGACTACTCTCCTGGAGTATCAGAAATTTCGAATTGGGAACAGCTCCTTGAACTTGTATTTGGTTTAAGCCAGATGGTGAGCGACTATACAAGGGTCTCTACGCGTACTTCATCTATCCTCGACCTTGTTTTTGTGTCTAATCAATTGTTGCCTTTTCTGCTGGCTTGTGAGACCAGCGATGGTATCTCGGATCATAAGCTTGTTGTGCTCTCTTTAAGTCTTTCGCCCACTGTTGTCAACCATTCGCCGAAATATGTTTTAAACTTTGCTAGAGCTGATGATGTTGGAGTACTGGAATTGTTAGAGGGCTCCTTTGAGCGTTCCTGTGAGTATTTCAAGCACAACCAGATCCCAGGTTATCTCTGGGGATACTATTCTAAGTTGGTCATGTCTTCTATAGAACTCTTGATACCAAAACGCCTTAGGAAAACAGGTAATTAAAGCCCTTGGATAACAAGAGAAATAATACACTTAAAAAGTCAAATAAAACGAAAACGTAAGAATTATAAAAGTAATCCTAGTGCTTAGAATCAATCAACCATTCGACATATTGGTAAGGATATTAAAGTACTTGTGAAGGAATCCAAACAAAGGTTCTTTGGCACCACACTCCCGAAATTTTTCAGGGAGGCCCCGGATAAGTTTTGGAGATATGTAAATACATCAATGAAACCTCGCTCATTGACTCAGTCTATAGGGGGTCCTACCGCTGAGAGTTTTAATGAATACTTTGTTTCAGTGTTTACAGATGATAACGGAATTCTGCCGATCATTGAATCGCCATTAGACAGGACACCTATGACTGACATCGAAATTTCTGAACGGGGCGTCCTTAACCTCTTGCTCAATTTGAACATAAAGAAAAGCCCTGGGCCCGATGGCATCCCTAATGAGTTTCTATACCGATACGCTGAATGGAATTCGAAATACCTCGCATTAATTTTTAGGTCTTCACTTCTCTGTGGTTCCTTACCCTAAGAGTGGAAGAAAGCTAAAGTTATTCCCATTCCTAAAAGCGGCAGTACTGACAATGTAGCAAACTATCGGCCGGTTTCAATTACTAGCACTTGTTCAAAGCTGCTTGAACATATAGTCTTCAAACATCTATTAAGCTATATAAATGAACACAGTTTATTATCTAACTGTCAACATGGTTTTCGGCAAGGTTTATCTACAACATCCCAGCTCGTCGAATTAGTCCGTGATCTTTCGAAAACAATTAACTCTTGTGCACAGACGGATATGATTTTCATGGACTTCGCGAAAGCTTTTGATAAAGTATCTCACGGTAAATTACTAAGAAAAATTGATGTTACGTTCCAAAACCCTACTATTACAAACTGGTTTTCATGTTATTTTCATTCTCGTGAGCAATATGTTGAAATTGGTGGCACTAAGTCTCCAGTTTCAGCTGTTAATTCGGGAATACCTCAAGGTAGAGTTCTGGGACCACTTCTGTTCCTTTTATTTATAAATGATCTCCCGAATGAAATAGACGTTTCTATCAGGCTCTTCACAGACGATTGCATCATATACAAAAAAATAGACACAGTGAGTGATCAGGTAAAATTGCAAGAAAACTTAGAGAAAATAAGGAAATGGTGTGAAGAATGGCAAATGGGGCTAAACCATCTAAAACTGTAGTTATGACAGTCTCTCAAAAGAAAAATTACTTTAACTATACCTATATTATTAATAATCATGAACTTAAAAGAGTTGAACAACATAAGTACCTTGGTTTGATTTTTACAAGTGATCTTCGCTGGAATCATCACATAGATTATGTATGTGCAAGGGCCAACAAGTCTCTCTGGTGTCTTAAGCGCCATTTGCCGTTTGCAACGCAAGAAACAAAATGTTTAGCCTACAAGACGCTTATTAGACCCATCATAGAATATGCTAAAATTGTCTGGGATCCTTTCTCTGTTACCAACATCTCGAAAATTGAAAAAAATTCAGCGTCTAGCAGTCCGGTTCATATTCAATAAATATCGTTGGACAGACTCACCATCTCAACTGTGTGCACTAGCCGAGCTACCCAGGATTCAGGCTCGAACTCAATACGAAAGCCTTAAATATCTTTACCTGATTATTAATCACGATGTTCATATAAGGTATGCCGACTATTTTAATATTTTTCGTCGTGAAACTTCCAGACATCGCCATTCAATGTTCATTCGTGCTCCTGCTGTTTACACTGATTGTTTTAAGTATAGCTTCTTCCCCCGCCCTATCAACGATTGGAATTCTTTGACCGAAGAAGCCGTTTCACGCTCATCTGTAGATTTATTCTTAAAACACATAGATCACATTCTCATTTGTAGCTAACAAAGCCTTATTTGTCTCTACTTGATCTAGTGCATTTATTCTTATTATCTGGTTGCGTTACTTGGTGTACTTCATTTTGTCCGTTTATCTGTAAGTTCTGATTGTACATGTTAATGATGTTCTGATTTTACAATGATTGTTATGTTATTATGTATTGTTTTCCACTCCTGTTATAGCCATGTGTAAGGGCTGACAGTATCTGTGAATAAATAAATAAAAAATGTATGCCATGATTTACATGCCAAAGCTCATGATGCATTCGCGGCCGCTTCGCTAGCTAGATGTACACCTAAATTGGTATTGCGCGAAGCGACTGTATGACGAACGTAAATGAGACGTGTTAACATGAAAGTCGTGACATGCATGACATGCACGACATGATTTACACGCCATGCTCATGACGCACTCGTGGTCGTGCTTGATATGCACCAAAATTGGTATTGCGTGACGCGACTGCATGAAGAACGTAAATGAGAGGTGGTAACATGGAAATCATGACCTGCAGGTCATGTACGGCACGATTTACAATTTGCACTCAGGATACACTCGCGCCCGTTTTCCTAGCTTGATATATACCAAAATTGGTATTGCGCGACGCGACTGTATGACGAACATGAATGACAGGTGGTAACATGAAAACCATTACATGATGTCATGTATGTCATGGTTTACATGCCGCGCTCATGGTGCATGCGCGGCCGTTTTGCTAGCTTGTTATAGACCAAAATTGGTATTGCGCGATGTGACTGTATGATGAATATTAGTGACCGGTGATAACATGAAAAACCATGATATGCATGTCATGTATGGCATAATTTACATGCTGTACTCATGGTGCACTTGCGGCCATTTCGCTCATTTGATATACACCAAAATTGGTATTGCGCGATGCGACTGTATGACAAACATAAATGAGAGGTCTTAACATGCGAATCATGTTATGCATGTCATGTACGGCATGATGTACATACATGCCACTGTCATGATGCGCTTCCGGCCGTTTTGTTAACTGGATATATACCAATATTGGCATGACATGACACGAGTGCGTGATGAGCATAAACGACAGGTCATGCATTGCATATACCAGAATATGCGTTTCATTGGCATGGTGTATACTAGATTGTGCATGCATGCGTGCATGCAAATATGCGATATATGGTGGACTAGATGCCATGGCATGAGTGATTTCATTTGACTCAAAGACAAACAAGGCGATTTATGCAGCTCTTTGCTGGCTGCTTAGCATTACATCGATTCGCACAGTGCGTGGGATCTGCCGGATTTTTATAACCTCAGAAAAGAGTGCAGGAACATTGCGACATCCCGTATCGTTTTGACACTTCATCCCAAGCCAGTCGAGTCATCGAAGCATGCCAGGGTGCTGCGCGTTTGGGTGCAGCAACAGGCGGCAAACGGGCAAAGCCCTCTCTGCTATTCCAAGCGGGAGAAAGAATGCAAGGCGACGGGCTGTGTGGCTGCACAGAACACGGCGGGAAAAGATTTGTTCCCGCGACTCATACCCGCGTTTGTTAGGTAAGCGTTTCATTGAGAATTCGCAAGTGTTGTTTCGGGGAATGTTTGCGTCTCGCCTGCACTAGTGCAGCTTGTTTCGCGTGGTTGCCGCAGAATGTTCATGTACAATAACATTGCCGGGCAGCTCTTAATTATGTTTGGCGTAATATTGACGACTTTGGGCTCACATATAACGATCAGTGTGCCATGAAAACTGACTGCTACAGATTGATATTGCGTCGCGTGACTGCATGACGAACATAAATAACAGGTGGTATCATGAAAATAATGGCACACATGTCATGTAAGGCGTCATTTACATACCTACTCATGATGCACCCGCAGCGCATTCGCTGGCTTGTTATACACCAACATTGGTAGCGCGTGACATGACTGCATAATTGCGCCCTTTCTGTCAATGCGGCAGGCCCCACGCATTGTGGGAATCAATCTAATGCGAAGCACCCAGCAAAGAGCTGCGTCTATCGCCTTGTTCGTCTTTGACGCAGATGAAGTTATTCATGTCATGACATCTAGTCCACTATATATCGCATGTTTTTCATGCATGCATACATGCAGAGTCTGGTATATACAACACATGACCTGTAATTGATGTTCGTCACGCGTCCATGTCATGCCATACCAATGCAGAGTATTGCTCGCTAGCACACATGCTCTGGCAATGTTCTGCGTTACGAAATGCGCCTTTTAATAAACAAGAGGACTGGGAGGAAGCCCTGAAAAGTGGCGAACCCCAGGAACAACTAAGGGCTGTCCAAAGGGTCCGCGAACGGGCGGAGGACCATGGTA
The DNA here is from genome assembly GCF_013339695.2 of Rhipicephalus sanguineus. Classification (NCBI taxonomy): domain Eukaryota; kingdom Metazoa; phylum Arthropoda; class Arachnida; order Ixodida; family Ixodidae; genus Rhipicephalus; species Rhipicephalus sanguineus. The sequence goes on from NC_051178.1 coordinate 98,000,123, forward strand.
TTCCGGTCCCAACGTGGGCGCGGCCCGCAACTACGAGTTTGTAGTTCCTTTGGACCTTAATAAAGTTTGTTGACTGACTGACTGACTGACTGACTGATATATCCAGTTTAGAAAACGGCCGGAAGCGCACCAAGACAGTTTAACGTAAATCTAGCCGTACATGTTCATGTCATGATTTTCACGTTACCATCCGTCATTCATGTTCGTCATATAGTCACTTCACGCTATACCAATTTTGGTCCATATCAAGCTAGCGAACCGGCCGCAAGCGCACCATGAGCATTACATGCAAATCATGCCGTGTATGACATGCATGTCATGATTTTCGCATTACTACCTGTCACTCATGTTCGTCATACAGTCACCTCATGCTATACCAATTTTAGTGCATGTCAGGCTAGCGAACCGGCTGCGAGTGCACCATGAGCGTGGCTAGTTAGTGATGCTGTACATGACATGAAATTCATGTACAATATGTTACCACCTGCAAATGAAATTCGCCATACAGTCATGTTATGCCATATCAAATGTGGTATACTTCCCATTAACAAAACAGCCAGGAGAACACGATGTCTTGGGCGGCTAGATAGATAGATAGATAGATAGATAGATAGATAGATAGATAGATAGATAGATAGATAGATAGATAGATAGATAGATAGATAGATAGATAGATAGATAGATAGATAGATAGATAGATAGATACGTTCAAAGTCGTAGAGGTTCGTTAAGAAATGCTTCGCATTTAATAAATGCCGACAGCCGAGCGGCTACATGCCACGCAGTTCGCATTTCTTTATCTTGTTGGTACGAATGCGTGCGCGTTTAGACAAATGAAAACTACCGGTATTCCTTTCCCAATCAGTTGGAGAACAACGATATGCTTCATTCGGAGCTGCGAAAGCGCACGCAATGCGTAAAACATGCGTTACTCCGCGTAAAATGAACACCACGCCGCCGCAGCTTCGCCCGCGCTGGACCAAATATGGCGGCGGGCAGGACGGCCGCGGTACTTTTCTCCTTCTAGTGACTTTAGTGCGCACTGCAGTCTATTCACGTGTCATTCCTCAGATTTCGCGGGCTTTCCTTATTAGACAAAACAGCGAGCACTCAATTATTACGTTATTGATAATAGCGCAGTTAGATGTCATTTGAACATGCCTACACATGGCTCATTGACATTGTAATCGTTAGGTGAGCATTTTCGAGTGAGGAACATCATTACGACTAATTAACTTAACAGCATTACCGAAAACAGTAGTAACTACGACAATATACTGGGAACAATATACACTAGGTATACTTCGCGTAACGACGTTCCCCTTTTTTAAAAATCGTGCTGCGTCATACCTGGCACGCCCTGTATAATAGCTGCATCTTACCTGTACTTACCAATGGAGCAGAAACGTGGACGCTTACAAAGAGGGTTCAACTTAACTGAGCACGACGCAGCAAGGAATGGAAATAAAAATGATAGGTGTAACCTTAAGGAAAAAAAAGACAGAGTGGTTGTGGGAAGAAACGGGTCTGAAGTGCATCTTAGTCAAAATGAAGAAGAAATGGGCATGGGCAGGGCGTGGAGCGCGCAAGTAAGGTAACCGCTGGTCATTAAGAGTGACTGAGTGGATTCCAAGAAAACGCAAATGCGTGAGGGCAGAGAGAAAGTTAGGTGGGCAGATTTGAAAAATCACACCATCTCCCGCTAAAGGGGACCATGAGGCGATGCGAAGCAGTGTTTCGGCATGTAGAGCCCGCGTTTCAGAGATGGAGTGGTGAGGGGGAAAGGGGAGAGGGGAAGTGGAGAGGTGATGTGTAGAGGGGGGAGAGGGAGGGGGAGGGGGAAGAGAAGGGGGGAGGTGACGTGGAGAGGGAAAGGGGAGAGTGGGAGTGGAGAGGGGAAGTGGTGAAGGTTCGCGCATGCGCAGTAAGGGTAGTCACGCCGCACACCACCACCACCACAACCGGATTGAACTCCGCTATAAGATGCTTCACATCTAATAAGAAGATCGCGGGTATAACGTGGTTCTTGCAAGCACACGACGGGTTTGATTGGCGGAACCAATCCTCCTTGGGCGGAACATGGAAGACGCTTTGGCTCTGCAGTGGGCGCAGCCTGGATGATGATGATACTTGCTTACTAATTTAAAAGACGAATGGTAAATAAACAATATCGATGCATCAAAAAACATGGTTGATCCCTCCGTTATAGGCATCCGCGTAACATGAAAGTAACACATGTCCACTTGTCCGCGTAACACGTGTCCTTACAGAAGTAGTTGAATGTTTGCTGTACATTGATATAAGAGGGCTTGCATAACGTCTGTTGCTGTTTGGCAGCTACATCACCGTTTAACGCGGATAAACTTGATGCTTGATGGCACATCTCCAACCCGACGAATAACATTCGTGATGAAAGATTAATATTTATGGTAGTTTTAGTATATAACGTTGAGTATATAACATTGAGAGCTCTCTCTCCTCTCTTACGCTGCCTCCCTCTCGCGCACCTGCCGATCACGTGCCCCGCTCGCCCTGTGAGAATTAACGGCCAGGCTAGAGGAAGACACTATGTGCGTAGTGTTCCTCTTCGCGTTCCACGACGCGAGGTGGGTAGCATGCCATGACGGAACGCGATCGTGCAAGTGCTCCGGCTTCGCATCGCCTCACGGTCCCCTTTTGCGGGAGTTGGTGTAATTTTTTAAAAACGATAGTCTTTCTTGGGGAAATTAAACGCTGAAATTTTGGTCTGTCTGTCTGTCTTTCTGTTTGTCTGTCTGTCACCCGATTCAGCCACCCGGCCAAAGTTTACCCACTTGCGCAACGCCCAGCCAGCTTGAACTGGTAGCGCCGTTCATAATTGTGAACATTGTCGATAAAAAGCAGACGTTACGCATATCTTAGGCGCAACATCAATATGTAAGTATTAGGTGGGGTGTTCCTTTACTAGAAATTACATAGATACGTAATGCTAAAGATCCTATCGTGTTTCTTAGGCTGCGCGGAAAATGCTAGTGTTTTTGAGCTGCGCTGCAAATGCGACGCTATGAGCCAGATGCGGCGAACATAGAGGAGGAGGATTCATGTAGTACGGCCGGCAGAAGACTGTCGTCTTTCGACGACATTTGCAGCGAAGTACGCAGATACGCGGCCAATTTCTTTTTCCGCGTACGAGCAAGAATCACAGCCAGAATCTTCTCGTTGCTTTCTGGCCAACAAGAAGCAAACGCTGCTCGGCACGCGAGGGATAACTATAAACTGACAGCCCAATCACAAGCGAAATCAGAATGCCGCGTTCTGCGCTCACGGGTTACACGCGATTAAGTGGGGTCCTTTTTCTTTCCTTTCGTGGAACTACCCCTGATTAACATTGTAACGCTGTTTGGAGAATTATTACATGCGCGCTGACGTAACCACAGCTGCGACGCGCAGCGGGACGCGGTTTTATTGCTTTTTATTGCGACAGCAATTATATGGACAGTCTCGGCTGGATTTTGCCGTCGCCGTTATGCACCGTATATGTATCAGTATATATATATATATATATATATATATATAGAAGCCCCAAAGAAAAATAATTCAGAAAAATGCTTCCGAAGCGCGGAATCGAACCAGGGACCTCTTGCTCTGCAGCGAGTGGCGCTAACCATTACGCCACGAAACGCAGATCCTCCACGTAGCTAACGGCGAGCGTATGCACACCCTTTACCGCTGAACGAACTCAGAGACGGCAGACGCTTATAAGCGTTTCTTCATTACCAGCGAGATGGCGCTAGGAGCGCGACGGGCGCATTTAAAAGTCGTCGTCGGTGAGCTCGCTCGCTTCTTATATTTGCGCAGGGAGAACCTTGCCCTTCCGCTATCTGCTCGCGCGGTTTTCTCGTGGTGAGGGGAAGAGGGATATTTCGAGCTATCACCGTGATGTCCGCGCTCATGTTACGGAGAGTACCAAAGTCACCCGAGCTCAAGGGACGCCGCTAAACGAACAAACAGAAGATGAGTGCGAACTATCAAGTGTCACAGCTCGACACTTGAAGCACGCTAGTTTCCTTCGCTGCTTCGACCACCTTTGCAACAGGAGCGCTGTTCAAACTGAGAGTATCCATTGACGAGCCTCACTTTGTATAGCATTAGTTTCTTGCTATCGAATTCATTGCTTCGCCCTTGTGGCGAATTTTCTTTATGCCTCGCGCGCCGAACAGCGTTTTCCTCCTCGTTCAGCAATCCCACTGAACGCGCCTTATCTATAGAGGGGACCGGTTGTGGTGAGCACGGCGGGACGGCAGGCGTGCCAGCCTAAGAAGCGTTGAACGCTTCTAAGAAGCAATAAATGCACGTCGCGGCGCAGCTGTGATTACGTCAGCGCATCTGCAAGATTTCTTGAAACGGCGTTACAATAAAAAGCAGCGCTAGTTCCATGAAAGAAAAGAAAACGGAACCCATTTAATCGAGTAGCACGGACAATTAAGCGAGTTGATACATATGCATGGCTTCAGAACGGCGCAACAAGGTAGACGAAAAGACGAAAGGTCACACCAACACAAGCGCCGACTCGCAACTAACGTTTATTCCATGGTGTGGTCTTTCGTCTGTTCGTCTTCCATGTTGCACCGTTCTGAAGCCATGCATTTAATCGAGTGTAACCCGTGAGCGTAGAACGCGGCACTCTTCTGACTTTGCTTTCAGGTCAGGCTGCCATTTTTTTCTTCTTCGCCAGTGCCCCCTATGCTATACAGCCCGTAAGTAAGTTTCCAGCACATGCGGATCTCTTGCAGAGGCATTGCAATTATAAGTGCTCTAATATGGGCGGCGCAAATCTACATCAAAAAGAAGCCCATTTGAGAATATATACGCCCCAGCATTGACTTCGCCACTCGTGCACCTAGACCCGACATTTCGAAATGGGCGCGAGGTTATATAAAAGCGCGAAACCATTTTTTAGATGTGAAGCATCTTATAGCGGAGTTCAATCCGGTGGTGGTGGTGGTGGTGTGCGGCGTGACCACCCTTACTGCGCATGCGCAAGCCCTCTCCACACACCTCTCGCTCTCCAGTCTCCCTCTCCCATCCCCCTCTCTACGTCCAATTCTTCCTCCCATTTCCCCTCCCCCTATCCACTTCCCCTCTCGACTACCTCTCTCCATATCTCCACTCTCCCTCTCCCATTTCCCTTCCCCCTTTCCCTCCCCAATCTCCACTTCCCCTCTCCCCTTTCCCTCTCTCCCGTCCTCTCTCCACTCCCCCTCTGAAACGCGGGCTCTAAATGCCGAAACACTGCTTCGCATCGCCTCAGGTACCCTTTAGCGGCAGATGGTGTGATGTTTTTTTCTCGCCACATGCTAGCTGCGCCAACAGCGCGGCAGCATTTTCCATCCTCTGTGGGAGCGCCGCGGCGCGTAGAAAAGAGCGGGCCACGCCCACCTCTGGAAACACGCTCTCTCCGTGCGATTGGGACGGCCGGAGAGAAACACGCCCCGGGCCCCCCATCTCGGAGACCATGCACTGATACTCGATATGCACTCCTTCAAAGCGTCGCGGAACGCGAGGAGAAACGCAACGCGTGTCGCGTCTTTCCTCTAGCATGGCCATTAATGCTCACAGGGCGAGCGGGGAACGCGGTGCGACTGCCGTGCGAGCGCCGGAGAGCTATTTATCGATGTGGATGGAAGAGATCAGTGAGGCTTGGGCTAAACCCATCACCTCGCGGTGTGTTAAAGCTTTGACAAAAGTGCACTTCTATTGGAAACGCGCTCGATGAGACGGTCGTAGCAACGGCGCGTTTTTTTTCGAGCCTGGCGGCACATATGCACCGCCCCGTTATAAAGGGGACGCTCATACCATCCATCCATCCATCCATCCATCCATCCATCCATCCATCCATCCATCCATCCATCCATCCAAGAGCACTGCGACAGGAAAGTGTCAAACATAAAAGGCGCGTTCATGTAACCTCCGTTATGTGTTTGGCGGTAGCTCAATGGGCTAAACGCTCACCAGTCATCTTCTCGAACCGAGAGGTCATGGGTTCGATTCCTGTCAACGGAACTTTTTCTCATAGTTTCTTTTTCTTTGCCATTTTATGGCGTTCATTTTGCAGACGTATTTCAGTGACGGAAATACGTCATGAAAGTCTTGGTGACGCCCGGCAGAAAACACTTTCATGTTAAAATGATGTGACATTCGGGCCATGCTGCATCGTTGCCCGCGCTAAGTCTGCGTCGTATCGCTGGCGACCTACGCTAGTTTTCCATTTTGGGGTTGAGCGCAGCACCACTCGTGGCCAGTCGGTCAGGGAAAAAATTGGGGAGGGGCGAAGCATGTAGGGAAGGGTGTTTCAGCTCCACTAACGTGAAACCTGTGGAGGGGCGAGGCATGCAGTGTGCGCAGATGTTTCCATAGCAATAGCACTGCTAATCGGCAGTGATAGACAGAAGAAACATTAGACACAAAGAGCCGCAGTCCGCCTTCAGTTAACGTGGACGCTGCGAATCTCTATTGTTCAACTACACACAAGAGAAATCTCCCACCGGCACTACATTGCAGGTCAAGTTCCAGTGCCTATATATATGGGGTGGCCGGTGAACGGTTGTGCAGCGCGAGCAGTCGGTTTTTCCAATCAAGAAACTCGCTAGCAGACGCTGCCTGCCTTGGCGTTGTCTCCCGTATGCGAGGGCGCATTCTCGTTCTTTGCGATCTGGTAGTTCAGCGTTCATCGCAGAAAGAGCGTTTCCATATTCCACGCCCGCCGTTCCCTCTCTCTTGCCACACGGCGAGCGCTGAGGCTGTGGCGCCCTCTCTTGTGCTTAAGCAAATGGACCATCACGACAACAGACGACGATGCACGCCGGCACGGCGAGGCACCTATGGTGCTCCGCCCATAAAACGCGTTTGTAAGGCCTCCAGAGTGTGTGACCGTGGCGCTGTGGATAGCGTGCCCGGTATCTGTTGTCGCGGACTGTGAGAGGTCGTGGGTTCGACTCTCGGTGACGGGGCTTTTTTCTTTGCCATCAGATCTTGTGTACTTTTTTCACGTCATTTCTGTGACAGACATACGCCACTGAAATCTTGGTGGGCCCCGGCATAAAACACTGTTGTGCTAAAAATAGCTTAGCTTGCACTGAAGGCGCAATGCTGAAAAGACAACGGAACTGATGGTCATCTAGGTAGACTTGATATTGCAAATGGTTTCTTCCTCGCGAGCAAGCGTTGGCCACAGCCGCTACATTGATTTCGGCCAACTCTTTAGGTGCACTCGACGGTTGCGACACCTGGTGACATGATGCACAGACGTGAAATGGGGGGGGGGGGGTCGATGTGAAGACGCGCAGGAACGAATGGTGCTTAGACTGCTGTGCACCAGGTGTCATCTGAAGCGTTGGTCGAGTTCAATGTAACGAAGTAACGTGTGGCATTGAGTTAGTTGGTATTCCATTAGTAAAATAATCAGTGCAAAAATTTAAACACAGTACACATAGAAAAGACGAGGACCAGCGCATCTGCGACCAACGCGTGCTCTCAAGGATACATCGGTGGCGTCACGCGTTCGATGCCAGTGAGCCCACTACCTCCCTTCTAATTCACGGTAAACAGGACGAGAGCGCGTGCCGGTTCATGATGATGATACCTTTTCTGTTACGCGAACTTGGCAGGAACATCCTACGTGAGCAATGTTATGCGTTTTCTTTTGAAGAAATATTCCACGTGAAAAATCTTAGTGACACTGTTTGGAGGTAACTTCTCACATGTCTAGTGTTACGTGATCTTAGCCGGAAGGCGTCATGCAACTAAAATTACGTGATTGCATGTCACGAGACGTAAAACCACGTAAGATTAGTCAAGTTACATGTTCCAGCCAAAATGACGTCACGTGGCTAGTGTTACGAGATTTTTGCAAGAATATTTTTTTTCGCTGTCTTTCTGTCTTTTTCTCTCTTTCTTACCTTTCTTTCTCGCTATTTCTCTTTTTTTTCTATCTATCTCTGTTTTGCTCTGTCTCTCGCCGCACGTTCTCTCGCCTTCTACCTCTTTTTCTCTTTCGTCCCTTTCTATCTCTCTCTCGTTCTCTCCCGCTCGTTCTCTCGCATTCTGTCTTTATCTCACTTGCTTACTTTTCTTTGTTTGTATTTGTCTCTTTCTCTCTCTCTCTCTGTACTCGTTACCTCGCCTTCTATGTTTTTCTCTCGTTCTTACCTTTCTTCCCCTCTATTTCTCTCTTTGCTTTTTTTCTATCTCTCTTTATATCTCTGCGCCCGTCCTCACGCCCAGCAGTGTTATTGTATTCGATGCCCAAGGAACCCCGCTACTGGAAGCGCCCAGATAACGTCACATTGCCGGACAGCCACCTCATGGTGGCGAAATCTGGCGGCATACCTGGCAATCCGCTTTTTTCACGATGCCCCCGCGCATGCGCTATCCCCTAGCGGAGAAGTCGCTAAACGCCTCATCATTTCGGAGGCTTTGCTTCTGGCAATACTGGTTGTCGCGGCCCCTACGAAACACCTATCAAAACGGCACAGGGCAGCACAGGAACATGAAAAAGGCGGATTGGCACCGCTTAGGTTTCCGAGGCAACCGGCTATACGCGTTGCTCCCGTTCCGCCTTGAAAGCCTACGTGTGCGCGGCTCCGTGCCTCCGTCTAGGAGGCACGCAGGCCTGCACATGTAGGCTCCTTAGCTCCGCCGCAGTCACGGAGCGTGGACGCCAATCGCGTTCGGTCAAGGGTCGACCACGTTTGCATCTTGCTCCACCTTTCCCAGGCGAGGCTTTCGCTCGCTTTTGCAGGTTTCAACAAAACACCTGTGTCCCATCCTAGGCTAGCAAATGCCGAAGAAGAGCATATTGTGCGCAGCCGCGTTATTATAGCCCTCAAGCAGACACTGACTCGACGTGCCGTTACTGAGAAGGCAATCCACAAAAAATTTAGCGTGCCCGCTGGCGCATACGCTGCTGTCGTCGGCGGCTCACGACCGCTACTAAAGAGAACGCGCACGGGCGTGCTCACCCGGCCAGTAGCACATTCTTTTCTTTCATTTTTTTTTTCGCATTTGCGGTTTCAGCCGCAAGGCGCCGCCAATTGAAGTGCCTCCGTCAGCGCATGTTATTTTAGATGCGAAGCAGCTTATCGTCGAGCCTGTTCCCTCCCTGCGCCGTCCTCACCCCCACTGCGAATACGCGACAGCTGGCCCAAGCTTCCGGAGGAGACCGCTAGAGGCGCAACGGCAGCTCCGCTAGATGAAAATGACCCGCGCGCGCTCCACTCATTATCCTCCCGGCAACGCCACCGTCAACGCCACGATGAGCGCCACCGGCAGCAATGCTGCTTCTACTGCTGCGGAGAAGATGCCTCGAGCATCTGCAGCGAAACGGCAGCGGCGGCAAGTCGGCCCCGAACTTCGAGCGAGAAAGTGGAAGCGCGCCGTAAACTCCGCCTGCAAGAATCCAGGGAAGCAACGAGGGTTCGCGCAGCCGAAGCGCAACGTCAAGGCCGGCAAGCAAACATCGGAGCAGCGCGAAACGTAAATGCCGAGCAGCAGATCCCGAAGCGGCGCGACAACGCAAGTCGGCGGCGAAGGCAGCGAAACGCTTGAAGCAACTGCTGCACCCGGCACAGATGGCGCGGACGCGCGGTTCATGCGCGCGGCAACTCTTTACGGAACTTTAAGAGACCCATCAGCTGCTTTGCATGCTACTCAGGGTTCCCTTCACGGGGAGATGTGTGCAATGCTTTTTGTATTTTTGTGACGTTATCTGGACGCCCGCCGACACCCTTTATAACGGGAGTTTCACCTCCTAAACATTTCTTCCTCCGTGCCCAAGCCAAATCGGCGTACGCATTCCGGGAGCGAAGCAGAAGTGCAAGAAGAGGACGAAGAGCTTGTGCGTCTTGCGCTCCGCCTTACGCTCATGGAAGCGAGGAGGTTGCGTGGCTTCCTCCTTTCTGTTTGCACAACGCGGCGATATCAAAAGCATAAAAAGCTCCGCAGTTAGATACTTCATTAACGTCCTCCGGAAGCCGCTGTAGTACGTAGTGGGCAGCTCCCACGTCTGAACAGGAAGGCGAGGTCTATCTATTGCGTCGCGGGCCCGTTGGAGTGGCAATAGCTGTTTTTTGGAGGTAGGGGCTACTAACGGCCACGTCCCATTTGGCGACGCATTAAAAATGCTGAAACGAGTCCCGGGACTCAGCCGCTCTATGTAAACAGTAGCACCACACCTCGTGTACCTATTTACCAAAGCATTTTGTAAAAAGACGATGTATAATTTGAACTAATCTATGCCGACAAAGTGTGGTAGAGAAAATAGGGCTGTGCATATGCTGAACATTGAGTGTAGATACTGCTTGGCCGTTTCTGAGTTACAGCAGCATCATGGTTGCATGTAACACATTGTTTTCACTCGCTGGCAACCATCGCTTACTATCGAACGCTTTGTAAGAGCTTAACTGTGGAAGGTTGCAGAGTATTGGAACTTGACTTACGGCTGTGATGGATCTTTCACAGCGAATTCGACGAACAATGTAGAGCCGGGAGGTTGTTTGAGAGGTGGCATGCCTTCGTAGCTCTGATCCTGCCGAGGACAGAAAAAAATAACATATGGTTTATTTACATAGTTAGTGTGATGAAGAAGAAGTGCACCCTGAAGAGCTAGACAGTCGTATCGTCAGCGCTAAGCAGAAAGTGCTCGTGCTGAACGTTGTTGCCGTTCGCGCTGGCTAGGCCTACTGTTATATACCGTCATACCGTCTGATATTGCAGTTTCTCTTGTCGAGGCCGTGTCTCACCTCTTTCTTATATTAAAAGATAACTAAATATTGTAGCGTACTAGCAACAGATGGGAAAACAACAGACGCACTGCATTCTAGTTGACTTCATGCCACGAATTTTGCCGCTATACGGTGATGTGGTGATGGCGTTAGGAAGTGGTCTATGTAACGCTTAAAAGAGAAAAGACCGCCTGTATTTTTCAAGCTTCGCTTTGCGCGGTTTGTTTGCCGAGGTTTCGGGCCTGGTATTTGTTCATGACAGCAACATGTTACCACGTGTCGTGACGTGCCACATTTTTTCGTGTAAAATTTTTGTTATTATTAAGGCTTATTGCATCATCACGTGCAGTTAGTGTATTATATTACACTCGGTTCATTTATACTGGCCCGACATGAAAGAGTTAAAAAAGTCCAGTGGCATCTCCATAACGATGCACAAGAAAACCATTCGTCGCGCATGTCAACTGTTATAAAATGCGTTGTAATTAGGAGATTCTGCGATAGATAGAATATGCATATCCGCTTGATAATATTCTTTCCAATGATTTCTTTTGTTGATACGTTGGCATTATCAAGCTTTCGCTGAACCGAAAATGTTGTTCCAAAGAGGCGTTCCCTAAATAAAAAAAATAATTTAGTGTGGCGGCGCAGGAGTTTGGTACTGCTTCGAAAAATGCTTTCCAGTTTCACGGTCGAAAGTACTAAAAAATAAAACCATTTCTATCGACAATTATTTCTGCGTCTTCTGCTGCCTTTCGCTGAAAATTGTTTCCGTGTGTTTATTATCCTGCCCTCAAAAGGAAAAAAAATAAAACAGTTTTAGCTGAGCATTTACGATCCGCTCCGGGCAAACCTCCGTATGCTAGCGATTTACTCACAAACGCGCAGAAAGAACTGTAGTGGGCGTGGCACGGTTTACTCAGAAACGAGTAGAAGGAACTGTAGTGCGCCTGGCGCGATTTAAGCACAGACGCATGGAAGGAACTGTAGCGTGAGTGCGCAGAACGATCGTGCGAGCGGCCGAACGTATAACGCACCTATCGCTCTGCTGTGAAGTAAATTGAGCGTAACGTGAAGGTGTGGCCACTTGGCTTCGCCGCCGGGTTGCAGCCAGGCTAAGCTGTCCGCTTGTGGACAAGACGCGCTTGTCGAAAAAGCGAAAGCTATGCAGTTCTCTGCACTGGCTCGGGTAGCTATATTGGCGCGGAGTGGATCGCAAGCGACGCTCCGCTAAAACTGTTCATAATTAAAAGTTAGGAAGGCAGCCCAATCAGTAAAGCTCAGAGATTCGATGCGCCTAGGCGCGTTTTCTAATTAACATAGCGGCTTGAAAATGTGCCAATTACATAATGATTTGTCTTTGAAAGGCTGTTGCAAAAGGTTGCGTGCGTTCAAGACAAAAAGATAACAGGAAATAGTAAAAAAAACAAGAACAAGTGTTCACAAAGCAAACTCCCTTTCATAGACCTACAGCTTTAAAAAAAGTTGTCTATTTTTAAATTGGTTCCATAGCACTCAGCTTATGTTACGCAAACCTATTATGCTTGCGTCATGCCTGTCTGCTTAGATTGGGAGAGTTCCAAAAGCGTTGTCAAGCATCCATTACCGCTGACCAAGCTGCCTAAGGGTATATGAGGAGCTGCTAAACCGCAGCATGGTGGTCACGTATGGTTGTATGTAGACATAATGGGCAAATGAAAAAAAAGTGCGTCACCATGGGCGAGTTGGCTACTTAGCTGTTATTGGGCCACGGAAGATTTGCTATGTGGCTATTCTTGAGTCATTATACAACTTCCTAATTCCAGCACGTACACATAATCAAATTCTCCGCGGAACAAGAGGATGTTCACACATAAATGGGAAATGTTTCAGCAAAAAATTACAGTCCCACCATTTATTACATGCTCAAGCGAAGCTTTTTATAACGCCCAGGTTTCTGTGGCGGCGTCGTATGCGATGAACCCGGTGCTTGCGGGCGTACATGCGTAGTTTTATTCTCCATTTGCCAATAATTGGCACTTTCTACAGCATGTGCTTGTCGGCAATCATTCGTTCCTGGTATGGCAATCTGGTCGTTTGTCGAGTGTTATTTGTCATCTAGCGTTGCCTCAAGGACGCCGTAGTGGAGGATCCCGGTAGTTTCGAGCACCTGGGGCGCTCTAACGTGCACCTAAAGTACACGGTCCTCAAGCATTTTCTCGTCAATCGAAAATGCGGCCGGCAGGGCCAGGATTCGATCCCGCGACCTTCGGGTCAGCAGTCGAGTACCATAACCACTAGACCACCAAGAAGGGTTGAACGTCGCATGGTTATGACAGTCGTTCTTGCCTGTAGTAACTGAGGTTTTGCGCTCCTAAGGTTGCTGATGGAGGTGCCATTCACGGCATGCAGGAAGGACACACTTTCGAGGAAGCATTGAGCAATGAGAAAAATAAAGCAAGAAAGAAAGAAGGAAAAAAGAAAGCAAGAAAAAAGAAAGCAAGAAAAGAAAGAAAATTGTAAGTGAGGCTCGCACACACCAGGCTTCGCTAGCCACTGTCTTCCCGATCGGGCATGTGCTCCTGATTTTTTTTTACAGACAGAGGTTGGACAGCACAAGATTGGGATTCAGTCGTCAGACAGATTCCAAGGCCTGACGTGTCGGCCACCCGAAAAACCCCACGAAAGTACGGACAACTTAACAAGTAGGTCTTTTCGTCAGCCAGCGAATGCGAGTTGTGGTCCAAAGAGCGAGTCAGAGCTCATCGTTGACAAAATCAGCAAAGAGTGTATTCTGAATTCAGTCAGCTCACATTCGGCTCAGGATACCGGCACCGACGTTCTGGCGATTGTCACGCAGGCGATTTTGCTTTTGGCGCTCGCTCGCTTTTTTCTTTCTCTTTCTATTCTTCTGGCAGGGCGGTTTTGCCAATGCTGTCGGTGCTTTGTCACCTTGACACAACTGGGTCACTGCCACTGGTTAACCGATTGTGTTGCGGTTTGGCTCGACCGCTTGTTTGCAAGAACGTCGAGGCTACGAGGTGGGATTCTTGTTTCCGGATCGCCTTGAATCTTTCGTTTTGATGACTCTTCCTTTGGCTCCTCCACCATTTTCATGGGTTGGTGCCGGAAGATTGCGATATTACTTGGAAGGCGCGTTTTCTGTCACAATCTCTGTGCCGCTACGGTGACGGGCGCTAGATGAAATGCATTGTCTAGGACAGGTTCCTTCAAGTCATTCGGATCATTTGGACTGCATGTCGGGTTTTTACGGAGTGAGGAGGGAGAGAGAGAGAATAAAGCATTTATTTCTAACAGGTTCAGTCTCTAGTGGTTGGACCCCCTAGTCCGGAAGACCATTGGCTCTTGCCGCCGTCCGGGCTGGGTCGACCAGGGCTTGTTGGTGCCCTGGGTCAGAGCTGGACAGGGTCGCCTCCCACTAGACTAATGCAGGATTATATTTGGCCGACATAGTGGGAGTGTCTTGGCACTCCCAGACCATATAGAATAAGGTGGCCGTCTAGAAAACCGTCGTACTTGCTCTTTAGCTTGAGCTCGTGTTGACTATGTTGAATTCAGCTCTTGCAGTTTCTCTAGGCGGTTCCTGATATAACGATTATTCAATCTCCGGCTCTTCGTCCTGACATTCTGTGCCGTCTGTCTTCGTACACCGTCGATGTTTCCCAGCATCATGTAACACACGGGGCTGTCCATGCACAGGGCAGAGACACTTCTATTGTAGTGGGGTGTCTCGACCTCAATCTTGGTTTCAAGAAGATACTTTGCCTTCAAGAAGCTTCAGGAAGCTTCTAATACTCGCAATCTTGATCTGCATTTAAGTAACGCACACTACGAAAGTGGAAGGGAAAACAGGTTCGAGCTGAGTAATTACATCGGAGAGGGAACACTTCCATGACGTACGAGTGCCTGTGGCTTATGCTGCTGCGAAAACGTTCGGGAATATATTCTCAAAAGAGCTATACACTAGTTTGTTGGTGCCTGTTCGTAGTTTCTTCTGATGTTTGATTTTACAAACGACAAGACGACAGATGCACGCTGACTATGGATGGTGCGCACTTTATATTGACACCGTGCCTTGGTCCTGTTCTCGTACGTAAGTGCACAGAGTACCGAGAAACTGGTAATCCTAATGGTATTCATGAAAGCGTTCAACGTTGAATTCGTTTCTCAGATAAAACTTAAGGCAATTCTGATGCTTGACACACAGTTAGTGGAGGAGGTTTGCCAAAGAGAATAAGAATTTCTGAACGAAGAGCTTTGTGATAGAGGCTCGAGGTGTTTCCGATGAACGAGTCATTTACGGCGTGATAAACTATTTAGACTATGTAAAAAACATTCGCCGTTTGGTCGATGGGGGTCGTAGATGCGGCGACGCCCGTCTCTATGTTGTTCCGTTCTACAAACTGGTCTCAGCTCTATTCTTTCATGGAAATACTCCCTCGCCGGTGGCTCAGCGATGTTTCCATATAGACTGCAGCATGTGGAGGCAACTTTGCTTTCCGAAGAAAAGCAATTAATAAAACAGGGGAGGGGAAACAGCGCAGTTTTATGTGAAGAAGAGGAAGTAGGCTCGGCGAGAGGTGAGGACACGGGCTCATATTAAAAAGGACGACGTGCGTCGGCATACTATTTGGCGAATAATATTTTGTATTTCAGGTGAGATACCTTCATGCCTGACGCAACAAGCGTCGCATCTTTAAAACCATGGGATCATGCTTCGCCATGTGATTCCATGTAGGGCTTCGTAATATATATTATATGGCCGCCTCCTAGACTCCAGCGTATTGCCGTTCTACTCAGCAGTCTCATTACGTAGGGGCAATACTTGTTCTACCCGGCACCTAGCCCACCTGCTCTCTGAAGCTTAGCAGCATTATTTGTCTTCACTTTCCCATCCACAGGCAAATATTTTCGTTGAAAAGTTCAACAGAGGCCATGCGCTTATTTGGAGAGGGCTGTATATACTGGAGGTGTGACAAATACACCGCTGCCACCTACGGAACTGCCACTTACGGAAGAATAATAAGTTTATTCAACTCGCCCGGTTGATTGTTTTGAGTGGAATTCCATGTACTCTATTCAGAAAGGTCTGCTAAGTAATTGTTTTATTTGCTGAGTTGTTGAACACAGAGCAATAAATGACGCTGGTTCCTGCGAAAATTTTTCTAAGAAGCCTGTGACTTCAAATAACGAATGGAACAAACCAGCCGAGAGTAAACGTTTACATGACAAATCATTTTGCCCTGGAACCTTGTGATCTCCTTTTGTTCATTTTCTTTGTGATTTCAAGTCGGCGTGTTCTTCAAGAATTACGGTTCACATTATTGCTATTCGAGTGTTAGCAAAGCACAATCATCCTCCAAAGACGTTGGAGGAAGGAAAGGAGATGGAGGGGAGAAGTGAAGGAAGATGAGGACAAGGAGGAGAAGAAATAAAGAAAATGAAATAAAAGTTCTTGGCGGCACACCACTTGGGCCCGGGTACGCAGGGTCGGAAGGCGAGCGACGTAACCACTCGGCTATCCATTAAAGCTAGCAGTACAAGCATATATGGGAACCATATGATTGCGTTGCCATGGGCGAGAGACCTAGAAAAATGTACAGAGAAAGAGTAAGAGAGAAAAAGAGAGAAAGAAAGAGAGTCACTGAAAATTACTCCGCGATTCTCGAGAATCGCTGCAGATTATCGCTGACGTGTAGTGACTTGTTCTGCCTAGAGACATTGCTTCCTTCGACTTTCTCAAGTCAAGGTGAAGAGTTGAGTGAAGCGACGTTCTTGAAAATCGGGGTAAGGAAGCCTGCCGAGCGTCAATGTTCCTTGCTGCTTGGCACCACCAGAGCTAAGCTGCACTAATGCTTTTCCTTGGTGCTTATCATCGAAAGTAGTTAGGTTACGCGGAAGCACCACGTTGTATATTGACGTCGAGAGTTTGTCGGAAACCCGCCTGGCCGAGGAAAGACATAGACGAAGGAAATACAGCGCCGACCAAAAGTAAAAATATATTCTTAAAAAGACGTTTAGGCTCCCACACAGGAGCCTTGTTCACAATGAAGCATGTGTAATAATAATATCTGGGGTTTAACTTCCCAAAACCACGATATGATTATGAGAGACGCCGTAGCGGAGGGCTCCGGAAATTTCGACCGCCTGGGGTTCTTTAACGTGCACCTAAATCTAAGTACACGGGCCTCAAACATTTTCGCCTCCATCGAAAATGCTGCCGCCGCGGCCGGGATTCGATCCCGCGACCTTCGGGTCAGCAGTCGAGCGCCATAACCACTAGACCACCGTGGCGGGGCAATGAAGCATGTGTAGCAAGTTCGGTTACATATCAGGTTGTTTAATCACATGTTTGAGGCAACGAGCACACACAGGCGGAAGATTACCACAGCTCTTGTTCAGCGTGTGCGCAGTGGTTTGAATAAACAATGATTCGAGATGAAGCCGTGCAAAGAGTTTCTTTTCCGTGGTGGTGACGGAAGCATCTTCCCAGCTGATCACATGGCCCTGGGACATAACATATTCGGCGAGTGCATTTGACGTCACCTTTTTGTTTTTCACGTCATTGCAGTGCTCGCGTAACGTTCTCTTGTAATTGCCGGTCTCACCGATATAAACAAGTGTAGAATCTGTGCAAGGGATTTTGTAGACGACACCTGGAAACTTACCCCGCTCTAACTTGTCCTTGACGTGAGGCTGTTTCCAAGTTTACGCGCAGGAACATGGCAGACCTGTATGTTGTAGGAGCGCAAAATTCTGGCGAGTGCCTCAATGAAGTCCGGAGCATACGGCGCCGACGCTCTTTTCTTTGCTGAAAGATTGCTTGGTTGGACCGGCCGTGATAGTTGACGTTAAACTGAATTGATGAATGAGGACAGGTAACCACATGCGGCCAGCTCCCGACGAACGGTATCCACGTCACTACGTGCGTCTTCTTTGCTTGAGCAAGTCCGTTGAGCCCGTTGTAAGAGAGTCGAGACGACAGAGCGCTTGTGGCAGGAAGGATTCAGCAATCTGAAATTCAGGTAGCGACAAGTGTGTGTGCTTTTGCTGTAGACGGAGAACTTCAAGTGTGCCGTCTTCTCGTTTTACGAGGACGTCGAGGAAAGGAAACCAGCCCTCAAATTCTTCTTCCACAGTAAATTGTATCGAGTGTTCAATTGAACTTAGCTGAGATGTAAAGGCCGGGAGGGCCTCGCGTTGTAAAACGCAAAAGCAATCGTCTACATAGCGTAAGAATATTTTTGGTGGAACGGCAAATGAGGACAAAGCACGACTCTCGACCGCGTCCATGGTGAGGTTCGCGACGGTGACAGACACGGAAGCACTCATGGCAGTGCCATGTACCTGTTTATAGAACTTGTTCCGGAACGTAAACTAAGTGTTCTGCAAGCAGAACCGGAGAAGCCTCGCGAGGTCTGCAACCTCTATTGGTGTTCGGCTTGGTAGTGTCCCGTTTGACTCAAGGGCTGAAGTGCACACTTCAACGGCAAGCTCGACAGGTACGCTCGTAAACAGACACTTGACATCAAAGGACACTAGCACCTCGTCTTCTTCTAGTGACAACTCGCGCACATTGTCAATCAAATGGGCAGAATTCTTAATATCCGTCCGAGTTCGTCCGACAAGAGGGGAGAGGATTCTGTGCGGATAGCCGGACAGCTTGAATGAAGGCGAACGTGCGAAATCGACTATGGGGCGTAAGGGCACATCACATTTATGTATCTTCGGAAGGCCATATAAGGCAGGGGCGGAGCCATTAGTGCACAGGAGTGAGTACTACAGATGCTCGTGTTGGGGTGGCACCATGCGGAATACATCAGCAAGCAATTTCTGCACATTCTTCTGAAGCTTCGCTGTAGGGTCCTCGCTCAGTGAAGTGTAGGTACTCTTATCCCCCAGAAGTGCAGACATCTTGGTCACGCAGTTATTTGTATCTAGTAAAACAGTAGCGCTTCCTTTATCGGCAGCAAGAGTAACGAGTTTCTCGTTATTGCGTAAGGACTTGACTGCCTCGCGGTCTTTCAAGAACAAAGGAGAGGGTTGCTTCCGTAGACGTGATGACGGCAAGGTCACGGCACGCGTGTAGGTTTCATCCCTTCGAGTGGCATCTACTAGACGGACGGCATTTTCCACAGCACAGACTAACTTCCTTTGGTCACTTGCAGCCCAGCGTTGAAGTTCAGACCAAGGTTCAGGACAGCGACTTCACTTTTGTTCGGCATGTAAGACGAAAGGTTTATCACAGTTGCCTTCCCGGAATTTCCAGATACGTATGGAGATGGGGATAATCTCTCTGGCTTGTTCTCGTGCGATACTTCGCACCGGCGACTTTGAATGTTGGCGTTGAAATTCGCATGCAACTGTATACGTGCAAATTCTTCAGGACACTCGAATTCGATAGGTCGTCATGCAAAAAAGCTTCATTTTCTAAGTGCCTGATTCCGTCTCTGCAATCCAAAATTCTTGCATGTAATAGCTGGCGCTCCGCTTTCATAATGACTCTCGTTCCGACCCTTATAGGTGCAAGTCTTTGTAGGCGAAGAGAGCGTGGTATCACACCGCGAGTTTTGCAAGCCAGGTTGAAGTTCAGGTGACTCTTGAATGACAACAGCTTGCAATAGAGTGATACGTAACGTCGAACTTGCTGAATAAATGATTCGCCATACGCCTAGCGTAGGTTTATGAAGTCGAGAGTTTGGCGCAAATCAGCCTGGCCGGGGAAAGACATGGACGAAGGAAACACAGCGCCGACCAAAAATAAAAATATATTCTTAAAAAGACGTTTCGGCTCCCACACGGGAGTATGTTCACAATGAAGCATGTGCAGCAAGTTCACTTACTTAGTAAGCGAACTTTCTGCACATGCTTTTTTGACGGTAGCCGAAACGTCTTTTTAAGAATGTATTTTTACTTTTAACCGGCGCTGTGTTTCCTTCGTCCACGTTGTATATTCCAGCAACAGGTCTATCTTCATCGTCCCATTGGTGCATTTTCACGAGGTTCGCTTTTATAGTCAGTTGATGGAATCAATGTTTAGTTTGTACAACGCTTCTGGATGTCACGTCCGTATTTACCACGGTGATGTGCTGCCGAAATAAATGAAAGTAGTGAGGTATGCATGAATCGCATAATGTGATATATTCCTGGGTCATTGAGTTGTATTTAACTACAGATACCAATGCAAAAGCCCTGCGTTACGAAATCTGCAATTTTAGGTGACGGCACCTTCGGTTCTGCTGAATACAAAATGTGCTGTTTTTCGAGACAGTACCACAGCCAAGATGCAGATGTGTATGAGAAACGCAGTGCCGCATCCCATGTTTCCACTGCTTGCCATGGAAAGTCGCCCAAAAAGTTGCTTGTCCACAGTTTCCAGCGCATTGGTGCTTTATACATAAGTTGCAAACTACGCCATTTTCCGGCAATGATACCCAAATACTGATAAATATTTTTGTGTCATCACTTCTCCACGTATTCTCTATATTTTTCACTTTGCCACGCATGCGTACTCGGAAACAGCTCGCATTTTGCGATTCTCGTTCAAGAACGTCCGGTTGTACGGTATGTCGTACTGGTGTTGCTTGGGTCAGCCATTCGGCCAACGTTCTCACCACTTCACTTTCTTGCATCATTCACGGTTGCTGTTTCTCTGTAGCAGTTAAATTCATGCTTACCATTTCCGAAGGCATATTCTACTTGAAGGGTCCAGAACGAGTTGGGTTAGTGTGCGTTGCTGCGAATTCACATGCACCGCACCTGTTTGCACAATTTCCTGACGGCCCATTCCATCTCCTTGCAGTACCACGTCGATCAGCCTAGTTGAACTAACTTCGTGAGGAAGGTCCCTTGCTGGCTGACAGTGCACTTGGTATCGCATAAAACGAAGGGACGCCGATGGCGCCTCGTCGATGAAAAAGTCAAGCCACGTGCTTGTTGTTCATGTCCTCTCTGCTCCGTCAAGATATAGCGTTCCTAAAAGTTATACTTGACAGATACAATGTCAATTAGACGGCTGCCGCTCGTTATGGTATTCTCACTTCCTTAGTCACCTCTTTCCCTATGCGACTTCTTTCGTGTGCTCAGTGCATACCGCGTCACTACTAATTATATGATCCTGTTGTATGGTATCATAATTGCCTACAATGACATGCTATCTATTTAACCTCTCCGTATGTTCCTACAGAGAGAGCTTTTTACTGTAGGCTTCTAATTACATCAGGGCGCGATTTCCATGAAACGTTTTTGTGTATTTTGAATTCGCTCTGAATTGTTCTGAGCCTTCTCATTTCTTGTAATTATAGACTAACTTACAACTAAAAATATTTAAATTGCTAAATACCGGTTAATATCCTCACTGCATTGGTCATCTCTCCCTCTACTGTTCACTTGAGTCATTGCAACCCAATCCTAAAAACAATTGCGCTATTTCTCTCCCCAATTGCTATTTAACTGTTAATATATAACCTGTAATAATTACAATCTACAATTGCCATTTCTTGTATACATTTCCTTTCACACTAATCGCCACAAAGGTGCAGTTACTCTGAGTAATTAATTACCAGCTATTGCTAATGATTCACATCCTCCAATAATACCCACTACATGTATTGTAATATCATGTATTGTTGTACCATAATAGATGTTTGAAATCGTATCAATATTTATTATACGTGTCTCACTATATAGACAGTAATGATATTATCTGGGGTTTAACGTCCCAAAACCACGATATGATTATGAGAGACGAAGTCGTGGAGGGCTCCGGAAATTTCGAACACCTGGGATTCTTTAACGTGCACCTAAATCTAAGTACACGGGCCTCAGACATTTTCGCCTCCATCGAAAATGCAGCCGCCGCGGCCGGGGTTCGATCCCGTGACTTTCTGGTCAGCAGTCGACAGCCATAACCACTAGAGCACCGTGGCGGGGCTACCATACTGACAGCGTTTGCACGAAAGTTTACATCTGAATTCAATATTACCATTGATTAGCTAATGTTTAAATCAGGGCACGAATATGCGTATATGTTGCCGTACAATGCTTACTGCCAATATAATTAAATTTCAGGTCTATAATAAATGCCCTATGTAAATAATAATAATATCTGGGGTTTAACGTCTCAAAACCACGATATGATTGTGAGAGACGCCGTAGTGGAGGGCTCCTAAAATTTCGACCACCTGGGGTTCTTTAACGTGCACCTAAATCTAAGTACACAAGCCTCAGACATTTTCGCCTCCATCGAAAATGCAGCCGCCGCGGCCGGGATTCGATCCCGTGACCTTCGGGTCTGCAGCCGAGCGCCATAACCACTGGACCACCGTGGCGGGGCTGCCCTATGTAAACAAAATCCTGTAATTGCTAATTATATGTTCAGGGTTACATTACATTCCTCCTCTCCCTCTCCACGTTCACATATAATGCGTTACAACTTGATCCTGCAAATACTCTCATTATTGCTTACCCCCCCCCCCCATCCTAAGTAAAGGTAGGCATCAGTACAGCTACTTAAAACTGGATTTGCCATCTGCTGCATGCCTTTTGTTAGATACATTTCGCCAAAGAGTTTAAAATTATTATCTTGTAAATAAGTACTAGTATATACTGATAGGCAATAACAACCACTACTACAAATTAGGTGCATGCACTATCATCTATATGGGTAAGCATTATATGCATTGAAATGGTCTATATAATATGCATGTCTTTCTACACAGCCAGATGTTACAAAATATTGAATTAACATAATCATTGAATACTTGTAGCCCATAAAATAGAGTACGGTTGTGCGTAAGTATTTGTGATTAATTCGTATTCACTAAATTACGGCGCACCATTCTCATTTTTAGTATCTATCGTAATTAAACTAAAAATTATAATTACAGTTTACTACCTTCAGATTTTAACTGGACTCATCTTATTGCAATAGGCTTTTGATTGATACATTGAAGCGCGCTTGTAGGAATCACTTGACTAATATTTACCCTCCTGCTAGCGCTCGTAACTGCTAGCGGGTATGTGTCACAAAAATTTGGCAAGCTCCACTGCTCACCTCAAGTTCACTAATATCGAAGAATCTGTATAAAACTAACCTAGCCGGTATGTGTGGCAGAAATTGGGCTAGCCTCACTGCTCGCCTCTGGTCCAGTAAAAGTGAATAAGCTTTCTGTAACTAGCCTGAACGTTCGGCTGATCACGAAATTGGCATTCGTTTGCAGGTAGGACGCAAACGTACCTGATTCAGGAGCCCAGCAGTCTTTCCCTAATGTTCCGCGATGAGTGAAGTCGTGCGCTCTCCGAAAGAAAAAACTCTGCGTCGGGAGGGTCAGCGGTAATTGTCGTGTGAACGGCAACATCGACGCCGTTCTGGTCGACAATTCCGCGTACGAGATGCCGAAGCCAAGCGCATGCGGGTAGCAGTAGGCACAGATCTTCAAATGAGAAGCGTACGTCAGACGTGAACGGCTTGCGTCGGACCGAGAGTTTAAAACAAGAGAAGACGAAGCGACGGATAACGCTTCCCTGCTTCATCAGGCTTCGCAACGTTGCCAGTGAAGATGGGCTATTTTTTTCTATCCTCCATGCCTGGAATTGGACCTTCGTACACGTGCTCAGGAGCTCAACACTTTGGTTGGAAGAGGCAACAAGGACGGTCATGACTTCATATCCAGGCATTAATGAAGTGCGGAGACGCGAAATCACAAATGGCCTCAATAAAAGTTGAGACTGCCACATCAGAAACGGCTGATCGCTGACAAGCCCACCGTCGCGAAAGCATCCTTTATTAGAAAACGGCCCGTGCAACGTCGAACAGAATGACGCTTACAGGGTAGCTTATGCTCCGACATACGAATGTGACTGGCGCAACATCGCGGGACGCATTTCTGTACACTCGTGGTCACCGCGTTCTTGTCGCCCAATGCCATCGTCGCTGCCGCCGAAATCTGTACCGAGCTTCGCTTGAAGATCGAATGAGTTCGCGTAGGATAGGATAAACTGGATATCATTTGCAAATGCCTTCGTCTCGCAGGGGACGCAAAATATTTTAATGATAATGATGATTATGCTAATCATAAAATTGCAATCTCCGATACTTTCTGTTTGACGTCAATAACCGCTGATTCGCGAATACTTGATTGATAACAACAATTAGCCTTATTACCAAACAATGATAACAAAAAATACTACAAATCACTTATATGCTACAGTCGTCTATTATCGAATCGTAATTACATACATTCAAATGCTATCAATTCTCAAAATGTGATTCTATGCTGACAGCCACACCGATGAGCTTCAGATAAACTGTTCAATTTTTTATTAATGTATATAATATTGTTACGGATGATATGGGTTTATTTACAATGAGGTCAATGAAGCGGCAGGCAAAAGACAAGGGACGGTCAGATGCTGGGGGATTGGCCAAGAAGTCAACTTATTAAAAAAAAGAGAAAATCCCTCGTGCCCGTTCTACTTCTTCGTTCTTCTTTCGCGCTCTTCTAGCGCCGCGTTACATTTTCGTCGGGGCGAGACGAAGCTCACCGAGCACATGGACAAGTTGCGTCTTGCGTGAACGGCCGTTGCCAGCTGTAACTTTTCCGATGACGTATGTGACGTCACTCGAACCTTTGATAATGCGAATGGACCGGTGTACTAAGAAGAAGCTTTTGGCAAAGTCCCCGCTTTCTTAATGGTGTCCACAGCACACTGGCAGAAAGGTGACTGGCAGATGTCTTGCGTGGTAACGGGTCTTTGCACGGGAATGATACGAGAGAGTTCTGAGCTGGGCCAGTCGACGTGCTTCTTCGGCGCGACACAAGGTATGCGCGACACTCGCGTTTTCATTAGTCGAGAAAGGAAGCACGGTGTTGAGAAAACTTTGTGGATGGCGAGCGTAGAGCAGAAAGAAAGGTGTATTACTTGTGACTTCGTGTTTGGCGGTGTTAAAGGCATACGTTATAAAAAGGTAATACGGCATCCCAGTTCTTATGGTCCGCTGTGACATACATTGAAAGCATGTTTATGATAGTACGGTTGGTGCGCTCAGTTAGCCAATTGGTTTGCTGGTGGTAAGGCGTGGAATGCCAATAGTGGCATCCACAGAGCCGTAATAGTTCTTCAACAACGTCAGCAGTGAACTGCGGGCCACGATCACTTATTACCACACGGGGAGTTCCATGACGGAGGATAATCGAATTCAGTAGGAATAGGACACATCAGATGAGGTGGCTAGAGCAAGTGCCATCGTCTCAGTGTAACGGGTTAGATAATCCACGCAGACAATAATCTTGCGACGTCCGGTGGAAGACTTTGGGAAAGGCCCGAGCAAATCTATGCCGACTTTTTAGAAAGGCGAAGTCGGGGGCGTAACTTGTGCAGTGTACCTGCAGGAAGAGCAGTCGGTTGCTTGTGCCGTCGCCATACATCACAACTGGCGACGTAGTGCATCGTGGTCTTCCACAGTCGAGGCCAGTAGAACCGCTGTCGGATGCGATGAAGCGTCCCAGCTAATCCAAGGTGCCCTGACGTAACGTCGTCGTGCATTGCTAGGAATACCGCAAGGCGCAAGCGTTCTGGAACGACGAGAAGCAGTGAGGCACCATTGCTTGAGTAATTCTTGCGGTACAAAACACCGTCACGAATCGCGAATTGCGTTGCGCGTCGAGATCTGCTGGTCGCATCAATAAGTGGTCTCAGTGATGGGTCGTACCGCTGTTCCTGACTGAAGACTAGGAAAGTCGAAGGAGATCGTCGCAAGGTAATTGTCGAAATCTTCGTCATCAGTGCTTGTATTTAGAGATGGTAGACGAGATAAGCAATCGGCGTCGGCATGGCATCGCCCACTCTTGTAGGCTACAGAAAAGTTATATTCCTGAAGCTGCAAGGACCAACGAGCCAACCGGCCGGCTGGGTCGCGTAGTCGAACAAGCCAACATAGGGAATGATGGTCGGTTAAGATCTTGAAATGCCGGCCGTACAAATAAGGTCGGAACTTGTGTATGGCGAAAACAACTGCGAGGCATTCCAGTTCTCTTACAGTATAATTGCTTTCAGCCTTTGTCAGCGCACGACTTGCATACGCAACGACGTGTTCGCCTCCATCATTAAACTGGAGGAGGACGGCACCAACGCCCACGCCACTTGCATCGGTATGCAGTTCCGTGAGGGCCTCCGGGTCGAAATGAAGCAAAATGGGCCGCAGAAGTGAGCAAGAACTTCAACTGTTCGAAAGCAGCCTCACGCTCAGCGGTCCATTGGGGGTGTCCTTTCGAAGCAAGTCAGTCAGTGGATGAGCTAGCTGGGCGAAGTTTTTAATAAATCTGCGAAAATAAGAACAAAGGCCCAGGAAGCTACGAAGGTCCTTCTCCGTCTTTGGTGGCTTGAAGTTGCGGACAGCAGTGATCTTGTTGAGATGTGGTCGTATGCCGTCCTGGTCAACTAGATATCCAAGAACAACGGCTTGGCGCTCACCGAAGTGGCACTTATTTGAGTTCAAAATAAGTCCAGCTTGTTTGATACAATTGAGAACAACGGCGAGCCGCTGGTTATGCTCGTGTAAAGTCATGCCAAAAATAATGACGTCATCGAGATAACACAAACAAATCTCCCATTTGAGACCGCGATGGATAGAGCCCATAAATCGCTTGAAGGTTGCTGGAGCCTTTCATAAGCCAAACGGCATAAGGTTAAACTCATATAAGCCGTCGGGCGTAACGAAATGTCTTTGCTCTGACAGACGGATGCATTGCTTTCTGCCAGTACCCAGACCTGAGGTCTACAGATGAAAAGTGCGCGGCGGAGTGCAGGCGATCAACAGCATCGTTGATGCGTGGTAAAGGATACACGCCTTTCTTCGCGACGGCGTTAAGGCGGCGGTAGTCGACACAAAATCTCCATGAGTTGTCTTTCTTTTTGACGAGTATAACCGGAGCTGCCCAAGGGCTGGATGGCTCCTGAATAAAGCCCTTCTGCAGCATGTCGTTGACCTGTTGGGCGATCACTTTCCTTTCCGAAGGGGATACGCGGTAAGGCTTCTGGCGTATCGGTGTAGCATCTCCCATGTTGATACGGTGGTGCATACGGGATTTTCGCAGCGTAAAACAAGGATCGCTTTGAGCAAAATCTAAGACTGCTGTGTATCTGGCGAGTACCTCTTGAAAAACATCCATCTCGGTAGAAGACAGCGACTTGTTTATCATGCACCGCAAGTCGGCTGCGTAGTCAGGCGGTGGTAGATGCATGTCTGGAGACCCTTCAACCGTCCGGACGTCAATTGGGGTCTGCTCCGCAAACGTTCCCAATATGAATCCGGCTGGCAGACAGACAGATTGTGCAGAAGCTTTGACTGTCCACAAGAAAGCACGTCCGTCGCTGACTTGAATAAACAACCGAGGGACCAGCACATTCTTCTTAAGTGCCTTGGTACGATCTGGTTCCACTAGGCCTCTGCAGGATCCCAACAGGACACGAGAAGAGCACACGGGTGTAAGCATGTCTGAATGACCAGGGATCAACGCATATTCAGACAAGAAAGAACGTCGGCTGGTTGACTCCGAAAATTGTCGATTACGGCAGTTGGCAGCATGCATTGGAGAATAATTTCCCCAGTCCCACAATCAAGCGTAGCGCCGCATTCACGAAGGAGGTCTATCCCTAAGATAACACTATGAGTTGCATGCGCCAATACAATGAATTCCGCTTAAAACGTTGTCCTCCAATCGTTGCTAAAACCGAACACCAACGGGGCGCAACATTTCTCCTCCAACTACACGAAAAGTTTCATTGTGATCCCACGCAAACATGAATTTACGTCCTAAAGTGATCTTTAAAATGAAGGCTAAAAACCGAAAGAGTCGCACCTGTATCTACAAGAGCAATAGTGTTTACACCGTTTATACACACTCGCACTTTGTTCTTCAACATCACAGCAGAAGGAGGAATTGGCGAATGTGACCGTCCCGCGACCGCTCCTGCAACGGTCGCACCAGCGAGTTTCCCAGCTGGGGCGGAGAAGGCGACCGACGATGCGGGGATGGCGAACGGCATGGTACTCTCGAGGGCGGCGTAAGGCTTCGCTCGGAGGCTGGAGACTCGTCGCGCAATCCGTTAGGCCACTGTTGTCGTAGAGGGCTCACGATAGATTGAGAGGTCGAGGTTTTGTGTACAAGAGCCGGGTATGCCGAAAAACGTGGTGCTCGCGGCTGGCGGCGGCAGAAGCGCGAGATATGCCCTCCGAGGCCGCATGTGTAGCATACTGGCACGTCCCGGTTCGAATTAGTGGTAGCAGAGGCTCGCGGAGTTGGGTGGTACTCCGCAGGCGCACGTCGTGTTGTCTCGTAGTAGTCTGCAGGAAGACGTTTTGGTGTCGGGGGATATTCCGCAGCAGCACGACGAGGTGGTGACATCCGGCGGCGACCGTGAATTGACGGGAGCGATTGGAAGCTCGTTCTGGAGTGTTCCTCTTCAGATAGTGGTCGATACTCGATGCGACGCTCTCGCCTCCAGAAGGATGGTGGTTCGGGAAACTCGTCGAATGCGCATTGATAGCGAGCCTCTGCACCCTGAAGCCGTGGTCAGCTCTTCTTGAACTACTCGACGCACGATCAGAGGTACGTCTTCGCAGGCGGCGACGTCCATACTTGCAACCGCAGGACGTTGTCCAAGCGCCCGAACTTCGGCAAAATTCGTCGCATCTTCAGCGCCTCGAATGCCCGACATTGCTGCCTGACCTCGGAAGGTGTGTTCAGGTTTTCCTTTGTAATTAGAAAGTTATAAACGTCCTCAGCGATGCCCTTTAACACATGTCCGACCTTGTCTTCGTCGTCGGACATGTTGGCGTTAACAAGGCCACGCAGCTGCAGTACTTCCTTAATGTAGGTCGTACACATTTCGCCGGGCAATTGTGCTCTAAGCGCGAGTGTTTGTTCAGCCCTCTTTTTCCTGGAACTTGTGTCTCCAAAACAGGCCCTCAGTTCCTCAGCAAAGGGCGGCCATGTGGTCAGCACGTGTTCGTGGTTCTTGAACCAAAGCAGAGCGGTCCCGGCGAGAAAGAATGCCACGTTCACGAGCTTCGCCGAAGTATTCCATTCGTGATAGCGGCTCACTCTTTCTTAGTGCTTTAACCAATCGTCCATGTCTTCATCGGTCCTGCCTGAGAATATGCGTGGCTCAGGTGCCCAGTAGCTTGGTTGTCTCGGTCGGTGGCTGCCTTGTTCCGTGACACCGGCCGAGGTGCCTTCGTGGGCGTCGGTCATGTTTGTGTTCCGGAGGTAGTCCGGCTAGGCCTCGGCTTCTTCGAAGGTCTTCTGCGACAGTGTCGTCAAGGGCGTCGGTTACCCAGGACCCCCACCAAAAGTGTTACGGATGATATGGGTTTATTTACAATGAGGTCATGAAGCGGCAGGCAGAAGACGAGGGACGGTCAGATGCTGCCGATCACCAAATCCCTCGTGCCCGTTCTACTTCTTCGTTCTTCTTGGGCGTTCTTCCAGCGCCGCGTTACAATATACCAGCTGCCCAATTCTCTGAGTGTGACTGACATGCACTTTGCCACCAATTTAGCGCCAGGCGAATCTACACCTGTCGCGCTGCTTGGCTGCAGTTAAAGTTCACATAAGCGGTTCAGGGAAAAAAACCCATTCAATGTATATTATACGAAATTGCAAAACTAAAGAAAGATAATTCAGCGCACATGACACTAGAGTGCAATAAGCCAATTATCTATGGTTGCTGTAGAATTCGCTTTTAAAATTATCATGCATATTAGGCGGATTTGCAAAAGCCTCAGTGTGTATCCGCAACAATGTGTACACTGACGCGTGCTCAGGCGTGCCGTTGCTGAACGCTAATTCTTCTGTAATATTCCATATACTCACCAGTCCAGTTTGAGGAAAGGTGCCTACTTCTGCGCAGACATGTATCGACAGGACGGTGTCGTCACTTGCAGTAAGTGTCCATTCCCAATTTTTATCCGCTTCAGTGTGGACTGTAAAGATTTTAAGATTATTCCACTCGTTTCACAAACGTGGGTTGCAAACCAGCAATTAAAACATTTAAAATATTCTGCATTCTATTACTTCGGCATGAGAGGGCAAAGTCATTATGCTGTTCTAGCTCTTCCCAACCCACCGCACAACGTGAGGATGCCTTTAAACGACACCTTCAGAGCTATGACATGCTACGCTTGTTCATCAACACTAGTTGCACGGCATTGCATTTAGCGTGGAGGGACAACTTGGAGCATATAAAAGGGGCATCGTGAAGAGCACGTTAGTGGACGCGTTACATTGTGACATTTTAGTGGGATGAATATTTTGAAAGTAGCAGAGGTCACTTCGACAAAAAAAAAACCGCCAAGCGCAACGGCAAAAACACACCTGCGCGTGACAACGGCATTAGCGAAGCGCATTCGCAGAAGATCAGAAATCCCCTGTGAGACCATACTAGCGGAAACTTAATCAGCGCCGATCGCAGCCATGGCTGCGATAAGCGCTCATTCACACTCTCAGGTTGAAAAGCACATATATACCAAATGAAGTGGATGGGGGGATGACCGCCGCTGTAGCTCAATAGGTAGAGCATCGGACGCGTAATTCCAAGGTTGCAGATTGGTTCCCTGCCGGCGGTAAGTTATCGTTTCGTTCCCTTTACCTTCATCACTTTTGTATATAATTACAACAAATAACATCCCCTATAATTTCTCTGGTATTATTGTCTGTTAGTTCTCATTATTATTCTGTCTAAAAAAGAAAATCGAACCCTTAAAATATCCCTTCCTTTCTACAGGCAATGCCCTTGAAATGTAATGTTTTCGTTAGTGCAGAAACGCCATTTCCTTAACGTCACGTAGTGAATAGGAAATATTTAGATATCCTATATTGTCACATAACAGTACTGCTGCTACAACATTAAGGCTAAGGTCGCCTCAGTCAAACCTGTAGTCTAAAGACAACGTGACCCACAGTAGCGTATCTAACACCAAGCTTTTGCCGCAGCCACTTTTTCTAGAGGAACTGAAATTAACTGCGCTGTCCGTGTGTGCTCCTGCAAGTGTTTCGCCTTGTATTCCGCGCTGTGCAATGCTATTCGTTACGAATCAAGACCAACTAGCCAGACTTCTCGGTTTGTTGTCTGTAATTTAATAGCCATCCTCAAAATCGGCTCTTGCAGCGGCAATAACTGCCAGCCGACACTGTGACTTAGTTGTTTTCCAATGTTCTATTACACAAGTCAAATAGCCATTAATGTCAATCTGTTTACCATTTATGACGCTTTGATGACGATTGATGGCCGCAGACATGTAATGAATGCTTGCTGCTTTGAGATTCGTTGCCAGTAAAAGCAGTATATCAATGACATTTTTCGGACTACCTATGCTCGTAGAAACAAAATTGCCGTATGCATGGAGTGCCGTCTCCATCGTATCGCAAATAAATGTTTTGCGTACGTGTTGTGAGTACCAGAAAATTACCAGACAAAAGGTGGTGAAAACAACATGTGCAATCAAATACAATCTGGAAAGAATGCGAGCGGTGGTTGTTCCCATCTGCGCATGACAATAGTGTGATATGATCGTAGAGCGCATATTGTCACTTGGTCCTAATGGGGAAGAGGACGGTTGTCGGTGTGTTAAGCACGACATTCCTTTTTCGGTGAACATGTGCCGAGCGAAAAGCGCGATCCCGTTTTCCCTCCACACATCAACAAAAGCGTTTTTATGGCAGCATCGCTGATCCTTGTTTTTTTCTTTTTTCTCTTGGATTGGAAGCTTGGCCTGCGAAGCACTGGAGAGAATTGGCACTAGTGATGCAACTGCCGCTTACGTAGAGGCTATGGGGATCAACATAGCCTTGAGTAAATATGATATTTTGATATCCAGCCTTTATTCAGAGCGACTTAGCCTCTTGCAAGCCTATCAATTGCAGCAAAGCCGCTGATTCTCCATCGCCATAGGCGGTGTGCACCGGATGGAGAGGGGGGGAGGAGGGTGGCACCCTAGTCATCTAAGAAAAGGGGGGTGCAAAGTTTGCCCCAATAAGGAATGGGGGCGCCGCGATGAACCTTCGTCCCCCCCCCCCACCCCTGTAGGGGAACCTTGCGCACGCTTCTGTGTATCGCACAGACGGCCGCGCTTCAAACGCGTTCTGGCTAAAAGTTATTCGATTCTTTATGTGGCCTTAGCTGCTGAAAGGTGATAATCTGGTACTGCATTTTTATGTGAGGACTGTTTTCGCCCGTAAGAATGGGTTACGTTAAGAGAAACTGGACGATCGAGCTGCGTATGGCACGTGGTGTAAAGGCAGTAAGGCGACGTCGGTAATGGCTGTGGCTGCGTTGGCTTGTACACAATCATCTGCATGTGCCTCTGTTCTTGAGGGCACGCCACCGTATGGAACATGGTGATACAACTGCCATTTCAACAGTGAAGTTGTTTAGCAAATCGTTCCTTGCGAGTTGATCGCAGAAAACTATCATCATAATAACGGGTATGCGCCACTGTGCGGCTACTGAGAACGATAACAGAGATAACTAGAAAGAAAGAAAAACGAAAGAGAGAAAAAAGAAAGAAAGAAAGAAAGATAGATAGAAAGAAAGAGAGAAGGAAAGGAAATGAGAAAGAAACAGAGAGATATGAAGAAAGAGAAAGAGAAAAATCGATGCCGCCAAAAGAATTCTTCACAAGGCGGGATTCGAACCCGCGCAGCCTCGATCGAAGGCGAGCGTCCTAACCACTCGGCGATCCAGGCACGCCAGCGAAGCATTGCATAGCCTCATATGTGTAGCAAGGGTGTGGGAAATAGAAATGAGCGTGAGGAAGATTGATGTGGTCGTGAGAAGCGAAAGGAGGAAGGGAGAGAGTAAAGCATACTGCAGAAAGAATGAGAAATATAAAATAAAAGAAAGAAACGCAGAATGACAAATTGGGCAGATCGCACGCCTTGTTGGAATGGGTTCATGCGGAGCAGTCTGCTAGTAATTATCTATGCTGCAGTTTTCGGCTATGAGCCAAGCGTTACGAGGTCGATCGACGTGTTTCTGTGTGTAGCAGTTGTGTGCACAGCGTGGGCTTAGCAGGAACGTCGAATATAATGGTGTTCAAAGGGCAACTCATAATATGACGATGCGTCAGCACTGCACCGTGGTCAGCACTCAAGTTCGAGAAAAGACGTCATTATTACCGAAACTAAATGCATTTTACGGTGTGATGTGAATAATATAAGCAACGTTCGTTAGCGTATTCGTCCGGGGTCGAGCAACGCTTCAATATAGCTTGCTGAATCATCGGAGTGGAAAGATAATGCTTCTTAGACTGCTATACAAGCGAAGCCAATACTGCAACCACAATTTCCGTTAATCCGACATGACGCCTGTATCATAGGTGTACATATTTAATGTTTCTTGTTTTTTATAAAATTAGATAGCCAGCACTGCAACCACAACTGACGTTGCACCGACATTACGCCTGCATAGGGACTTCGTCCAAGAAGTTTCAAGACTTGGCATGGCTATGTGGTAGAATACCTGACTGCAACGCAGAATGCATGGGTTCGATTCCTGCTGCGATCCTGATTTTATTCTTTGCTTTCGTCTGGTCAACGCTGCTGATGTCGGCATTTATTAACGCTGTTGCATTAAGTTACCAATGTCTGTTCTCGCCGCCCTGGCTAGATACAAACTATCAGTCACCTATGGCGCATACCTTCATAGCACGGCCCGTGGTATAAGGGTATGTACCACACGTGTCTGGAGGAGAGGGTTTTGACGACGTACGCGACAAGATTTTCATGTTATTAGGGGCGAAGCTACTTAAAGCGGCACCCGTTCGTCCCTCGTAGTTGTCGTAGTCGTAGTGCGTAACCAGTCGTAGCGCTAGTACCAGATCTTTACCTCCAAGGTGGTGCCGGTGGGAGATTTTTTCCTGTGCGTTGTTGAACAATAAAAATTCGCAGCGTGCGCGTTAACTAAAAGCCGAATTCTTCTGTCTCTCATTCCCCATTAGCAGCCACTGGCATGTTCCAGTAGGAAACGTTAGTAGAAGTAGAAGTGTAAGTCTTAGCTAAAAGCCTACTTCTTCTGTCTCTCATTCCCATTAGCAGCCATTGTTTACCTCCAAGGTAGTGCCTGGTGAGATTTCTCCTGTGCGTGATTAAACAATAAAAATTTTGTTCAAACGCCGTTGATGATGAAATAAAACCAAAGAAAGACGCCAGATGTTTCTAAAAGCAAAACGAAAAGACGCCAGATGTTCCTAAAGCAAAACGAAAAGACGCCAGCTGCTTAACGAAAGACGCCAGATGTTTCTAAAGCAATGGTTTTCTAAACAATGGAATTCACAGCGGACATGTAAAATAAAGTGAGCTGCAAGTCGTCATAACTCTCATCGAACCTTTAGTATAAACGCGCCCGATCTCACGTCGGTGATGATGTACTGGGCAGAATTCACGGAAGATTCACGGTTTACCGATGAACCTCCGCAGCTTCGCCCACTCATCATCATTCACTCCGTGGATATGCTGTGATTTTTAGGGGCGAAGCTCCTTAAAGCGGCACCCGTTCGTCCCTCGTAGTCGTAGTGCGTAGCCAGTCGTAACGTTAGTACCAGATCTTGACCTCCAAGGTGGTGCCGGTGGGAGATTTTTCCTGTGCGTTCTTGAACAAATAAAAATTCGCAGCGTGCGCGTTAACTAAAAGCCGAATTCTTCTGTCTCTCATTCCCCCTTAGCAGCCATTGGCATGTTCTAGTAGGAAACGTTAGTAGAAGTAGAAGCGTAAGTGTTTGCTGAAAGCCGACTTCTTCTGTCTCTCATTCCCATTAGCAGCCATTGTTTACCTCGAAGGTAGTGCCTGGTGAGATTTCTCCTGTGCGTGATTAAACAATAAACATTTTGTTCAAAACGCCGTTGATTGATGAAATAAACCACAAAACACGCCAGATGTTTTCTAAAAAGCAAACCAAAAGACGCCAGATGTTTCTAAAGCAAAGCGAAAAGACGCCAGCTGCTTAACGAAAGACCCAGATGTTTTCTAAAGCTATGGGTTTTCTAAACAATGAAAATCACAGCGTACATGTAAAATTAAAGTGAAACTGCAAGTCGTCATAACTCATCGAACCTTTAGTATAAACGCACCCGATCTCACGTCGGTGATGATGTACAGGGGAGATTTTACGGAAGATTCACGGTTTACCGATGAACCTCCGCAGCCTCGCCCACTCATGATCATTCACTCCGTGGATATGCTGTGATTTTTTTTAGCTGCCGAAACGTAACGTTTACGGCCGCGAACGTAAAAGGTTTACGTACGTACGTAGGGGTTTACGTTTGCGCAAACCACTAAGTGTGATGAAACTGCATTTAAACTAAATTTAATTGAGATAAATATTGAATTACGCTGCGGCAAAATCATAAGAGAGGTTTTTAGCGTCTGCAGTATCTCGGCATAAGCGAAGGAATATAGCAATACCGGGTTACCGGGCGATGGTGTCGACATCTTGTGACGCTTGGTGCAACCACAATCATGGATACGTTTGTTTTCGCTTAGGGTTCTTGAGGGGGCAAAAATGATTAAAAAGGCAACTCATTCGTAGAATGAGTTGCCTTTTTGAATATGAATATAT
Source organism: Rhipicephalus sanguineus (assembly GCF_013339695.2). Taxonomy (NCBI): domain Eukaryota; kingdom Metazoa; phylum Arthropoda; class Arachnida; order Ixodida; family Ixodidae; genus Rhipicephalus; species Rhipicephalus sanguineus. The sequence continues at coordinate 98,035,502 of NC_051178.1, forward strand.
ATCGAATTGGGTTGCGGATGCTTCCTATTCCTGGGGGTGCCAGCATCGGGGTTCTACATTGGAAGTAGAACGCCCGATGTTTCTGCAATAACAATTTTGTGCTTGCCTGGTACACCATGGCCCCGCTAGGTGGTGCCACCTATCCAGCCTGTTAGCGTCTTTAGGCCTCTCACGTTTGCGGAGTCGGTATTCCAGGTCGCTCTAGCCTCGGTAATCCGGCTGAAATTAGGTGAGCGTAATTGGCGCTCGCACTGCGGCTTCTTTTGACTCGGCGGCTGGAGTCTCCGCGAAGCGGATATCGCGAATAGCTACGAACGAAGGTGGATTTGCGAGATAGGACCGTGGACGTAAAGCCTATCCGGCGAGCAGTTTACGTTCCGCAAAGTTTACATTCCGTAAAGGTTCGCGCATGCGCAGATTCCATCCGGTATATTGTGACTACCATACAAAAACAGCAAATACTCTATGAATTTCTTCAACTTAAATCTGGAGCAGCAAAGGACTTGCATGAGATAGACCAACTTGCTTGCCAAGAACATCGTGCAAACAGCCGCGCGTGCAAAAATTGAGATGTCCTCCCAATTTGTCAGCTTGAGATTTCAATTCCTGCATCTTTTCATTCCATAATTCTTTGGTGTCTCGATGGGTACCTAATGGTACACCAAGATAAATCCCAGGTATGCGCATACACTGCATGCTTTAAAAAATACAGTGCGTTGTCTCCCACTCACCATGCCATAAACCGACACACTTGGTGAAATTTACATTGCTGCCTGTCATGCTGCGCCACGCTGAAACATGTCGACCTCGTGTGAAAGGCTAGTCAACAGAGTAAGACCGTGTTTCGTTTCATATTTTGATGTCGAACACTAGAATAAGACGCGATTTCCCTTTCCAAATCATGCTTGCTTCGTTATACGACACAAACAAAGGGTTGCCGGCAACGAATGAAATGCGCAAAATGAGAAGAGCGCTAACTTTCTGTAAGACTTCTGGTCTTAACTCCGAGAAAATCAGATGGATCGAGGAGCAGGGTAGAGCCTGGCGGCTGTTACTGCCTATTTTTATTAGCCGTTTCTCGCCCTTGCTAATGATCAACATGTACAGAAGCATATTGATGACTCGTTCGATAAACACGTGCGTACAAAAATTCACATTGAGTAGTTTTCTCGCGCGAGTGGCGTTATTACTGCAGGGCGGGCGTGGCTGTATGGGCACACTGTGCTTGCATAGGCGGCCCCACCAGCGGAGAACGCCGGCGCCCGCGAGCGCAAAGAAGTGCGGCCTTCGCAGGTGCGCCGGTCACATGCGGACAACGCTCGGAGTGTTACATGGTTACGGACGCGCAGCGTATCGGCTCCGCCGATTTTCGGCCGGAGCGTCGGACGTCTCCGCCTGACCACAACATGCTCATCACCAACGTGTATCCAAAGTTGCAGGGAACATCTGGGCACTAATTTGTCTACGGTGGACTCGGTTAAACCGCTTTTTGGGCAGCACACAACCGCTTTCGCCGGCGGCGCAGCTAGGCCTCATGACCGCACCAGCGTCATGAACTCATGACCGCATGACCGCTAGGGCTCATGATCGCACCTGCTCTTGGCTACCGACGCCAGCATGGCTTCTGCGCAAGTCTCCTGTCGGGGTTTGCGACCCCGAAGGCATGCAATAGACAACGGTTCCCCAAGCGGCACTGGAGACCCAGTTCCGGCAAGTTTTCGCAGCGCCACGTTGAACGCTGCGGTGCTGCGCCGAGCGCAGTGCCGCGTCGCTACCGACACCGGCGATCTCGTGGGAAACCAGCAGCCACCCGCTACACATGCAGCGGGACGCAAGGGGCGACTACTTACGCAGTGGAAACCACCTATTATCCCCAAACCTGCTCCAGACGACTGCGTAGTCGTCATCAAGCCTCGTACTCGCGTCTCGTTGGGCGACACGTCCCAGGAGACCGGCTGCGGCCGGGCCTTCACGGCTCTCCTAGGCCCGCAACCCGCATCAGATCTTACCATAATACCGGTAAGAGAACAAAATCTGATTATCGTTCATACGACTAAGCCCGAGCTCTCGGGAATTTGAACTCAGTGCACCCAGCGGGCGTGTCTCCTTGTGGGACGCCTGCACCAAGATAGAAAGATGTCTGCTACGGCGTCGTTACCGTCCGCAATGCTGACACTACGTCTCGCTTCGTGCTAGCCTTCACTGGCGCCACGGCACCATAGTGGAAGTGCGTAAATTTGGGAACTCCAACAAAGCAAGGCTCACTTTCGCCGGAAATGAGAAGCCACGTTTCGTACATTACGACTCGGATCTTGTGCAAGTTAGGCCTTACCAGCGAACCATTCCGGCCTGCGGACATTGTGGTGTGGTCGTCCACCGCCCGGACCGGTGTGGCCTGTGTGGACAGCAGCCTCTGCTGTTGAGGGGGTGCGGGCCCCTCACGAGTGCAACCCAAGTGCGCAGCCTGCGGTGGAGCATGCCACGGGGCACGTGCGTGTACAGCTAAATATCGTGATTCCCAGCACGCCCATCCAAAATGCGGGCCAAAATCCAAGCGGAGGAGACGCAGGCGTGGCAAGCGTCGTCCGAGCAAGCCCAATGACAAGGTCGTCGATCCTACAACGACAAAGTTTGTGACCCCACCCACCGGCAATCAAGGGAAACTCCGACGCCCGTTCTCGTGATGGTGCAGCGAAGCAGCCTTGACCCCCCAAACCGGCGGCCCGAAGACCTGGGTGAACGTCGTCCAGCAAAACTGGCAGGTGAGCCGCGCGGGCAGGACAGCTCCTCCCTTCCCGTTCCCCACAAGCGGCAATCTCTGCCGAACAAAAAGACATATCCGCTCTTCGCGAGCAGGTTGCAAATCTTCAGAAGCGCCTAGCGATCGCGGAGGCCCGCCAAAATTCCCCCAACAAACCCCTCTGCCCCACCCGCAGCAGAGGCGATGGAGAGCGACACCACTCTCTCAGGACAGGCTGTGGACGCCCTCGCGGCGCTCGAGGCTAGAGTGAGCACGCTCGAAACCCAGGCTAACTCCCGAATATCTGCATTGGAGACGCAAATTAATGCACACTTAGTTCGGTAGTTGACAAAATTAGTCAGCTTACAGAATCTATACCAAGCATCATAGCTACTCAGTTGGCTCAAATCACCCGCCCTACCCAAGCGCGCTAGCCCGCTGAAACCTTCGCGAGTCGGCACCTCAAAGCGTCTAGGCGTCAGACCACTGACGACGAGGAAGAGGTAACCTACAGCATCTCCAGTATGGTGAAATCGCCTCTTCTGTAGCCACTGGCTCTCAAACCTCCCCTCTCCAAAATGTTAACGCTACCCTTGACCATGGCTGGCACCCCAGGAATAGGAAGCATCCGCAACCCAATTCGATATATATTGAAATTTTACAGTAGAATTGCCGCGGATTCAAAGCACGCACCAAGCGAGCTGATTTACGCCTTTTCCTTTCAACTTTTGCCGAGTTACCTGCTGTGGCGGCCCGTCAGGAGCCAGAAAACGGGGCCACTCTCACCAACTACTCGGTGTCCAGCGGGATGCGCAGAGCTGCCTCTGCATACATAAAGATTACACGGCCTCACAGGTTGACCTGGATCTTAGCGCAAATTTCTCCAATGTAATGGTTACAATCCTTCCGCTACGCAAACAGGAGCCGCCATTACACATACATAACATTTACTGTCCCCCAAAGCTCCCGAATGTTACCTTTGCAGATATCTTGAGCCGGGCCTTGAAGATCGCGAAGCAGGATCCCCTCATATTATCGGAGACTTTAACGCTCCCAGCACCTTATGGGGATACACACGTCAAGAGAAACGTGGACGCAAGTGGCGGAGCTTGTGTCCACATTGGGCTTGACACTTCACACAGATCCCGCGCAACCCACTCGTATACGCAACTCCCTTACACGTGATACGTGTCCGGACCTAACATTTACGAAAAATATTCGGCATGCAAATTGGAGCAATACCGCGGTATCCTCGGTAGTGACCACTGCGTATTGTCACCACAATACGTACCAAGCCACTCACAAGACCACATTCCCATGCAAAACTACCCGACGAGACCAAGTCCCAGGCCACCTACGTAAACCCCCAGTCGATAGTCGACGAGGGATACTTAGCGTGGTCCCAGCATTTAGTATCACACTTGAAATCAGTGGAACAAAATGTTAAACTCTCAGAGGCGAATCCGGTGGTGGATAACACCTATTCCATCTCTGGGAGGCACGACCCAGCCTAGTCCGCCGCTGGCGTCGTCAAAAACACAACCGGCAACTCAAAATTCGCATCGCTGTGATCACCCGACAGGCGGCTGAGTACGCGGCCCAACTCAGCGACTCCAATGGGGTAGACCGGTTGCAACCAGGCAGCTCAGCAAATGTCGAGTCGCAGTACGTGGCGTCTCTTCCGCGCCCTTACCGATCCGGCACAAACCCGTACAGAGACACAAAAAGACCTTCAAAGGGCTATCTATAACTTTAATGAAGACACGTCCGAACTGGCCGAAGCACTCCGCGACAAATATTTGAGCATGCACCAGGATCCCCGTGGTAAGGCGTACTCGTATGCAGGTTCCGAAAACACCGAGTTGGATCAACCTTCCAGCTCCATGACCTAAAAGCGGGCCCTGGCTAAAATGAAGCGAGGTACAGCACCAGGCCGGGACAAGGTGACGGTAAAGCTGCTTGCCAACTTCCCGATCCTGCCTACGACATGCTTCTCGATTACTTCAACATTATCTGGCTTGGAGGCACACCCCTCCCTATCGATTGGAAAACTGCAGTAGTAACTTTCATTACAAAACCAAGTAAAACCATGAACGCCGACAACCTCCGACCCATCTCCCTCACTTCGTGTGTGGGGAAGCTGATGGAGACAATGGTCCCGTGACAGATTGTCAGTATTTTTGGAACAGCAAACTATTTTTGCAGACACCATGTACGGTTTCCGCCCACACCGATCCGCCCAAGATGTCCTGCTGGAACTTCACAAGGAGATCTCGGACCCTGTCGAGCAACCCAGTAATGATAAAGTGGTTCTCGCATTTGACCTGCGGGGTGCCTTCGACAATGTGACCCACGAGATTATCCTATCCCACTTGTCGCAAACGGGCTGTGGGCGTAATATTTTCCGTTATATCACACAATTCCTCACAAATCGGTAATCCTATATCCGGCTGCATGACACAGAACATGGGCCATATCAGTTAGGCACACGAGGGACCCCACAGAGAGCGGTTTTTTCCCCATTATTATTTAATCTGGCCGTGATGAAGCTCCCTACCCAGTTGGCTGAGGTCGTCGGTGTTCAGCACGCGCTGTATGCGGACGACATCACCATCTGGGCAACACAAGGATCGGTTGGAGAGATTGAGACCAACCTGCAACAAGCGGCACCTATTGTGGACGAATACGCTCATTGCTCTAGTCTTGAGTGCTCCCCAAGCAAATCGGAATTCGTGCACCTTCGCCTGAACTCGAAGTGCACAACCAAAATTGTCCTCTCCCTACTTAGCGGACCGATACCCGAACGCGAGGAAATCCGCGTGTTGGGGCTTTTCATTCATGAAAGGCGCAAAATTGACACTACCCTACACAAGATAGGAATGGTGGGTGACCAGATGGGCCGGATGGTTCGTCGGGTATCTAAAAAAAAGGGGGGTGTTATGCCAGGGCTCCCAACCCAAACTTCCTTGCTTCGACAAGGAATTCAAGCTGGTAAAACGTCTGACGCAACCAGCGTCAACACCCGCTGATGCAACGAGGCGGGAGTCTTACGCAATCCCCGGCAATTCCGGCGATGCGGCTGACGCAACCAGCGTCAGCACCAGCTGATGCAACGAGGCGGGCGCCTTACGCAATCCCCGGCAACTCCGGCGCTGCGCCTGACGCAACCGACGGAAATCTCTCCCGCAACGTGCGGCAAGCCCTCTCCCCCGCGGATACGGTTCGAGCCAGCGACCAACGGCGGTTCCTGATTGGAGGCTTCGAAGTACTGGCTGGTGCAAGAGGTCGGCCAGGGTTATAAAAGAACCAAGCTGCGCGGAGCGGGACAGCGAGACAGCGAACGAAGAAATCCCGGGTCGTCGCCGCACCGCTGTGCGAGCCCAATAAGCTGTCGGCCCCAGCGCCGAATATGTAAAGCCTCTGTACATATGTATAAAAATTTGCCTTAACTCACCGTCGCCTTGATTGCTCCGTCTATCAGCTCTGCGCAGAAGCAGTCGCAAGCTGAGACACCTGTTACCCAACAGTGGATGGCAGCTGCGGGATCGGCCGGCATCAGCTGCCTCGATGCGGTGAGTGCCTTATGTTTTCCCTTCAGTTCACGAGACTTCTCTAGCACAGGTTATCGTAGTTTAGAGGAGGTTGTGTGAAGCATTGGAGTGAGCTTTGATTGTTTCGAGCCAAGTCGGAGCGCTTTGAAACCAAGGTTAATGCGGAAGGTGTAAACACGGCAGGTTGAGAATTGCTTGCGTGTCTTTCTAGTAGACTTATAGGGGGCACGGCAAGTAGATTCTAACGAGGGCAAATAGCAAGAGGCTAGTGAACGATGGAGAACCTTAAAGTGAAGGAACTCAAATTTTGTGAAGAACTCGGCCTTACTCTGGGCTATGCGAAGCGAAAGCAAACGATCCTTGAGATCATGCAGAAGGAGGGAGTAACGGCTGAGGAAGTCGATAAGGCCTCAGCGGATATCAAAGAACGCCGCGAGGAGGCCGAAAGACGAGAACGAGAACTTCGTGAGCGCGAGGAGGCCGAAAGACGAGAACTCCCTGAGCGCGAGGAGGCCGAAAGGCGAGAACGCCGCGAGCGCGAGGAAGCCGAAAGACAAGAGCGCCTCGAGATGAAAAGAACAGAACTGGCGCTCCGTCGGTGTTCGCAAGCGCCTAGCGTAGCTTCTGCGACGGTTCAGGCTAGTGGACATAGAATTCGGGACCAACTGCCACCGTTCGTAGTGGGCGAGGACATGGCGAAGTATCTAGTAAAGTTCGAACACATCCGCGATAGAAATGGCATCGAGCGGTCTCTTTGGGCACAGAACCTGTTAGCTCTGCTCCCCGGGGAAGTATCCGACGTGATAACGTGCTTGTCGAGGGAGGCGTTTGAGAGCTATGACGAGGTCAAGGAGGCTCTGTTGAGAAGATATAAATTGTCACCCGAGGCTTTCCGGCAAAGGTTCCGGTATGCAAAAAGGGGCAATGAGTCACACGTTGACTTCGCGTTTCGTCTTAAAGCCGATTTAATTGAATGGCTCAAGGGCGAAGATGTCTATGACGACCGCGATAAAGTGGTAGAGTGCATAGCATTGGAGCAATTCTACCGCTGTATCGAGGATGATGTCAAGCTTTGGCTGCAGGATAAGCTTGGAGAAGTACAGCTAAGCAAGGCAGCAGAGTTAGCTGAAGAGTACTACATTCGTAGAAACTTGCACAGTAGGGCCGTGCGTGTTGAAAAAGCTGAGAGAAAAGAGGGCTTTTCAAAAAAACCTCATGACCGGAAACCTGCTCCGCACCGTAATTTCAGAAAAGACCCGTCTTTTACGAAGAAGATTGTGAGGGAAGGGAAGACGGAAGCGCAGAAGTCGAGTGAGCTTCCCAAACAGCGCAATGATACTACACGGGCGTGTGAGTCACGGAAGCCGCTAATCTGTTACAGTTGCAAAAAAGAAGGGCACATCGCGGTAAATTGAAAACAAAAGGTTGCTTTCGCAACGATCCGTGAATCAGAAAAGAACATGCGGTTGTTAGAACCGTATATTCAGGAGATTAGTGTCAATGGGAAAACGTGTCGAACACTTCGAGACTCAGCGGCAACTATGGACGTTGTCCATCCTGCATTAGTGTCTCCGAACGACTTGACAGGAGAATGCGCGTGGATCAGGCAAGTTGCCGAGGAGCAGAGCACTTGCTTACCGATCGCTACGGTGATCATTGAAGGCTCTTTCGGTAAGCTTCACACCGAAGTGGCTGTGTCTGCTGCTCTCCCAGATTGTTTTCCTTATCTGTTTTCGAACAACTCGGAGCAGCTTCTCAAAGAGCAGGGTAAATCGTTCTTTCCAGCATTGCGTACATGGCCCTCACGCGATCGCAAGCGCGGAAGCTTTCGCAAGAACTTGATCTCGTTCCATGTAGTACACCACCACCAGCAAATGCGGCCGAGCTGCGTGACCTTGGCAGCGAGTCGAGCGAGCCTCGGACAGAAAACTCTCGGGGTGGGTTACTCGAGCCGCCTGCAGCTGAAGCGGGTAGCGTCGTCTCCGTCGGCAAAGAAACCGAAGTGGCGCCGTTGGGCGAGGAGGGCAATACGCTCAAGCCTGTAGCTGAAAGTTGCTGTGAGTTGTCGAGGGTTGATCGAGCGACGCTCATTCGAGAGCATCGTGAACACATCTCGATGAAAGCGGAAAGTTTAAAAGTGGGAGTAAAGAAAAAGAATGCTTCAGAGGAGGAAGGAGCAGAAATTCTGACTTCTAGCGATGTAAGCGAAAGGGGTTCAGAGGTGATGTTGGAACAGTTGAACCTGGAGCCAAGGTTAAGTCAAGTCCAGAAGGAGGACTTGAGAAAGATTGTTTCTGAGTTTAAAGACGTGTTTTCCAGCCGTCCCGGAAAAACAACGGTTATTAAGCACGACATCGAGCTAACATGTGAGGAACCAATCCGTAGTAGGCCATATCGATGTTCCCCTGTGCAGAAGCAGATCATGAAAGAGGAAATCGACAGAATGCTTGAGTTGGGAGTCATAGTACCGGGTGAGAGTGACTATACATCTCCTCTAATATCGGTTCAAGTGCCGCGAAAGGATCCTAGACCATGCATCGATTATCGGCGCCTTAACTCCATAACTCGAGGCCAGACCTATCCGATACCAAATCTAGAGGAAAGGGTGGAAACAGTGTCAAAGTCAAACTACATTTCCATGATAGACCTCGTGCGAGGTTATTGGCAGGTTCCCCTTACCGAGCGTACTAGCCGATACGCCGCGTTCGTTTCTCCCTTCGGAACGTATCATCCCCTTATGCTGAGTTTTGGATTGAAAAATGCGCCTTATTGCTTTTCGGGTCTAATGGACCGCGTTCTTCATGGCCTGTCCGAGTTCGCACTGCCGTATCTCGACGATGTCGCCATCTTCTCAAACACCTCGGAAGAACATGTCGAACATTTACGAGTCGTGCTGAACAAGTTGAAAGAAGCGGGTCTTACAGCGAAACCTGCTAAATGTCACCTAGGATACGGCGAGGTGTCTTACCTGGGGCACGTTGTGGGGCGTGGCCGGCGCCAACCTTCAGAGATCAAGGTAGCCGCCGTCGTGAACTATCCACGACCAACCACCAAGTCTGAGATAAGGGCTTTCTTAGGGCTAGCGGGATACTATCAGCATTATGTGCAAAACCACTCTACCATTGCCAACCCTCTAACTGACGTACTTCGAAAGTCGGAGCCAGTTAAAGTGACATGGGACTCAGAAAAAGAGAATGCGTTTTGCGAGCTGAAACAAGCCTTAAGCGGAAAACCCGTTCTCATGGCACCCGACTTTTCCAAGGGCTTTATCATTCAGTGCGACGCGAGTGATCGCGGAATGGGAGCTATATTGTGCCAGGAAGATGACACTGGTCACGAAAGACCAGTTTTGTATTTAAGCCGAAAACTGAGCTGCAGGGAAGAGGCATATAGTACCTCTGAAAAGAAATGTGCCTGCCACGTGTGGGCCGTTCAAAAGCTGGCCTGTTATGTCTCCGGTTCCAAGTTTGTGATCGAAACGGACCACTGCCCTCTAACCTGGTTGAATAACATGTCGTCCAAAAGCGGCCGGTTACTGAGGTGGAGCATGATACTCCAACAGCACAACTTGAACGTTCGTTACAAGAAAGGAAAGCTAAACGCAAACGCAGACGCACTGAGTCGCGCGTTCTAATCAGTGCCGTCTTCGGCCATTCTTTCGGTTTTCGCTGGCAAATCGGGGCAAAATTTTGTCCTCATTGCGGCCTCAGCTGAGCGCTTCCGTCCTGAGTGATCTCAAGGGACCAACATTATTTTGAATTCTGTTTCATTGTGTTTGTTACACGTGTAATATTTTGAGTTCTGCTTGTAAGAGTTTTGTATCTCACATGTGCCTCTTGATATAGAGGGAACAAAATTTCGACAGAAACGTAGTCAGGAATATATTATTCTATTTAGGTCTGGTGTTCTGTCGGGTGACCGAGGGCACTTGCTTGTGTCGTGTGTTGTCGGTTGTCGGACCGTTCTTGACAAGTTGCGGAACGATCAACAAGTGCTGCTACCAAAGATCATCAGAAGAGACAAGCAAAGCAAGTCGACACATCTTTGCGACAAGCCACTGGAGCCGGGATCCGGCCTGGCGACTGGGATCGGTTCACGAAACGAAGCGTGGAGCCAACTGTCTCCATGGCTCTGGAGGTGAACCTGGATGGACCTGGCGAACGAGCGCGCACGGCATCCGAGCCACGTGGAAGCAGCTCGTCTTTCCGGCGCATTGTCTGGCGGCGGGGGTGCTGCTATGCCAGGGCTCCCAACCAAACTTCCTTGCTTAGACAAGGAATTCAAGCTGGTAAAACGTCTGACGCAACCAGCGTCAACACCCGCTGATGCAACGAGGCGGGAGTCTTACGCAATCCCCGGCAACTCCGGCTGACGCAACCAGCATCAGCACCAGCTGATGCAACGAGGCGGGCGCCTTACGCAATCCCTGGCAACTCCGGCGCTGCGCCTGACGCTACCGACGGAAATCTCTCCCGCAACGTGCGGCAAGCCCTCTCCCCCCGCGGATCCGGTTCGAGCCAGCGATCAACGGCGGTTCCTGATTGGAGGCTTCGAACTACTGGCTGATGCAAGAGGTCGGCCAGGGCTATAAAAGAACCAAGCTGCGCGGAGCGGGACAGCGAGACAGCGAACGAAGAAATCTCGGGTCGTCGTCGCACCGCTGTGCGAGCCCAATAAGCTGTCGGTCCCAGCGCCGAATATGTAAAGGCTCTGTACATATGTATATAAATTTGCCTTAACTCACCGTCGCCTTGATCGCTCCGTCTATCAGCTCTGCGCAGAAGCAGTCGCAAGCTGAGACACCTGTTACCCAACAGGGGGAACTACGATGCAAAGATGCCCTGCGGCTGGCTAATTCGTTCGTCACCAGCCGAATTTTATATTCGGCTCCATACCTCCTCCTACGCAAATGCGATGAGAATGACTTAGATGCAGTTCTCCGCAAGGTTTACAAGAGAGCACTCGATCTCCCCATAACGATGTCCAACCAGCGTCTGCTCGGTTTGAGGATGACCAACACGTTTGGGGAGTTACGAGAAGCTCATCTTACCAATCAATACTTGCGCCTCAGCAAAACACCTGCGGGGAACGCCTTCCTACCCGCTTACATATATCCCCCGTTACGTAGACGGAAGAACGGGTCCGCATCCCCGAAGCTTAGCGCTTCGCTCTCCAGGTGCGACCCCTTCCGCGCAACATCACTAGAGGCACCCATGATGGTCGTCGGCTTGCGCGGGCGGAGGCCGTCTCTCAACTGTATGGTGATAAGCCAGGTGTGATATATGTGGATGCTGCCGGCCCGCACCATAGGGATTGGTTCACGGCGGCCGTCATCCACCGAAACACTACAGTTCAAGGCCTTACTTTCCGTGCCCCAAACATTACATTTGCAGAGGAGATCGCCATTGCAATCGCCGCCGCAGATCCAGACCCGGGTCATTATCACTGACTCCAGGGGCGCCTGCCGCAATATTGAGCAAGGGTATATTCCATACCGCACATTCAAAATCCTCCACGCTTGCGAGTATACGGGGTATCCAACCCGCCGTACGATAGTGTGGGCTTCGGCTCATGCGGGTCTTCAGGGAAATGAGACAGCCGACGCTGCCGCCCGCGCGCTTACTCACCGGGCATTGCCTCATCCGCAGCCAGCTCTGGAACCCGGTTTCAATCCGGCCACCACCTTTAGAGAGATCACCTCTCTTTATCAATCTTCGCATGACCTCTATCCCCCCGTTTGCAAAGGCCTCACCAAGGCGGAGGAGCGCTGGCTTCTCCGCCTTTTCACCAATACAGGGCTGTGCCCGGCAGTATTAACACATTTCAATTCGGCCTTCTCGGGCGCGTGCCCGCACTGTGCGGAGGAGTCTCCTGACACCTATCACATGGTGTGGGCATGCCCCTCCAATCCTGCCTACCCACCCCACTCCCACCCCACCCGAGAGGACTGGGAAGCTGTCCTGCTCATCTGCTCTTACCTCCAAGGCCAACAGGCATTGGTGGCTAGAGCCCGGGCCACCGCGGCAGCTACAGGGATACCGGACTAGGGATCCCTCCTAGTGTTTGTGAAGGGTGGGCCCATCCGGCTCACCCCATCCACACCTCTCGCTGTATATAGCGTAATAAATGTTTTCCACCACGACCCACCAGCGCGGCGGCGTTCAGCGCCAACGCGGCCGTTTCTGCGTCCCTGGGGTGATAGCGTTCCCTCCCAGACCACAGGCGCGGCTGCTTGTGCAAGCGTGGTGTCGTCTGCGTGCGTTCTTCTGCAACTGCTGTTTGGTTTTCAGACCATCGAAGGTTTGGATAAATTTTTCAGGGTACCAAGCATTGATAAAGCCAAGCTTCTGAACGAGCAAGGTCATGTACAGTCGCGCTCATTATGACTTGCAACACGGGAGCGTGTGGGCTCACGAGTTCAATAATTGCGCACGGCTTCAACTACCTTCGTTTCTGTAATTAATATTATAAAGGCCTATATTGACGGCATTAGTCCACGAAGTACAACGGCGACAATCAAGACAGCGCGAGGAGCGTGCTGTCACAGAAGAGCGGAAGAGGACGACCCACTAGTAAGCGCTCGAGAGGGCGACCCATTACAGGCTTCCAACGCTTTGCTACAATTACCCCGGGTACGAAGAGGGAGACGCCTGGCGACCTAACTACTTGTAACTATGAGCGGGTCATGGTAGGGCTTCAGGCGCTCCACGTTGACAATGTCGCGCCCTCGACGGCGCATGTCCGAAGATGGTTCAATGGGTTCGATCAGGTAGTTGACCGGGGACGTGCATTCGACGACACGGTAGGGCCCGTCGTATTAAGGCAGTAGTATTGAAGAGAGGCCAGTTGCAGTGGTAGGGACCGAGGGCCATCAGAGCGCTCCAGGGAGGAATGTGGGCGCAGAAGTGGTGGTGTCACCGCGAATGATCTTCTGCCGCTCTTAGTCATGCGTAGTAAATGTCTTGGCAAGCTCCCGACACTTCTCAGCAAGTCTTGCTGGGGCAGAAATAGGCGCACATTCAGTCGGATCCGGCTTTATGGAAGGATTGTGTCGATTGTGCGCGACGGGTGCCTGCTGTACAATAAGAAAAAGGGCGAAAAACCAGTAGTGCTCTGAGGGGCGGTGACGAAAGGCAGAATGGCATCCCAATTTGTGTGATCGGCGGCGACGTACATCGAGAGCATGTCGCCGAGCGTGCGGTTAAAGCGTTCGGTGAGGCCATGCGTCTGCGGGTGGTAAGCAGTAGTTTTCCGGTGAACAAGGTTGCACTCTTTGAGAATGGCTTCGACGACTTCGGACAAGAAGACACGACCTCGATCGCTGAGCAGCTCCCGGGGTGGACCGTGGCGCAGCATGAATCGGTGCAGCAGGAAGGATGCAACATCGCGCGCTGTAGCCGCTGGGAGGGCGGCAGTTTCGGCGTATGGCGTAAGGTGGTCAACAGCGACGATGGCCCAGCGGTTACCAGCCGACGTTAGAGGAAGTGGTCCATACAAATCGATGCCAACGCGCCCAAACGGCCGGTCAGGGCAAGGTAGCGGTTGCAGACCTGCCGGCGAAAGGTGCGTTGAAGTTTTGCGGCGCTGACAATCGATGCAGGAGCGAACAAACTTCTGCACGTAGCGGTACATCCCTCGCCAAAAGTACTGTTGGCGAATGCGGTGGTAGGTTTTCGATACCCCAGAGTGTGCACACTGCGGATCAGAGTGGGACGACTCGCATATGTCAGAACGCAGACTGCGGGGTATTACGAGTAGCCACTGGCGGCCGTCGCCGTAATTGCGTCGGTGGAGGAGGTCGTCGCGAACGGCGAAATGGTGGGCTCGACGACGCAACGCGCGAGTGGATGGTGTTGCCGATGGATCAGTCAGCAAGGCTATCAGTGAGACAATACAGTAATCCTTGCGCTGTTCAGTAGCGATGGTGTGAATGTCGATAGAAGAAACGGCATTGTTAGACACTGAGCTGGTAGTATTGTCGTCAGGCAAGGGGGAGCGCGAGAGTGCGTCGGCGTCAGCATGCTTGCGTCCGTTGCGGTACAGCACGCGGATATCGTAGTCCTGTAGGCGAAGTGCCCAGCGGGCGAGGCGGCCTGAGGGATCCTTCAATGACGACAACCAGCATAGTGCATGATGGTCGGTGATGACATGAAATGGGCGACCATACAAATGAGGTCGGAATTTCGTAAGGACCCAGATGATGGCCAGGCATTCCTTTTCGGTGACGGTGTAACTGGTCTCGTCTTTAGTAAGCGTACGACTTGCATACGCCACGACATATTCAGGGAGCCCTGGTTTGCGCTGCATAAGGGCAGCGCCAAGGCCAACACCGCTAGCGTCTGTGTGTACCTCTGTAGGGGCCGTAGGGTCGTAGTGGCGTAGTATGGGAGGCGACGTCAACAAACGACGGAGCTTTGCGAAAGCGTCGTCGCACTCTGACGACCACGAACGGAGGGGCCCGTTACTTCAGAGGAGCTTCGTCAGTGGCGATATGTTAGTACAGAAATTTCGAATGAAGCGCCGAAAGTAGGAACACAGTCCTACGAAACTGCGCAGTTCTTTGACGGACGTAGGTTTGGGGAACTCGGTGACGGCCCGAAGCTTGGCTGGATCGGGGAGAATTCCGTCCTTGGACGCGACGTAGCCAAGGATTGTCAGCTGCCGTGCTGCAAATCGGCACTTCTTTAGATGCAGTTGCATACCGGCTTCGCTCAAACGCGTCAAAACATGCCGTAGGCGTTGAAGATGCGTGGAGAAGTCTGGAGCAAACACAACGACGTCGTCGAGGTAGCACAAGCACATGTGCCATTTCAGGTTGGGCGGAACGGTATCTATCATGCGCTCCAACGTGGCGGGCGCATTACACAGCCCAAACGGCATGACGTTGAATTCGTATAGGCCGTCGGGCGTGACAAAGGCGGTCTTCGGTCGAGCGTCATCAGCCATAGGTACTTGCCAGTACCCTTAGCGCAAATCGAGAGATGAAAAGAATTCGGCTCCTTGCAGGCTGTCAATCGCGTCGTCTATTGACCGTAGTGGATACACGTCCTTACGAGTGATCTTGTTGAGTCGTCTGTAGTCCACACAGAACCGCACATAACCGTCCTTCTTCGCAACAAGAACGACTGGAGACGCCCAGGGGCTGTTAGAGGGTCGAATCACATCGCTTCGAAGCATGTAGTCGACTTGCTCGGTGATGACACAGCGTTCTGTGGGAGATACGCAATATGGACGCTGCCGCAGTGGCCGGTGGTCTCCAGTGTCGATGCCATGCGTAACGGCCGACGTGCGGCCGAGAGAAGTTTGAGCGACATCGAAAAACGGGCGGAACCACCTTCCTGCCTCCATCGCCAGCAACCCTGATCATGCATCATTCAAGACTGCCATCTCTAACTTGTAACCACTCCTCTCTGTAACGCCGCAAATGGCATTGAGAGTATTTAAATAAATAAATAAATAAATAAATAAATAAATAACTTCTTCCAACAGGTCCAGAAGCTGGGAACGCTCGACCTGCGTCAGGTTGTCGGCTATGGAGGAACCAAATATGTCAGCGGGTGATGAACCAGACGTAGAAACAGCACTGAGCGTACTGGAACTGCGGCCGTGCGTGTCATCGGGTTCGTCCATAACATGTGCGTCTTCGAGGGGTTCCACGCTGCCGAGACATTCCCCTCGCACCAACGTAACACTGTATGGGGAGGGGTTAAATACAAAAATAGAGGTGCTGCCCTGAGTGACTTGAACGGTCGCGAAAGGCACCAGCAAGCCTTTCCTCGTGCAAACACGGTCACATGGCGAGAGGAGTGCAACGGTGTCGGATAGACTGGCGCAGTAGTCTGACACCACCGTTGACGAGTTTGCATGCACTTTGATGTCGTCTTTGACGAGTACCCTGCTCGCAGCTGATGGACTGTCTGCCGGCGTCAAATTAGAGAATGGCGAGAGCTCTATTTCGGCGGGTGCGCAATGAATTACGGCGTCGTGGCGGAGAGAAAATCCCATCTGAGGATGACGTCGTGAGAGCATGCAGGAATTATGATCAATTCGACGGCGTACATAGCGTCCTTAATCATGACGCGGGCTGTGCACACCACTGTAGGGTGAATACTTTGGGCGCTGGCTGTATGGTGGGAAAGCCCGAAAAGTGGCGTCGTCACTTTTCGCAGTATTCGGCTAAGCTTTGCGTCCATAACGGATACGGCGGCTCCAGTGTCGATAAGGGCAGATGCACGAACACCGCCCACAAACACGTCTGTCACGTTCGATGAGCTTCGCTGAGGGCTTTCGCAGTTCGATAGCGTCGCAGCCCTTGCCTGGTGGACTGCGACGACGAGTTTTCCGGGTCACGTGGTACCAGACGTGGCCGCATCGGGGACAGTGAGCAGCGTCGTGGTGACGGCGAACGGCGGGTAGAGGGAGCTGGGCGAGACGGTGGTGACATAGGTGACATAGGCGGCGGTGAATCGTAATACGGGTGGCCTGACTGGCTTCGGATGGTTGAGGCGACTAGAGGCGACTGCACGCGATTGCAATAGCGGGCGACGTGACCGGCGCAAACGCACGCAAAGCAGATGGGGCGATTGTCGGAAGTGCACCATCGGTTCGCCGGGGTAGGTCCTATCCATGGCCTGAGACGCGGTGGACGGGGCGGCGGCTGATAGGACTGCATGGTGGGCTGCAGTCGTGGCCTAGGAATGACGTCGGCGTACGCAGCCGGCACACTAGCCTCGAAGGCCTGTGGTCTGGCGACGACTTCGGCGTCAGTATGTGGGGCAGACACAGGGATCGCTTGGGGTGGCCTGGCGAGGACTTGTGCGTAGCTGAGCGGCGCAGGCGCCGGAGGTGGCTGGTGGTATTCCGGCATGACCTCCGCGGTTTCCTGTTGAATAGCGCGGCGTAAAGGAGGCAGCAGTGTGGTCGAGGGCTGTTCAACATGCTGCGACTGAGAGAAGGCCAGGAGAGAAAACTGGCGGGCAATTTCCTCGCGCACAAATGACTTGATCTTGGCGAGCAAGGCCGAGGGATCAGAAATGGGCGACAAGCCAGCGAGATCGGCGTCGCGTGATGGAGGTCGACGGGTCAGCAACCGCTTCCGGCGCAGCTCCTCGTAGCTTTGGCAGAGCGTGATCACCTTTGTCACAGTACGAGGGTTCTTGGCAAGCAGCATGGTGAAGGCATCGTCGTCGATGCCTTTCATAACGTTGCGGACCTTGTCAGACTCAGGCATGGCTGCGTCGGCTTTCTTGCACAAGTCGAGGACGTCTATTATGTAGCTCGTAAAAGACTCACCGGTCTGCTGAGCGCGTTCACGTAAACGCTGTTCGGCTTGCAGTTTACGAACGGCGGGGCGGCGAAACACGTTGATGATGGCGGTCTTGAAATCAGACCACGTGAGGAAGTCGGTTGCGTGGTTATTGTACCAGAGGCTTGCCACACCCGCGAGGTAGAAAACCAGGTTGCTCAGTTTTCCTGCTTCGTCACATTTGTTGGGTACGCTCACGCGCTCGTATATCGCGAGCCAGTCCTCTACGTCAGTGCCATCCGCGCCAGTGAAGACACGAGGCTCACGGATGCGGGGGACACCGGAGCATGGTGTCGGTACAGGGGGAAGCGTTTGCTGGGCGGTGTCTTCAGGCATGGTAGAGGGCACGGTGCAGGATCGAAGCGCCAGTGGCATCGAACGGAGACCGAAGCTAGCTGGACGGCGCGGCACTCTCCACCAAATTATAAAGGCCTTTATTGACGGCACTAGTCGACGAAGCACAACGGCGACAGTCAAGACAGAGCGCAGACTCTGAGCACGAGGAGCGTGCTGTCAGAGAAGAGCGGAAGAGGGCGACCCACTAGTAAACGCTCGAGAGGGCGACCCATTACAGGCTTCCAACGCTTTGCTACAATATTATTTTCTTATTTGGGAACATCCCCCTGTGAGAAAACAGGGTTTAGTTACAGAAAAAAAAGGCTAGTGGAAGGAATGCGAAATCTTTAAACTCATGAGGTCACACGCTCCCGTGTTGCAAGTCATATTGAGCGCCACTGTACATAGTGGTGAAGTACTTGTCTCTGAGGACGGAAGCGTGGTGTCAAGTCGGTGTGTGTCCGAAACGCGCATCAACGCTCCGTGCAAGACTATGAAGTCGAGAGTAGGTAAGCATTTTTATTCAATGGTCTCGTTTTATTTAATTCTCTTTTGTTGTTTTGAAGCTCTCTCTCGAAACATATGCGTCATTGACGCGACCTGTGACTGCAGAGCAGGCATAGCCGGCTAGTGCAAGCACGCTGCGGCTGTGGCCGTGTACTTGCAGAGATATAGAAAATTGATTTTGGCACGAAGATTTTGTGATGCAAAGCTTAAAAAATGATATACCAGCATGCTAAACAGGTACACCAGCCCTAAAGATATAAACAGTGAATCAAATACGTCTAGAACGAAAGCAATATTCATCGCTGTCGACCCTAAACATGCCAAACACGTATAAATGTTACCACACCTTTCGTAACATTCGCATGAGCGAGCTGTTGCAGCCTTGTAAGGCGATGGAAAAACCGTTGGGAGGTAGGCTGTGTGCTCCTGTTCACTGGCCTTAGCATTACCCACGAAATGCCTACTGTTATTTTTCTATTCTGCTATTTTCTGTGGGCTCCCAGTCTGTGCCATCAACGCTGCGCATTAAATAGGAATTAGAATTAAACAATGTGTTCACGATACACATTCAGCGTGAAAAAAGGCATCGCCATTTGGAGACCATGGTTAGTGGGTGTATCACAATTAAGCCAGGTCTCAAACAATGTTTCATTCTATAGGCGCCTCTCCCATAGAGAAAACGTAGCACCCTGCACTGAATTAAATGACAAAAGGTCGTGTCACAGCGAACAAGTTGTATCCAGCGTTGGCGTCTCTCCTTCTCCCACAGTGAACAAGTTGTTTCCAACGTTGGCGTCTCTCGTTCTCCTAGTGAGCCTTCGGGAAGCGGTAAAACCTTGTTCCATGTGAATTGCTCCAGGTATTCTGACAGCTCACAACACAACAAACCTTGTTGCTGCGACGCCGAGCCGTGGAACAATCGCCAAAGAAGAAACGCTTCGAAAAACTGCCGAAAACACGAAGGAGCTGGCACAAACGCTGTCACCGGCCGCGGCGTGCGAAAGCTTCCATCACCCCACGGACGCGCGTGCCGCCGCTAGAGGCGTTCCCGTCAGCGTGAGATTTAGAAGCGCAGTGTGCCCATACTTATTTGCACGACAGACTGTATTCGCATGACAGAATGTATTATGCGGAAAACGGCGCGAAAAACTTAGACAAAGGAAATGCGCTTGTGTCGTCCGTTTCTTCCTCTGTCTAAGTTTTTGGCGCAGTTTTCCACATACCGATTTCCAGTTCTATCGATACCTACAACTATATGACCGCTCAACAAAAACAAATACATTTCGCTGAAAAATTATACCGGTGTGTTAGTTCACTGACGCGTACCAGGTGACAGGTATGTGTTCTGACGTATGAGTCAGAGAAGTACCGGCCAGTTCGGCGGGCTGCTTTTGGTGAGCCTGCGTCAGTTACTGATTGAGCGTCGCATCGATGATCATCCCTCCTTGTGCGGACACCGTACACGAGAATAAGTGGTTAATTTAGGTTAACGGATGTCCAGACTGTACTTTACAGTCGTTCTTACACGTTGGGGTTTATTTATGTATTTATTTTTTTATTTATTTAAATACTCTCAATGACATTTGCGGTGTTACAGAGAGGAGTGGTTACAAGTTAGAGATGCAGTCTTGAATGATGCATTATCAGGGTTGCTGGCGATGGAGGCAGGAAGGTGGTTGCATTCGGATGAAGTCTTCGGCACGTAGGAGTGGAAGTACATGTTGGTATGGCAAAATGGTACATGAACTTTGAAGTTATGGTCGATGCGATATGAAACGTAAGAAGGTGGCGAGAACAATGTGCGTTTTATTTCAGGATTCATGACAAAACATTTTGTGGAAGAGGCATAGGCGGGCCTGCTTCCACCTGTTCAAAAGCGTAGGAAGGTCTAGAGAAGTTTGAATTGATGAGATGCTAGCAGTACGGGAGTAATTAGCGACAATGAAACGAGCTGAGCAATTTTGGGTAGCTTCTAGTGCATTAACAAGTAAACAAGAATGAGCACCAATATGTAATGTTGTCAAGACTAGATTGAAGTAGTGATGAATCATGTGGGTTAGTTATTATGCGGTAGATGACACAATCGTCGGCAAATAGAATGATTGTTGATGAAATGCCGGATGGTAGGTCATTAATATAAATTAGAAAGAGTAAGGGTCCAAGAACAGAACCTTGCGGCACACCAGATGTTACGAACAATTGCGTGAGGTATGATCGTTAGCTGCTACATGTTGGGTTCTGTTAGACCAGAAGCATTCAATCCATGGTAATATGTTTAAGTCAATATTTAGCATGCTCAGTTTTAGTAGGACTAAACGGTGAGAAACGGGGTCAGAAGCTTTTTGAAATTTAAGGAAAATACAATCGATAATGGAGCCAGTATCAGATGCTGAAAATAAGTCGTTGGTGAAGAGAAGCAGTTGGGTTTCGCACGAGTAGTGTTTCCTAAAACCATGCTGACTGTTATGAAAGAAGTTATTTTCTTTGATAAATATAATTAGGTTAGAATTGATGATATGTTGGAGAAGCTTACATGGAATGCTAGTCAAAGTAATGGGCCTGTAATTAGAAGGATTAGATGAGTCACCTGGTTTAGGCACAGGAACCACCTTCACCGCCTTCCAGTCACTGGGAAATTGCGTGTACTTCAACCAAGAAGTGTCGGTGGAGCGTAGACGGACTCGGCCGGTGTACTAGGCCTAACGCTCGCTGGGAGTCGCACTGGGTAGGACCGATCTCGGTGCAGATGAGTTGCGATGGTTGAAGTTTCTGCATTTTGGCGTCGGAACCTTTTTAACTGTTACCTAACGTATAGCTGAAGCACGTGCAAGTGCAAGAACTGCCCAAGATGCGTTTCCGGTGTGGCGATATCGAACGACGGCTGTTTTAAATGCGAATGCATTTCTTAGTCGGGCTATGTGAGGCATCCGGCGTTGTCCGCGCGCCTCTCCGCTCTCACTCCCTCTCCCATAGCAACAGCTGCGGGCGCGCGCTTATCCTCGCCCCTAGCAACCGGAGTAGGTGGTGCGGGCGGAGTAGCGGAGAGTGAGTGAAGAGGAGGAGCGCGCTCTGGCGTGTGAGGGCGCTCGCATCCGAGCTCCCGCGTGTGTGGAGAGTGTGTTGGAGAGGGCAGGTGCAGTGCTTCGCCGCTCCTTCTCTCGCCGTTCGCTCTATCTCCTCCCTGCGCCACCGCCTCAATGCAGTTCGTTTGAAACGCGTTTGTAGCGTTTGTGCTGCCTTGGCACAGCCTGAAAACAGCGCGTTCTAAACGCGTTTGTGCTGCATTGAAGGCGGTGGCAACATCCCTGAGGTGATTACGAACGCACGTAGGAAGCGTTCGTTGAAAGAGGCGCCACTTGAGCGCGTCGATTTGTCCAGCTTTACGTCATTAAAATTACTACGCCGTGTACTCTCGGCGCAAGAAATGCATTCGCATTTCCTCACGATTCCCTTCGGGGAGGTGGGGGGATTTTTTTCTGGATCCGTTGGGAGATATCCCGAAACCAGAGCTTATTTACTCCTTGCCAACTGCACGGCGATGTAACGACTTGCTCTGTATGTTCAAACTGACGCCTGGAGACCTATAAACGTTACAATATGGAATAATTGCCACATCACGGATCCCAAATATATATATATTACATATTGACACGTCTGTATAGGTAAAAGACAATGACGATGGGGAGGTTTTAGAGACTATAGTTAGTGGGGCAGGAGGTTTCAAGAAAAAAAGACAAAGAAGACGTTTGGCTGTACAGCTGGTCTTGAACACGCCGTCTCACTGTTGCAAGTTGCTCTTGTCCTTTGTTCGCGTTGCACCGCGACACTGGTGGAGGTGCTGGACCGCAACCCTGCCTGATGCTCCACACTCCCACTGGGAGCCGTTCATCCAGCCCGGACGCACCTATCGCACCTCCCGTGCATGGCTTCAGTCGTCGGCTGCGAGGCCTCGCTCCAGAGCTCACCCCCACGCAGGAACCCGCCCCAAGCCGCCGCTTACCCCTACCAATGGCCAACGCCAGCCCGCAACAAGTACTCCAAGGCAGCGGTTCTCACAACCCATCTCAGGTAACACTTTTTGAACCACTGGTGCCTGATCGGTTTGGAGGTGGCGCACATGAAGACGTTGAAGACTGGCTTGAGCACTATGAACGTGTTGCCAAGATTAACCAGTGGTCTGCTCAGCAGAAGCTCTCCCGTGCCTATTTCTACCTTGACGACAGCGCTCGTACGTGGTATGAAAACAGAGAAGGCAGTCTGTCAACATGGAGCAACTTTCAACAGCAGATGATTGACACCTTTGCCAATGTCGTCTGACGGGACCGTGCCCAGCAACTACTAGAGTTACAGGTTCAAAAACCCAATGAATCAGTCGCGATGTTTGCCGAGGACATGGCCCGTCTGTTTCGTAGAGCCGACCCGCAGACGACTGATGATAAGAAGTTGCGCTACCTCATGCGCGGCGTAAAAGAGCAGTTGTTCGCTGGACTTCTGCGCAACCCGCCAAGCACCGTAGCAGACTTTATCAAGGAAGCTACTGCTATCGAGCGGGCACTTCACCAACGATGCCGGCAGTACGATCGCTTGTCCAGCAGCGCCCAAATTCATGCCGCCGCCATGACATTTGACAATCATGGCTCCTTGCGTGACTTGATAAGAGAGATTGTTCGGGAGGAACTGCAGAAGTTACGGACGCCGGTAGTGGAAACACCCATGGCGTCTGTAGTTGAAGTCGTCCGCGACGAAATCCGCCAAGCATTCTCGGCGGCTGACACTGCTCACGAGCAGCGTCCCATGAGTTACGCAGCCGCCCGTCGACGCTCCCCACCCGTCGCGCCGTCGTACCGCCAGGCGTCTGCAGCCATTCCTTGTTCACCGTCGCAAGAGGACACACCGAGGTACCCTGCCGTCTGCTGCCGACCAGCCGTCTGCTGGTCGACCAGCCGTCTGCTGGCATGCCATGGCCTTCGTTCCAAGAGGAGTCGTTGCGATGTCCACAGCTTCGCAAGACAGACGCCTGGCGCACTGTAGATAGGCGTACACTTTGCTTTAACTGCGGAGGTGTAGGCCACATTTCCCGTCATTGCTGGCACCGAGTCGATTCGTTTCGCCCTCTCAGGCCATGGTCTGACAGTCGACGCGCCAACGACGACTACGTACGGCGCCGCGACGACGCTTCTTCTCAAGGACCTCCATTGTCACGGCCCCATTTCGCCGACCGCCGTACCGACAATGACGAGAGCATGCCTGATTACCAGTCGGGCTTGGGACATCGACCACGGTCTCCGTCTCCTGCCAACTCGCCTTCATCGCACCGCCGCACTTTTTCTGACCTCAGAGGAAGGAGGTCACCCAGCCCACGCCGGGGAAACTGAAGGCGGCGACCTCCGGGGGTAAGGTTGCAGGCCGTCAAGACGCCGAAGAAAAGCCCCCATTACTGTCACCACAGGACGCCGTAAAGCCGACAAGACGTAACACCGACGAAACTGTCACCGCAGACCTTACCGTTTTTGTGGACGGACAGCAAGTGGCAGCCTTAGTGGACACTGGTGCCGACTTTTCTATTATAAGTGAAGACCTCGCCGTACGCCTCAAGAAAGTAAAGACGCCGTGGAAGGGATCTCACATAAGGACTGCAGGCGGCCAGTTACTTATGCCTATAGGAATGTGCACAGCGAGGATCGACATCGCTGGTTCTTGTTTCGTGGCGGCGTTCGTTGTTCTCAACTCATGTTGCAAAGAGCTCATTATTGGGATGGATTTCTTGAGAGAATATGGTGCCGTCATCAACATCCCGGACAGTTTAATTACGTTCCAGAACAGCCCTGATATAGTCGAGTGCTCAGAGGCGAGAAATAACCCTTTGCGTCTAACTGACGATGACGTGGTCGTCCCGCCACGGTCATGCACTCTTGTTTCGGTGGCAGGGGACGCACTGTTTGACGGCGAAGGCATTGCCGACCAAATCAGCTCGCTGCTATTTAGCCATGGCGTTTCAGTTGCACGAGGTATTGTCAATATCACTGCTGGACGCACGAACTTACTCCTCACCAACTTTAGTGCTGAGCGCCGGCATCTTCCAAAGGGCACAGCCGTCGCCTACTTCGACAATATTGTAGAAGTAGAAGGCTGTTTATCGGTACTGGACGAATCGCCTAAACAAGAATCAGTACCCGTTCTTGACGTTGGCACTACTTTGCCAAAGGACGAGCGAAAGCGACTTGTTGAGTTGCTAGCCGATTTCCAAGACTGCTTTTCATCGACATCACGAGTTGGTCGCACGCCGCTAACCAAGCATCGAATAATTACTGAAGACACAGCGAGACCTATTCACCAGAATCCTTATCGCGTGGCTCTGAAGGAACGTGAAGTAATACAGCAACAATTGGCGAAAATACTTGAAGACGACGTGATTCAGCCATCACAGAGTCCCTAGGCGTCACCTGTAGTGCTAGTCAAGAAAAAGGACGGCACCCTGCGTTTTTGCGTGGACTACAGGAAGCTGAATCAGGTGACCAAGAAAGATGTGTACCCACTTCCACGTATCGATGACTCCCTTGACAGACTTCGACACGCTCGCTACTTTTCTTCAATGGACTTGAGGAGCGGATACTGCAAATTGAGGTAGACCTGAGAGACCGGGAGAAAAGCGTTTTTGTGGCGTCAGATGGCCTATTGAATTTAAAGTTCTGCCATTCGGTTTGTGCTCAGCGCCCGCTACTTTTCAAAGGTTCATGGATACCGTACTTTCAGCGTTGAAGGGGAAAACCTGTTTAGTTTACCTTGACGACGTCATAGTGTCTTCGGCAACTTTTGACGAGCACCTCAGAAGGCTGGAAGTTGTTTTACGAGCCCTACGGTCTGCGGGCCTCACGTTGAAGCCAGAGAAATGTCACTTTTGTTTTGAAGAACTGCAGTTTCTTGGTCACGTCGTCAGCCACGCAGGTGTTCGGCCCGATCCTGAAAAAATTGTCGCCGTTGCACAGTTCCCGGTACCGTCCGATAAGAAGGCTGTCAGACGCTTTCTGGGCCTTTGTGCCTATTATCGACGGTTTATCGCAGACTTCGCACGCATCGCGTCACCTTTGACTCGCCTGACGAGAGACGACGTGGCCTTCGAGTGGAACGACGAACAGGAAGCTGCTTTTAATGATCTGCGCCAGCGTCTTCAAACACCCCCAGTGCTAGTCCACTTCGACGAGGAAGCCCCCACGATGCTTCACACTGACGCTAGCAATGTAGGTCTGGGAGCTGTGCTAGTGCAGCGGCAGGAGGACACAGAAAGAGTGATTTCCTACGCAAGCAGAACGCTAACACGCGCAGAGGCTAATTATTCGACAACAGAGAAAGAATGCCTCGCCGTGGTATGGGTAGTTATGAAATTTCGCCCGTATTTGTATGGCCGCCCCTTCAAAGTTATTAGCGACCATCATTCACTTTGTTGGTTGACTAATCTCAAAGATCCCACCGGCCGATTGGCGCGTTGGAGTCTCAGGCTGCAAGAGGTTGATATGAAGGTCATACACAAGTCAGGGAAGCGACATATGGACGCCGACTGCCTGTCCCGATCACCAATACAGTCGGCTTCTCTACCTGATGAGGATGAAGCTCCATTCCTTGGTGTCCTCGGCACTTCCACCATCGTCCAACAACAACGTGATGACCCCGAGTTGTTTGGTTTAATTATTTACTTAGACGGACGGTCTCAGAGTGCACCAAGAGCTTTTGCAAGAATATTGTCGTCGTTTTTTCTACGAAACAGCATCCTTTATAAAAGAAACTTTTTATCGATCGGATCTCCCTATTTGCTCGTCATTCCTGCAACCCTTCGTACTGAAGTGCTTCAAGCATGCCACACCGAGGTGACTTCTGGCCACTTAGGCTACACGCGCACTTTGGCAAGAGTTCGGCAAATATACTACTGGCCAAGACTCCCGACATCCGTGAAGCACCACATTCGTACTTGCCTCCACTGCCAGCGGCGCCAGTCGCCTCCGACGAAACCAGCCGGTGTGCTGCAACCTGTTCAAGTCCCACGAATGCCGTTTGACCAGATCGGAATGGATATTTCGGGTCCACTTCCTACTTCTACTGCAGGGAACCGCTGGGTTATCATCGCAACGGATTATCTGACCCGGTACGCCGAAACAAAGGCTATCCAAAGAAGCACAGCAGCGGAGGTCGCGAGATTTTTCATCGAAAATGTTGTACTGCGACATGGTGCACCAAGCGTCGTGATAACAGACCGTGGAACCGCATTCACGGCAGCCCTTTTAGACGACGTCTTGATGATAAGTGGAACGACTCACCGTAAGACCACCGCCTACCACCCGCAAACAAACGGGCTAACAGAGCGCCTAAACAAGACGATCGAAGACATGCTTTCGATGTACGTGGATGTCCAACACAAAAATTGGGACGAAATCTTGCCCTATATCACGTTCGCATACAATACAGCTAAACAAGAAACGACTCGCATGACTCCATTCAGCCTCGTTCACGGACGGGAGGTACGGAGGATGTTGGATGCGATGTTACTACACGAATGGGACGACACTGACACGGACGCCGATATG
The DNA here is from genome assembly GCF_013339695.2 of Rhipicephalus sanguineus. Taxonomy (NCBI): domain Eukaryota; kingdom Metazoa; phylum Arthropoda; class Arachnida; order Ixodida; family Ixodidae; genus Rhipicephalus; species Rhipicephalus sanguineus. The sequence continues at coordinate 98,062,517 of NC_051178.1, forward strand.
TTTACTCAACGCGCAGAAGAAGGTAGGCAGCTCGCACGCTTGCGGATCCGCCAGCAACAAGACTACGACGCAGGCCGCTATAATGCCCACCGCGGGACAGTAACCTACGAAACCGGCGACAGAGTGTGGGTTTGGACGCCCATACGAAAACGTGGACTCTCCGAGAAACTGTTAAGGCGATACTTCGGACCATATCGAGTATCGCGACAGCTGAGTGACGTCACCTGCGAGGTCGTCCCTGACAGTCCCTATTGCACGAGACGTCGCCAGCACCGGCCTGAACTTGTGCATGTAGTACGCATGAAGCCGTATGTGAGCGACTGACTGTGCGTTCCCATAAAACGGTGGTCCTCGTTTAGCATCGGGGCGATGCTCTTTTAAGAAGAGGCAAGTGACACGTCTGTATAGATAAAAGACAATGACGATGGGGAGGTTTTAGAGACTCTAGCTAGTGGGGCAGGAGGTTTCAAGAATAAAAGAAAAAGAAGACGTTTGGCTGCACAGCTGGTCTTCAACACGCTGTCTCACTGTTGCAAGTTGTTCTTGTCCTTTATTCGCGTTGCACCGCGGCATGTGTGCCGCGGTGCAACGGTGCCGCGGTGCAATATATGTGCGGCATGCACATATAGTGTATTCATTGCTGCTCCGTTCTCCGCAAGAATTAACGACGTTAATATTGTGCTAGAAAGTAAAATGAACAGTGTAGGCTGCATTTAGTTATGGACATATATTTCTTGGCATTCGGCAGGGAAACATTAAAAGTGACCGTGATTTCACATATCACGTACATACATCATGAAAATAGTGCGCATATATTATCGTGTTTATCTGCCAAGCTGAAATTTGTCACACATATCTGGGACCTGTTAGGATAGCATCTATCGGTATCATCGAATCAAACATTCGATATTCAGCGTTACCGAAGCATTGCGCCGCGCACAATGCTGAAAGCAGCGCGCGCCACTGGCAGAAACAGTACAGGCTCCAGTGTGTGCCAGCGCATGCCAGTGAAAGTTCCAGCGTCACAGCAGCAAAGCCACTGCCCCTACGAGTGCGACCCAGCACTTCCCCATTGCGTTCTCTGGAGTCCCAGTGAACCCGAGAGTATACCAGTGTGCCCAGTGCGATCCAGTGCCAAAAACATACTAGTATCACGCTGGGTGTACTGGAACGGCGCTGGTTTTTGCAATAGGGGAAGGTCACATCATTCGCTGCAGCGGCCGCGTTTGCGAAAGCAGTAATCTGCTAGTTAGAACAGACAAAGTACGTGCTAGTTGAAGTAAAAAGTGTGACAGAGACAGAGAGAGTTGTCCGTGAAAGAAGAAATGAAAAGGGACGCTATTTTCTGCCTCCCGTCGTGGCGGCACGGCTCAGCGCCCTTAGGCATGGGGAACGGGAAGTAAAGACGATAGAAGAAAAGAAGATAGAAAGGAATGAGTAGCGTGGCAAGAGTGTCTTGTCAATGAAGCTGGGAGCACGAAGCCAAAGCGTTCGTCTATAAGGCGGCGAGGTGTGCAGAAGCCGCAAACTCAAGGAAGGCTCGCAGGGCTTGTAGCTTCGACCGTGCGGGAAAAAGGAACTCCTCCACCGTTGTCGCAGGGAGACCAAGTAGGCGACAGCGGCACGCCATCAAGCATCGTTCAGCGGCCAAGGCAGGGCAGGAACAAATTATATGCACCAGCGTTTCGTCGTCGCCGCTTCTGCGGCACGCAGGCGATGAGCAGCGACCCTTGGAAAACATGCGTGCCGCAGGACAAGCGCTGCCGGTTCGTAGGCGAAGCAGCAACCTCCGCTCGCGTCTCTCCAGGCCGGTCTCTGGTAGGGGAAGCGGTGGTTTGCCGCTTGCCACCCGCGTGTCAGTGTGGGCGGGTGGTAGCAGCTGCCGCAGTCGTTACCGGCAGTAGTCCGACAGGGCTACCGCCTTGGTGACTGGGGTGTCGCCGTGGTGTGCCGCAATAGCGGCGGCGTCTGCCTCCTCATTCCCAGCTATCCCAACGTGTGAGTCAAGCTAGTGGAGGTACAGACGCACACCGCTAGCTTCGATGACGGTTAGCTTGGCGTGCAGTAAAGCCACGGTAATGCCGGCTTGGTCTGGCTGCAGCAGCGCTTGTAGGGCTGGCCGGGAGTCGCAGAGGATCGCCACGCCTAGCTGGGGTGGCAGAGCAGTGAGGTAGAAAAGGCCAGCCAATTCTGCTGCAGTGGAGCTGGCGTGGAAGGAATGGCGACACCGGATGGTCGTCCCATTGGTTGGTATTACACAGGCAGCCATGACCGAGCGGGCGCTGTCCCGGAATCCGTTCGTGAACACCAGGGGATGGTTCCGCAGCCTGTCGTGGAGTTTCGCTACGGCTGACTGGTGGAGATAGCTCGCCAGTGTTCGCCTTTTGCTGAGGTTGTCCAGCTCCAAATGCACGTCCAGAGGCTGCTGGTGTGGTGGGGCTGGATAGGACAGGGAGCCTCGGGCACCAGTTCCTCATAGAGTGCGCAGATCTGCCCCATCCGTAAAGCTGGTCGGCTCCGCAGTCTCCGGAGGAGGGCACCGCCCCGTAGGGCCCTGTGGAGACGGTCCACATGATGCAGCGCCTGTCGCAGCATAAGGAGAAACAGAGGCCACGTCTGGGCCTCCGCCAATGAGGCAGCTACGGGCGAATGGCGCGGGAGTCCCATGAAGCGTCGAATCGCCATGCGCTGTTACCGCTCCAACTGCTTCTTGCGGTGTGGCGCCAGCTGCACCATGGGCAGTGCGTTGGTTCGCACTGCCGTTGCAGCCCCCTCGTAGAGCTGAAGTGCCAGTCGCGGGGTGCACGCTTGTCCCCTGCTCAACCTCTTGCCCACAGCAGTCTGAACGCTGGTGGCTTCGAAGGTCGCGAGTTTGATGGCTGGTATACAGGTGAGGTAGTGATCGATCCTTAGCCCCAGGTACGTCAGCGCCTGGCTCCACGGTATTGGCTGGTCTCCCAAAACAAGCCTTGGGATGGCCCTCCGCGCCGTGACTCTGGGATGAACCAGCAGCGTCTCCGTCTTCGTGGGGGACACGACCAGCCGGATCGCCCTGAAGAAGGAGGTCACAGCATCCAGGGAGCTTTGAGGGGGGCGCCTGATGGCAGTGAGGTTCCACTTGGGCCCCCTAACCCACAGTGCCACGTCGTCTACGTACAAGGAGCACTGCGTGGGGTAGCGCTTGTCAACCGGTAGCATTGCAGGTTGTCACGATGAAGGGATCTGGTGGACATTGCCAGCACCAAGGTGAACAAAAAGGGGTTGATGACAGAACTTTGTAGTACGCCGGCTATCACTGGCAAGGGATCGCTCACCGCGCATCCAGCTCTAACCCGGAGGGTCCGTCCGGCTAGGAAGGCATTGATGGAAGCACAGAGACAGTCCGTGATGCCGAGTGCATCCAGAGCACTCTCTACGACCATATCCGGCAGGCGGTCGAAATCGCTCTGGACATCCATCAGTACAAGGAGGGCTACCTCGCCCTAGCTCCTGGCCTCCTCCATGGTGAAGACGACGTCGGCAATTGAGTCTGCTGTGCAGCGGTGGCGCCGGAAGCCTGTCTGCTGCTCTGGAAGGAACTGCTTTGCCCCAGCAATCCAACTCAAGTGTGCCACAGCCATGGCTTCAATGAGCTTGCAGGCAGCAGAGGTGACGGAAACGGGCCTGTAGGATGCAATGTCTGCACTAGGGCGGCCATGTTTCTGGACGGGCACCACCACAGCGGTCATCCAGGCTTCAGGTAAGGTGCCGTTCTGCCAAACGTCATTGAAAGCATTCAACAGGCGTTGTCGTGCAGCCACATCCAGGTTACGCAGCATCTGATATGATGCCGTCGGCGCCGGGGGCACATCGGCGATATGTTATGGCCAGACAAGCATTCAATTTGTGCGCTAAAATGGGCTCCTGGCAAAGAGCTACAATTTGGCTGGCAGTCCACGTAGGGTGGTGGCTTCGCGGCGGCTTGGGGGCAGGCGTGGTGGTGATGGCCGCCGTTCGGGCTAGTGGCAGTGTCGCGAAGCGATCGGCCAGCCGTTCTTGCTCACTGATGCCCAAGCGGATGGCCGCCGCAAGTACGGGTTGCCGCGGCAATGGTCTGATGACGAGAGACCGTAGAAGCCGCCATGCTTTTGCGCCACCTCTTGCCCGGCTAAGAGAGTGGCAGATGCCCTGCCAACTCTGCCGTCTGCGACGGTTGGCATGTCGCCGGCATACCGCATCGACACGGTTGCAAAAGTGTGCGATGATCTGGGCACTGGGCCTTTAGGTACCTTATCTCAGCCCTGCGTCTGGCAGCCCGTAAGTTCAGGGGGTGGAGGTCTGGCACAGGATGTTTCTCGGGCACCAAGAACTCGATTGCGCCTGCTTACGCTGCTGCTGCCACCAGATTCAGGAAGTCCTAGTCCTTCGGGACGTCTTGGAGCTGCTGCCTGAAAGCTTGCCAATCGATTGTACTGTACTGCCTGGTCCTTGGGATCTTCCCTCCCGCCGGTGTGATGACGATCGGCAGGTGGTCCGAAACCCAGGAGTCAGGCTCCATTGCGCAGTCGAACCGGTCTCCATCGCTGTCCAGGCTGACGTCGATGGAGGTGCACGAGGGTCGGCCTGTTTTGATGGCGAAGGTGAAGGACCCGGTGTTCAGGACTTGTAGGCCCAGTTGATGGATAACGTCCACCAGATCCCTTCCTCGTGACGAGCAGGTGCGACTCCCTTACATGGTGTGGTGAGCGTTCATGTCGCCACATAGGAGGAAGTCGCTTCCGATTCGAGCCGTCAGCTGTAGCAGATCGGTGGCGTTCCACCGCTGTCCAGGACGCAGATACAAAGAGGCCACTATCGTATCCACACCACGTAGCCGCACTGTCACAGCACAATACTCGAGGGCGCCCCCAGTTACATCGGCCACGTTAATGTGTGCGTGTGGTAGTTCACGTCGCCCGTACACTGCACATCGTGGTCGACCCTGGGGATGTGGACTCACCATGCACGGCGCGGCTTGGCGCGAGTTCAGGATACATTACGTGGTGCTATGGTAGCTGATGTATCCGGGGAGTCGCAGGTCGCCCGTAGCTACGTACACCTCCTGCAAAACAAGCACGTCATACTCGTTCCACGAGAGGTGCAAGGAGGGTCTGCATGCCGCCGCCACAACAAGTTAGCGTTCAACTCAAGCACACACGGACGACGGCGGCGGTGGTTCCCTGCTGCTTGCAGATGAGTGTCAGCAATGGTGGCTATTAGGAGGGTGCACGCCGCCTGCCTGAAGGCAGATTGAGCGCAGCTGGTTCTCAGGAGGCAACACGTCCGCAACCGCCCTTAAAAGAAGCCTCAGGTTTGCGTTCTCCTGATCAGCATGAGGCTGCGAGGCTGCCTTCTTGGGTCGGCGAGGCTCGGCTGAACCCCGCTTTTTGGAACCAGCAGGCGGCCCCCGCTGTTGTGCGCCTGATTGGCACGGATCCTTGGATGGAGCTCCCACCACCGCAGCGTAGCTCTTGCCTGTGGCCTGTTTTAGTTGAGGACAACTCCTCCCGCTAGAGCTTGACCGCAAGGTTGCTTGAGCCTCGCGATGAGGCAGGTAGGTGGGAGCTGACGCCTTGAAGGCGGCCAGGCGCCGCTCTCTTTGCCACAGCTGGCATTCCGCGGAATCAGCTGAACGTGGCCTATCGCAGTGCAGGCACCTAACCTTGCTCGTGCAACTGGCGGGCTTTCCGTGGTGGTCAACGCATCGCAGGCACCGCTCTAATCTCTGGCAAGCTGCAGTGATGTGTCCATAGCGTCCGCAACGCAGGCACTGAAGTGGGCGAGGCCGGGATGGCCTCACTTCAAGTGCCATGCGAACCGCAGGATCAGTGATGTCCCTTATCGCCTGGCTGCAATCACCGGCACCTCGGACGTCACTGCAGCCAGCAGGGCCTCGTCAGTGTAGTCGCCGTCGACGCCATGTACGACACCGCTGCTTTGTGAGCGGTCAGCAGGAGGGCGAGCAGTCACGGGTATAGGATCCGTGCAGAAGCAACTCCGCTGCACGAGCGAAGGTGTCCATAGCGGCAAGAAGCGCATAAAATAGGCGGGATGCTCTCACGCAGTCGTAATGCGGTGAAATCAAGTTACGATGGCTTTAACGATGACTATACTTTTCGTGTTTTTCGCGCTTGGCCAGTGACCAGAATGACGGTCCGTTGGCGTTATCAGCGCGATCAGTGAGCCCTAGGTGGTGGACGATAAGAATAATATAGCATAAAACATCGCTCCGCGATTGCACCCCTGCTCGCTCCACGCTCCCGCTGTGACGGCACGAGGTATTTTTGTGGGCGGTTCGTTTTGTGTCGGTTGCGCTGTTTCTAAGAATTCCGAACTCCAGGAATAGTTGCTGCGCTGTTGGGTACGATAACACCTACATTAATTTAGAGATTATGAACGGAATCGGCGTGAACGTTGCAGCGCACTCGTTCGATGGCAAAAGTATTTTGTGAATAGATGGGGTATTTTTTTTTCTTTGCGAGTGAGAATTTCTGGATGCTACGTAGCACTACAGCAATGATGAGTCTAATTGGACACCCGGGCCGTACAGCAGAATATGCAGCAGGAACTTTGTAGGAAATACCAAGTCAAACAAAGACGCGCACCTAGCATATAAATCCGTCGATATTTCCTGAGCGCTACAGGTTCACACAGATGGAAAACGTTTTTTTCATTCAGCGGCTATGACTGTGCAATTGCTGGTATCGCTAGTTTCAAGCTGCCGCTGAGTAGGCTGCCGCGTTAGCCAGAGGGTGATAAGCTGTGATTATTTAGTGAGCGAGGCGGCCCGCGTTACACGTGCGCTGTTTCGCTCCGCGGGCTGGTCACCTCCGTTGTCTTCCCCCAGCTCATGCATTTTATGTTGCCGCGTTCGCCTGAGGATACACGAGGTCTGGCGAAAAGAAGCACACGCGCTAACGCTACGTTCTCTGACAGCTGCTAACAATTTGACGTCTTTTAGAAACAAACGATAATAATAATACCTGGGGTTTAACGTCCCAAAACCACGATATGATTATGAGAGACGCCGTAGTGGAGGGCTCCGGAAATTTCGACCACCTGGGGTTCTTTACCGTGCACCTAAATCTAAGTACACGGGCCTCAAACATTTTTGCCTCCATCGAAAATGCAGCCGCCGCGGCCGGGATTCGATCCCGCGACCTTCAGGTCAGCAGTCGAGCACCATAACCGCTAGACCACCGTGGCGGGGCAGAAACAAACGAGAAATAAAACGCCTCATACGAATCACCAAAGCACGGTGCAGTGGCTTGCCGCCGCCTACGTCATCTGCTCCTTCATCCCACCATATCTGCTGCCGCTTTCGCGCTGGAGGCAGCGCGCGACTGTGAGGGCTCCTAACGTATGCACGGTGCCCATTCCCGCGAGCTCCGACGTGGCCAGTAGGAGACCCATCCATTCTTCTGTAGATGCGTCGCCTGCCACGATGTTCTTTTTCGTGTTTACTCGCACCTCCATGACGCCGGGCAGCGCAGAGAGAGCTTGCGCAATGGCAAGGCGGGAGGTGCGGTGAAAGTAAGCAGCGGCGTTTGCCGGTCGGAAAAGAACAAGTGCCGGAATCCAGCGGTAACAAGGCAGAGGGAAGCGTGGTGCCTGCAGCTGCAAGCACTCCTGCAGAAGCTGCGCGAGTCGTAGTGAGCGGATTGGCAGGCCCAGGGAAAACGCGGGCGGTAGACGGGTGCGCCACAGGAGTAGCTGCAGGTGCGGTGCCAGCAGAAGGGCCGATGTTCCCAACTAGTCGCGGAGACGTTGAGGCACGCTGGCGACAGTTCTGCGACCTTGAGCACACGGTATGAAACTCGGTCTCGTTGGTGCCATCGGCGTCGTGGGTGATGGGGTGCTCCTCGGCAGCCGTATCACTTGGCGGTGCGGTAGGCGACATAACCGTGACACGTTCGGTTGCTACCGCTTGCATCTTCTGCGAGGCACCTTCGTCGTCGCTGCTCGACTCGTTAGGAGGCCAGCGCTTGCGCTTCGACGTAGTATCCATGCCAGCAAGCTCAAGTCCCGTGTCTACCGGCAGTGGTACGTTCCGCGAGTCGGGGACGAGCGTGCACGGCAACCTAGTCACAGCGGCAGATACGACGCAATCTGCTGCGAGCGCGGAAGAATTACGCCGGGAAAGGCTGTTTGAAGTGCGGCCGAACTATCCGAAGAGACAGTGGTGCCGACGGTTGGGCAGGAGGCTCCCGAGGTCGCCAGGCCCCTTGCGATTGCATCGGCGTCGGCAGCAGGCGCCGGTAGGTCAAACGCTGTAGGTTGCTCACCGACGACCTTGCAGAGTCGCTGCGCTTGTTCATGCCGCAACCGCGCCGTGTTGGCGCTGGCGATAAGGTTCCGGAGCACAGTGGTGTACGCGACGCTCTCCGAACGCCTGTGCGACGATGTACCAACGAAGAAGCCCGTGCGAGTTCAACAGGCGTCGCCGAAGATGGTGGAGACTCCTCTGCTATGGTAGCCGGGAAGACGGCTGCGACAGAGACGCGTCGGTGACAGAAGACACTGTCGCAGACTCAGGTGCCGAAAGCGATGACAGTGATCCAAATGCAATGTCTGTGCTGAGTACTCTGGTCGAAAGAACTCAAAAAGGAAAACAAAGTCCAAGAATGAGAGAAGCACTGCGTGAGACGCTATAGCGTCTCCCGCGGGTGCAAGAGCTCCGAACAACACGTCTGTTCTCCGTGAACGCTCGAAAGGAACTCGAGCACGAAGTTGCCGTTCTCACAGGCGTCCTCTTTTCAAACCTGTGACAGCTCGCGCTCGTCCTATGTATCCGTGTGCTTTTTTTCGTGCGTCCTTCGTTGTGTTTCAGCAGCGCGCTGCAAGTGTCGAGTTGTGAGAGTTGTTAGTTCGCACTCACCTTGTGTGTTTTCCTTGCCTGTGTCCTCTGTGCTTAAGCAGCGCGCAGCAAGTTTCTAACTGCTTACCGTTCTTCCTGTGACATTCCAATTTATTGCGCTATCGCATTCATTGCTTCGCCTTTCAGACGAAACTGTAATTTTATCATATCATTACCAGACAGTCGTATTCGTCAATACCTCTAACCCTCCCACATTTATTTTGGCCTACACCAGGCTAAGGGGGCAATCACGAGAGCAGCCACACGTAGGCGGCTAGATAGATAGATAGATAGATAGATAGATAGATAGATAGATAGATAGATAGATAGATAGATAGATAGATAGATAGATAGATAGATAGATAGATAGATAGATAGATAGATAGATAGATAGATAGATAGATGGAAACGCTCTGTGGTAATCGCTGTAATGCCAAGCATCCAGCAAAGAGCTGCATACATCGCCTTTGTCTTTGAAGCAAATGAAGCCATTCATCAATATTTAAATTGTTGCCGCATGTCCCAGCGATTCGGCAATTTTTGTGAGAGTGGCTGTTGTGAATGCGCCGGCGCGTAAGCTTACCTGGTGCGAAGCTTTTTGAATAAACTCAGTTGCAGGTGAGCGGCTTTTCTGTCGTGTGGTCTTTTTTCTTAACCAATTCCCCGCTCCTCTATGCAAGAAATCCTTCATGTCGTGACATATATATAGTTCACTGTATATCGCTTGTTTGTATGCATTCATGCATGCACAATTATAAATATAATGAGACGTATATTCTGGTATATGCAATGTGCGACTGGCGTTTATGTTCGTCACGCACTCATGTCACGCCATACCACATTTGGTATATATCACTAACTAATATAAAATATATCACAATAACTAATCATCTCACGTGGCCTCCGCACATTTCAAATCTTCTAAAACACTGTTCAAATCGCTTGGCCTCCCCAAACAATCGCTTCTTCTGTCTCCTATCCCTCTATGCAAGCTCGCCTACGAAACGTTCATTCGGCAAAAGCTTGAGTGTGCCTCAGCAATTTGGAACCCTGAACAGACTTATCTGATAACCTCACTACAAGCAGTGTAAATTTGCGCGGCACGTTTTATCTGTTAAAACTAGGACTGGCGTGCAAGTATAACTTAGATTAAATCGTCCCTCAGTGTATCTAGTTTAACACTTCGACAAAAGATTTCACAACTTCGAATTTTCCACATACAGCATTAAAATTTTCCTCACCCTCATACTATTGTCATTCATCACTTTTTCCTCCCCTTTCCCCTCGCCCCATGCAGAGTAGCAGGCTAGAGCATGCTATCGCTCAGGCCGCCCTCTCTGCCTTTCTGTAAATAAACATCCCTCTCTCTCCCTCACCTCAGAAACACTGTTTTACTTCCACCCAACCACACTTCTCACCGTCTGTTTAATAAATTCAGTGTACACGCTTGCACGGCACCTCTCAAGACCTCAGCAAATCTTTCTTACCGACTGCTATGGAACTGCGGAACGTGCTGCCCGAGGATCTAGTAAATGAACACGATCGCAGTCAATTGATGCACCAACTCTCATGTTTTGATTAGCGGAGTTCTTTAACCTTTCGTTGCGCCAGGTAGTGCGAACAGAAACTGTCATCTCTTTTGTTCAATCAAAATATCTTATGATATATCTCGGTAATACAGTGATGCTGTTGTATAGCGGTTATTGTATGCCCATGTTCGTCCGAGCTCATGTCCTAAAAACACTGCACATTATATGAGCCGCATAACGCAGCATGCTAAAACTTACCGAACATCCAACCATTTTGCTCCTTACCACCCGGCGAATCGTTGACATATGCCTGTAAAAAAAGAACGAAGTTTGCTGTCATAATAGAGATTCATAGGCACCACTTGCCACAATATTCAATTCGACATTCAATATTCAAAACAAACGTGCCGCAATATTCAATTCAATATATAGATCGGTTTGTGAAGATTATGACGACCTGGGTGTGTTTACTGTCACAAGAGCCAAGTGTTGCCGAACCAGCATCGTATAGACGTACGTTGATGTGTCAATATGACTGCTCAGTTATGGTGACATATCGCGGCTGTAAATGGTGGTCAAATGATTTGCTGTGGAAATGCACACAACCCGGACACGTGTACTTTTTTTTATTTTCATCTCCATAGCGAGCGGCTATCACCGGAGGAGGCTGTTGCACAGGTGTTCATCGGCGTGGGACGCGCCTTGAAGCTGGAATATCGCCAACAATTACAGGTTTGCGTGCGAAACGCGAATAATGGTGCATGTATACATTAAAAACCATACATGAGCACCTAAGATTATACCAATATGTACAATTACGCGTTTATAACAGCCCTAAAGTTTCACCCGTAAATCAGTTTTAGACAACCGTGGCCGCCATTTACGTACAGCGAGCGTTTGTTCTATAATGGGTACAAGCTATCCCAAGAGAGATTACCCTTTTTCGCTTTGGCTGTTCTACTGAGCTTCGCCGTCTGAGCTTCAACACATTAGCGACCGAACGTTCACCGCCCCTCGCAACACGACGTGGAGTTCGATTCCCGGTAACGCAACGTTTTCTTCTGGTTTTTTCTTTGCTCACTGTTAATCTTTATATTTTACAACGTCATATCCGTGACGGAAATACGTCAGTGGAGCCGTGATGGACCACGGCATATAACACTTTCGTGTTAAAAAAAGTTGTCCAAGAATATACAAGGCTGGACGAATTGCGGGGGGGGGGGAGCAAGCAGCTATGCGCTGGTTTCTCCATTCCGCTCACGGCTGCTATCCCCCGGCTTCGTACTTATGCCACGCCGTGGCACCGTTACGAAGGCCACCTACCATTTGTGTTATTCCGTCCAGGCCTCGGGAGCTACGAGAGTGTTCACGGTCGCCACCCAGTTGTACGCGTCGTTGTGGAAGCCGTGGAACTCCGATTGCTCGCAGACAGCCGGCGACGGCGGGGAAGCAGGCGACAATCCGGAGTGTGCCGACGCCAAGCAGGCCACTTGGTCTGAAAGCTGCGTAAGGGCACAACGGAACTCTCTGCAGTTCTCACGTGAGCTAGCTTCAAGGTCTTGTGAGGCGGCTGCAGACAACATGGCATTGAGAACGCACTATGCTGGCTAGGCCGTGGGAGGTAGCTCGGATCTTATCGGATTAATCCTATCGCGGAGTTGCGTGATAGTACGCAACATTTCCGCGTTGGTGTCGGGTTATCCACTCGGGGAAGAATGGCGACGTCCAAGCGAGTTCACGGTGGTGGGATCCTTGTCCGAGGGTGCTTAGATAGCACCCGTAAGTGGCTCAGGTCCTTCTGGAGTTCCGATCGAGAGGCTGCCCCAACGGGAAACGAAACGGCGCACTAGGACAATATGAGGCCATGCGCTGTCTTGCAGGCGCCGGAGTAAGGCTGCCCTTGCTCCACCGAGGAGGTTTGGACGGCGTCTTCGAATGGTGGCACAGGTGCCTGCGTCAGTTCGAGTTTCGCGGACTGCATGACCGTGGTACGGTGGATGGTAACCTATAGAAGGAATGCCCACAGTGCCAATGACGCTCGGCGACACTCTTACGGTTCGTAGTCTGTAGACTGGGCCATTGTGTGTACATTTTTATGGTCGTGCGTGCGTTTTTATGTGTGCGTGTATATACACACATGCAAAATTAAAAAAATGGGGGGGGGAGCTTTCGACCCCCCCAACCCTTTGGCTACGTCCCTGCAGCCCTATTGTCCGGGTTGAATCGCGTCGAGCCGATTTCTCCCCTGGCAGTGAACCACTGGCGAAGCCATGCGCGGGCGCGTGGGGTAGGACTACTTCCCGAAATTTTCATCAGTTTTCCATATATATATATATATATATATATATATATATATATATATATATATATATATATATATATATACACGCACACGTAGAAGTGCACGCACAAACATACATGAAGTATGGTTGACCCCTCTGAAAAAATCTTTCTACTGCAGTGAACACCTTAAAAAATAATTTACGCGAATTAAAATTTTTAAAAAACAAACAGGTGTTCACAGCTACTGCAGTGAACACCTTCAAAATTAAATTACGAACAAAACAAAAGCTGCGTTCACACCACATTTTTATTTATTTTTCCTCCCATTACCTCTCCTAGCTTTCTCCTGATGGCACCAAGGAGGCTTTAAAAAAAACTTCTGGAGTGGAGGCGGCGCGCCACCGCTGAAGCCGACGACCGCCATATTGCTGCGGGCAGAAAACGTGTGGGTCGTCGCTGGAGCCCGCGCGGAAGTTCCACAGATGGCGAATTTCTCCACTCCTTTGGTGACGAGCGAGTGTTGTGGATGTTTCGTTTGTTGGACTGCGATGCACTCGATAACCACATTTACAATTTGTCGAAGATTGCCAAGCTGTACATAAAAAACGCCGGGCCTGCACGGAGCGCGCAGCACAGTCACAGCGAAGTCTGGAAGAGCGGCCTCTCTAGAGCCCGTTCTAAACTCTCTTGGGGAAACAAGTACAAGTAAACATGCAAGGTACCCACTACGCCGCAAATCATAATATTTGTAAGGTAGGGAAGCATTCACTATGCCATTATTCATCTTTCTGTGGATAGCGAGGTACCCGCTACACATCTGTAAGGCATCATGTCAACTTTGTTGATGCTGCCTGTGGCTGATGACTACGAAGAATTATGGCTGAGCCTTGTGTAATGGATTTGAAGCAAATAACAACCCCGTCACTTGCTGCGAAATTAGCATTGTGTGACGCCTGGTCGTTATTTTACTCTTCTGACACGCTATATAACACATTTAACGCGATTCCTTTCCCGGCATGACGCCTGTAAGGATGCTTTTGCAAAGGAGGTCCAGTAGCTAGCGTGGCTCTGAAGTAGAATACTCGACTGCCAAGCTGAGGACTCGGGTTCAAATCCCATCTGAGCCTGTTTATATTTATTTCTTTTTTTTCTTACTTCGTGCGATAGTGGTTACGGACACCTGCGGCGGCAGCGGACAACTGCGCCGGCAGTTGTCCCCTGCCGTTGTAGATAGATAGATAGATAGATAGATAGATAGATAGATAGATAGATAGATAGATAGATAGATAGATAGATAGATAGATAGATAGATAGATAGATAGATAGATAGATAGATAGATAGATAGGCTGAATGTGCCAAAGGTTCGCTAAGAAATGCTTCGCATTTAAAACTCCCTGAGTGCACTAAGAACGCGGCTGACAAGGACTTATTTTTCAAAATTGGTAAACGAGCGTAAACAAGAGCTGCAGCAAGCTAATCAATTAATCTGCTTTCCTATCTTTTCTTTTGCTGGGTTTAGTTTTTAAGGGCGCGTGTTTCATACGGTTAGTTTCGCGACTGTCTGCATTATGATGCATTTTGAAGTTATTGTGTAACTTGTTGCTTTATCGATTCACGTTTAAACCACATTGTATATGTTTCTTTTTTCTTTTGAAATTGTACAAAATCCGGGGCTGAATGAAATTTAATGTACCACCGAATAACTCCACCATGTGCTTTACTTCGGGAATGCTGGAAGCGGATTCTACCTGTTATCAGGTACGCTTCAGCGCATGAACTGTGGCGTAAAAACTGCCTTCTTCAATCTTGCAGGACAAACAAAAAATTGGGCAAATAAGTGACACTAACTGTCTCGTTCTCATGCTGAAACGCCCCCGCGGAACCTCACGATCACGCTGCCCGCGCGCAAGCTGCACTGCCTCTTGCCTGGAGCAAGATGGCTGCCAACCAAAGATGGCGCCTATATGAACAAATAGTGTTCATATAGGCGCCAATTTTGAAAATAGACATTCATAGGTATTTGTAAGAATTTAGGCCCGAACCCCTAAACTAGGCATATATAGGTACTATAAAAACGCTATAAAAGTCCTCCCTAATCTGTATTTCATGCTCAAATATTAAAATGTCGCGATAGGAGCACAAAGAAAAAAATAGATATTGCCTAAAATTCGGTCTACTGATTACGCTCTCACGGTGCGAATGGAAGGGCCAGAGCAACAACGCTGCGCTGCCGGAGCAAGTCTCGGAGGCCACGAGTAACCCATCATGACATTAAAGAGGACCGACTGCGAACGTTTCCGGAGTCTCATTCCGGTGGAGGCTTTTCCTTCATAATTGTAGAAAACTCTATAGTCGGTCAAATGCAGCGTCCACGGCGATTCGATTAGGTGACGACGCAGTTACGCGATTCGCCTTTCGCGTCACCATGTGACGCCTCCTCGTCAGCGTAGCAGCGCATCCAAATGGACTAACGGTGTTTCTCAGCCGCCTGATAGTTCGAGTGCACTGGCACCGTCTACAAGGGAGCGTACACCTTGCCGCTCTTCTCCTCAAATGACGATGCTTTGAAAGAGTGCATGTCGAGATAGTTTTTATAATGTGCATATTGTCCAGTGACCCTGTGATGTGTCCAGGTACATGTTTAATACAGCTACCACAAACGTTGAAGCGTGCTCATGTACGTTGGTGGTCGGTATGGAGATGTGCCACCAGGCATCAATGTGGGTGCGTCCACATCAAGTGGTGCTATAGCTGCCAAACAACAACAGGCATTGTGCAAGATCTCGTATATCAATGTATATAAACATTCAACTACTTTTGCGAGGACATGTTTTACTTTTGTGTTATACCGATTCCTACGACGGAGGGATCAACCATGTTTTTTTTAGTCTCGTCGACTGTGATGAAGAGTACTGAACAGTGGTGCCCCAAGTGGCAGAATGATTATTATGTTTCAATATAAGTGGCCTATTTTAAGCGTATTGTAATGATTGTGATATAGATATCAAGAAAGTAAATTGGGCTTTACATTCTCCGTGCTGCTTAGATAATATGGTGGTGTTTTCTGCAAATTCTCATCTCATATTGCTCGCCTTGAACTGCTGGCTTGCAGTTAAACTTCAAAAAATGTCCTTTTGGCGCCCGTCAGCTTACCATCCTAGGCCACGTCGTCTGAAACGAATGCATTTAAATAGATCCCGTGAAACTTCGGGAAGTTGCCGAATATCCCTAGCCCAGCACTCTAAAGGAGATGCGAAGCTTCATCGGGTTGTGTTCATACTTTCGGCGCTTCATCCGCAAAGTCGCACCAAATTTTAAATACTCATTATCGAACTTTAAAGCAGATATTGAAATTGACCGCACACGGGGTGCAAGAAACGACACCGCCCTGTAGCGTAAGAACGGAACTACTCATGACGAGAGTGACGAAATGTCAATCGCTGCACGTCAAAGCAGCACCTAGTTAGGAAAAACGGGAAGTCGTCCTAAATACACATGTAGATCGCTCATTCTTCTTCTTAAACTATAAACAGGCGTAAATGCTATTGCGCCTGTTTATAGATAAGATAGATAAAAACAGATAAGCACCAACCATTACACGCAAATGTAAAGTGATCCGCTGCTGCAAATGACATGACTGGCACTGTTTCCTACGTGCCTGGTGCAGCCTGTTTCGGTGTCGGCTGCAAAGTTCGATCATCGAAATAGGAAATTACGTGCAAATATTGTGATTTCTATATAATGGCTAAGCCACAGGATGCGACCACTTGCAACTTTCCCATACAAAGAGGATCCCTCAAAACAACAATAAACAAATAATTAGCAAACTATTCTTAAATCATCACTTCAGTGCTATTTGAGCTTTGGAAAATTATTTGCCCTCGACGTAGCCAGTGGGAGACAACGACAGGAGCGTGACCATCATAGGATATTTATAAAAAAACTGTACTTTCTGAAAAGCACCCTGTATATGTGTATAGATAGATAGATAGATAGATAGATAGATAGATAGATAGATAGATAGATAGATAGATAGATAGATAGATAGATAGATAGATAGATAGATAGATAGATAGATAGATAGATAGATAGATAGATAGACAGACAGACAGACAGACAGACAGACAGACAGACAGACAGATAGATAGATAGATAGATAGATAGATAGATAGATAGATAGATAGATAGATAGATAGATAGATAGATAGATAGATAGATAGATAGATAGATAGATAGATAGATAGATAGATAGATGGATAGATAGATAGAACTGCTTACGACAGAAGTTCTTCAACAATGCAGCTTGTTCGGTACGCTTAATTTTGGTCCTCCAACGAAAGCGCCAATTTTCCTGCATTATTTGGGATGGCGATTACATGGACATGCTAGGCGCATTGTGCCGCCGCTCTCGCTGTGAGGTTCCGCACAAAACCCAAGGGCAATGAGATTGCGCCTCGAATCCTATGTTCTATGAGTGAGTGAAAGGGCGCGTGGGAAAACGTGAATCGCGGCTCAGGCGGAGAGCCACGATACTGGAGTGGAGCTGCGTCGCTGTCGCAACAACCAAGTGCTTTCAACGGCCCTAGCGCAGTCCCACGCGCAGGAGTTTCAATGAGATGAGCAGACGGCTGATACCACTGAACGCGCTTTTTTCTCAGTGCTCAGATTGCGTTCAAGCCGTAGGCAGCGCGCAGGACGCCGTTAGTTATCCTTCTCTCGCCCAGTTTCCCCATCCCAGCGACAGTACAAGGACACTTCTTATCATGTCCTCCTCCGAGTGAGGCTTTCTCTCGATCCTCAGGTCCCATGGCATGCGTGACGCTTACTACTACTACTACTACTACTACTACTACTACTACTACTATGACGACGACGACAATGACAATGGCGCGGGGTAGACAAAAATAGGTTCCCTGTATTAATGATGTATTTGTATCCCAGTCACCAATTATCGCAACAAATTACACCTGGGACGAATTTCGTGGTTTCGACAAGCGCCGCACTTAGCACTGCACTGCGCATATAGCGCCAAGCTGAGCACATCCAGACATCCCTCTACAGCTGCGCATGTGTAATGTTAGAACTAAAGCAACCGGCAAATCCCACGCATTGTAGGAATCGGTATCATGGGAAGCAGTCAGCGAGTAGTCCTATGCTGCATTTGTTTCGCTTTTAGCCAAGCGTTACGAGGTGTATCGACGTGTTTTTGTAATTTTACTAGTTGTGTCCACAGCGTGGGCTTACCGGCCACGTTTACAGCACTCACTTATAGGGTAACTTATGATGTGAAATAAAGTCAGCTCTCACGTTAGAGCACGTACGTCTGTATTATCTAAACGAAGTGGATTTCACGTGCGACGATCTGAATATTGCACGTAGCTTTCGTTAGCCTATTCATCCGGTGGTCCAGGGACCCTTGAATTTAGCATGGTTAATTATAGGAATAAAATATTATGTTCCTAAACTGCTATAAAAGCAGAGCCAACACTGGAACCACAGACGCTAACCTGACATGACGCATGTATCATAGGAGCACATATAGCCACAGTTAAATAGCCAGCACAGTTAAATAGCCAGCACCACAACCACAGTTGACGTTGCACCGACATTACGCCTGCATAGAAAGTTTGTCCAAAGCCTTCTCTAGACCTGGCGTGGCTCTGTGGTAGGACACCTGACTGCCACCCGGAATGCTTGGGTTCGATTCCTGCTGGGATCGTAAATTTTAATATTTGCATTTTTCGGATCAACGCTGCCGATGTCGGTTTTTCTTAACGCGCTCTCGAATTTAACTGCCAATGTCTCTTCTCTCCGTTCCTGGGTTCATAGAAACTGTCAATCACCTGTGGTGCATACCCGTGCACCGCGGACCGTAGGAAACGGGTATGCGCCACACGTGTCTGGAGGAAAGGTTTTGACAACGTACTCGACAGGATTTTCACGTTATTCCTGTCACCTCCAGACATACATATATGTGAAATCCTCTTGCCCTCCCATGCGAATTTTGGACTATACTAAGTTAAGGACGTAATCACGAGAGCACCCAGAAGTAGGCGGCTAGATAGATAGATAGATAGATAGATAGATAGATAGATAGATAGATAGATAGATAGATAGATAGATAGATAGATAGAAACGCTCAAAGTGTCAAAGGTTCGCTAAGAAATGCTTCGAATTTAAAACCATTCATTGGATGCTTGCGTAGGGGCCGACCGGTAGCTCAACCAACGGCTGAATTCATGGACCCCTAGCAAGAGCGGCGTGCACTAGCAATGTTCAGACCCGCTATATGGTGCTTGAGAGGAAGCCCCACTGTAGCATTACTCTTAGCTACAGAGTTTTCCGTTAACGATGACGTATGGTAAGAGACGGTTCGTGCAGGGGACGAACGTATTACTCACTTGCCAGTAGCTCGTGTCCGTTATTCGAAGAGCAAGCGAATAGAAGTCTCCTGGCTTGATATTTTCGTCAATTGGTTCTGTTTTTTCCACTTGCGCCGTGTTAATGCCAGCGTAAGTGCAATGACATTTTCCGACTGTGTCTACAACGGCAGTGTTATACCGTATAGCGGCATCGCCGATCCAACGAACTTTCAAACTCGTTTCCCTGAAAAAAGAAACAGACTGTTATCAGCCTCGCATTCGGGGCAGTGCGGTTTCATTTTCACATGAAGTATACGTAATATTGTCAATATAGCTGAGCGCACTTGCAAGAGTGCTGTAACGCAAATAAACCATTTCAATTTCATATATGTTTATATTCCACACGCCTTCCAGATATATTTTTCTGCATTGAGCATCATTTGTGCGAACCTCCTCTATCTCGCATTCTGTAGATGTGGCCCGTGTAATCTAATAGTAAGAACATATATAAAAAACATGGCTGATCCCTCCGTCATAGGAATCGGTATAACACGAAAGTGAAACGTGTCTTCACAAAAGTAGTGCTTATTGTGTAGTGATATATGAGAGCTTGTACAATGTCTATTCGTGTTTGGCAGCTATAGCACCGTTTGACGTGGATGCACCCATGTTGACCGCATGTCTCTATCGCGACGACTAACGCCCATGATCATGATTAAACCGTTGTGGTAGCTGACGGTGTGAACATATATATGGACACAGCGAATCGTGAATCCCGCGTAAGGATGATAACAAGCTCATAATCAACACTGGTACCCGGTATACACTTCTTCAAAGCGTCGTCAATTAAGGAGAGAAACGGCACGGTGTGCGCTTTCTAGTAATGGGTAGCCGACGCCTGTGCTCATGCATACACTAACACACACTGCGCTTCAGCAACACGGGAGGTAGAGGTTCGTAGCCTGAGCCGCAAACGCGTGCGTCCCGCTGGCCTCTGTCTCGCAGGCGCTGCTCTCGCTCCACCAAGACAAGACATGCGCCCAGCGAAATCGCGTCCTGTCTGCAACGCGTATTGCAGAAATTTTTTAGTCGGTGCTCTCGCAATTGAAGCAGTCGGCGGCGGAGAAATCCCGTTGGTGCACGTGGAAGCTGCACTACTCCGATGAGCCGACGCACACTAACACGAAGCGAAAGGCAAAGAACGTAACCGCGTCAAGGGTTCCTCGGAGACGCCAGCGCGGCCAGTCTACCTCTCTGGTATGGAGGCGCTTTAACCTTTAACCATGACCTCCGATATCGCGTGAATCTCGGAGTAAGCGCTAGTAAGTGTCGATCGTGAAGCATTACTTCTTTTCACATCTCACAGACGGCGGCACCGCCCCGCTCCGCTCGCCGCGAAAGAGAATGTGTGAAAGATATAGGGCGCGTTCGCGCCGTGTCTAGCATCTCCCGAGTTAGCTTAGTCGGTAGGGCTTCGGGCGCTTGCCATCGCGGCCGCAACGTCGTGGGTTCGATTCGCAGCGGGGTATCTTTTTCTTGGTTTTTTTCTTTCTCACCCGTTGGCGTCCATTTTATCAACGTCATATCCGTGACGGATGTACTTGGTGGACCCCGGCAAAAAACACTTTCGTGTTAAAAAGGATCGGCCTCAGAACACGGTCTCAGTAGTTGCGCGGCACAAATTCAGGAAGAGAACGAGCTTTACTGCAATACAGCCTATCTTGAAGCATTGTCTCAAGTATTTTCATAGTGCTTATGAATGATACGTTCTTTTCCCGTAGTCTAGCGCTTCCCAAAGAAACAGACTGTAAACAAATTGTGGGATCGGCCACCAAGAAAGCTCAATGTCCTTCAATGTAATGGTAAGGTGAAATAAATAAATAAATAAATAAATATGCCGTGTAGTACCCTACGAAGTGTGTCAACTCTGCTGGTACGGAAGTCTTGTGCTGTGGACCAGTGAGCAAACTTTTCTAGGGGCGAAGTACCTATAAGGTCTCGGCTTGACGGCGTGTCATGTCGTCGTCGGCGTGACATGGGGTAAATTCCAATTCTCGCCAGCGATCCATATCATGCTATAATGAGTTAAAGGTTCGTCTTTACTGCCAAAAGCATTCTGTTTCGCTTAGCAGCAGTGTCAGAATCTCGGACGAAATTTACCCAAGGCGCGCAAGTTTCTTATGCAAAAATAGAGACACAAACGTGCACATGTACGGTAGGATCATCTATTTGAAACACTACTACTTGAAACATATCTCTGCGCCCTTGTTTCCCACAACAAAATCTTTACTTTTTACTGCTTTAGTCGCTACCGGTCCGCTAACGTACCATCACTCTTTACTGCTTTACTGGCTAACGGTCCACTAACGCACCATTACTTTATGGTTTGTTAGTGAACCGGTAGCGAGTAAAGCAGTAAATAGTAAAGATTTTACTGTGGAAAACACCGGCACACAGTGCATTTCTCGCCCCTCCTCAGGTTTCACGTTAGTGGACTTGAAACACCCTTCACTACATGCCCCTACACCGAAACGAGACCGAAACATACACAGTGACCATGGAAGAACTGGTGTTTCTTGCTTGCGCACCGGAAGTGCTCGAGTGCGTTGCCAGATTGGGTGGTGTACATAGACGGTCTTAGCGGTAACCGATACATCCTTTTTTAAATGACAAGCTGATTACATGTTACAAGCCGATTACATGATACAAGCCGAGACGTGTTAATTCTGGTAGCCCAATCGGTGGGGAGGTCTTCCGATTCTTGATGACCGCCGCGGCGATGTATTATAAATGTGTCCTATAGCAGTCTCTGCTGAACCGTTCGGGGCCTGCACAGCTGGCTGCTCGCTGGTTTGTTGGCTGGACGACGCTCTAGGCTCATCTTCCCTCGACACTCGCGCTGGTCAAGGAAGTGCGGGAGGAAGGCATTCTACGGGATTCCTTGCTCCCACTATTGGCGGTGATCCTGTAGGCGCTTCTAGTTGTCTGGGGGCGCACGTAGTTCCCTTGCTGCTGCTGTTGATATTTCGGTCACTAAGGGATGCTCAGCACTCATGAATGCCCGTTTTGCACCGGTTCCCTGCAGTCCTGAATACCTCCCCACACCTTCGTTGCTAAGTCCAGGAGGATGAAGCTGCTGTGGTGCTGAGCTACTAGAGTATTCTGTTTTTTGTAAGCCTTCACAGTTCTTTCTCAATTTGCTTCCATCCTCTGTTAGTACTCTGTGCGATATCGGGGACAGAGGGTCCAACACCTTACTTTTCTTCTCCATTTATTTCCAGGCCAAATATGAAAAGTGTCTCCGGGATGGAGTAGTGGCAGCTGCTCTCCTATGTTCATATTTTGTTAGTGTTTTCGGGGGTTTCACAGGTGTCGATGCGAATGCACCCAAAGGTCTGGGAGTGGTGTTCTGCTGTGGCGACCATCAGATACTGTGATGGTGAGACACCGCCTTCTAGTGGAGCTGCACGGTAGTTAAGAAGGCCACGCCACAAATTTTCCTTTGATAACCCTGCCTTTTTGAGGAGCCCCTTGATGATTTGCACTGCTTTCTCCGCGCGTCCGTTACATTTCAGATAATGGGGACTAGAGATGATGCGGTCACAGTCAAACATCACTGTAAAGTTTTTCAATTCCTAGGCTGTAATTTGGGGCCCGCCATCAGTGCAGAGCTCATGTGGAAGTCCATGACGTCCAAACACCCACGAGAGTTACTTTATGACTTCACTTGTCCTGGTCTCATGGAACTTCTCAACCTCCGGATGGTTAGAGTATGCATCGTACGCGAGTCGGTAATGCTTGCCATCATCTTGGTAGTCCGTTCAAGTCCGTTCCTATCCTGCATCAAGGCTGATCAAGTCCGTTCCTATCCTGCATCAAGGCTGATTTGGTGCGTCTCGTCACAGCAGGGGCTCAGTGGGTTGTTTGTATGTATGTATTTTGCAGGTCTCATACTGGTGAAGCATTGTTCTTATGTCAGCTGCCATTCTTGGCCACGCTCGTGATATGCATTTGGCTATGCCCACATACCCCCGATGGAACCGACAGAGAATTATCTTTCTATGCTCGGAGGGAATACCAAGTTCAGTGCCTTTCATCAGCATACCTTCTACCACTGAAAATTCACTAGTGTTTTTTCCACACCCCCTTTACTGGCTCTATCGCCTGCAGATTTTTTAAGACTTGCTGCAGTTCTGGGTCTCCAGCTGCGGCATCTTTCACCCTTGCTTTGTTCTCCTGCTGACTCGTTCCTCCAAAACACAGGTGGCGTGTATTTCCAAGTCCTTCGAGCAGATTTCTGGCAGGCACTGCCCTTGAATTGAATCCTCGACAGTGTGTCAGCTACAATCACTTTATTTCCTGGAACAGCGCGCAGTTAGTAGTCATATTCCAGCAGTCGCAAGAACAAGCTTTGAAGACGGGGTGGTATGTCGCGGAGTCCTTCCTTTGAGATAGACATAGACTGTGATCAGTCTCCGGTACAATTCTTCTGCCTAGAACAAACTCGTTCGACTTCTCACAGCCAAACACAATTCCAAGGGCTTTTTTTTCGATCTCTCCGCATCGGCGCTCAATTTCGGTCAAAACTCTTGACGCATAGCTGACCGGTTGCCAATCGGTGCCATGCTGCTGAAGATGTGCTGCTCCCAGTGCATAGGCGGATACGTCAGTAGCCAACTTAGTAAGCAGCATTTTTCGAAAATTGCAAGTACCGGAGCCCGCGTCAGCGTTTATTTTAGATGGGCCCATTCGATGTCGTGCGCTCTTGTCCATTCAAAGACGACGCCGACACGCAATAGTCCTCGAATTGATTCTGTCTGACCAGTTCACGGTTTGGTTTGATGCCTTCGGCATTTATTCCATCTCCAAGGAAGTGTATCTGCTTCACTCCGAACTTACATTTTTCCCAAGTAGGTGTGAAACTTGCTTCACTAGCTGTTTTCAGGGCATTGTGCAGCCTTTCCTGGTGCTCTTCCCATGAGGCACCCCAAATTGAAAAGTCATCGATGTAGATGCGTACACCAGGTAGCTCGTCAAAAATCTTAGTCATTGCCCTTTGAAATATCTCTGGAGCCGACGCAGTGCCAAAGGGCAGCCTTAGGAACCTGTTACGAAATCGGCTGCTGAATGTCCAAATGCGCGAGTGCCTTTCGTGATGAGCTACTTGGGGAATCCGCTGTTGGCATCAAGCGAGCTGAAATACTTCGCCCCTGCCAGTTCGCTTTCCATCTATCCTCTGCGTGGAAGTTGAAAGCGCTCTCTCTTGAAAACCTCATTCACTTTTCTTGGATCCATGCAGAGACGAAGTTGACCGTTCTTCTTTCGAGCAATAACAAGTGGGCTTACCCAGTAAAAAGGCTCACGCAACCTGGCTATGATCCTCTCTGCCTCCTGACTATCAAGCTCCTCTTTTAGCCAGGGTCGCATTTCGTGAGGCGCTGGCTTCTCGAACAATGCGGTGCGGTCAGCGTCAAGCGTCAAATAAAACAAAAAGCCGGCATGGCAATATACAGGACACATGGGCTTTGATGTGTGAAGTGAAATATGATAATTTTCGATATTGCTATTTATTTTACTCTTTTTACACCTGAAATTCTTGTGAAGGTATCGCGTCAGCAACCATATAATAGTTACTGCATCTGAAAGGTTGAAAAACAAGTTTTTGTGCTGATGATACCCTGCTCTCCAATGCACTTGAATGGCCGTCGTCTAATTATTGGACGTTTTGTACGATATAACATCATAAAAAAATGTCTGAATCCTGCTTTACTGCGCCAAATTTATTTCCACCCATATCTGCAAGGTTGGCTGGTTCCTAGAGGGCAAGCAGACGGAACTGCAGTTGATTGTTGCGATCTTCTAGGTGCCTTGCGCACTATTTCTATAGTGCGCAAACCGTGTTCAGATCCATGACGCATAATCTAACTTTTGGAGCCCCCTTATATGTTTCCTAAGAAATTCGGGCTGATTTCTCGAGTAGAATAACAAGAATTCGGAAGCTCACACAAGCGCTACGGATCTGAATTGGCATGCTCTGACAACCACTGAGTCCTGTAGTCCTATATTTAGGACATGAAGATTGTGCGTCGCTGCGGGCGACGCGTAAGTGTTATGGAAGAGCCACTTTGTAATTAAGCAGTTTATCACCTTAAAAACAACTGAAAAAATAATATAGCTACCGATGCACTAGTTAATCAGTACAATCTCATCAAACGCTCGGTTGATGATATTTTACTGCTTTCACTTTCCCCACAGCTCACCACTGGCTCACTAAAAATGAAGTACGCCGGCGAAAGCATTTGTGCCACGATGTAGAGAAAGAAAGAATGAGTATTAGGAAGAAAAGAAGAGATAAAGAAACAGACACACAAGAAGAAAGAAATACAGAGAGAAAAAACGCAGAAAGAAAGAAAAAAAAGAAAAAAAACAAGAAATGCAGAAAGAAAGAAATTTTTCGGAAGATATTTGATTGGGACAGCAGGGGGAAAATGTACATGCCCTCGTTTTCACCGACGCAGACCACGGCTACTAATGTGATATTAACACCTCCGCTGTTAAGCTCCTTAAATTTCTAATTCCGCACGTCTGTTCCGTCGTTGCCGCCAGTGACGAAACAAGCCTACCACACTGCTTGACTGTTCAAAGTTATTTACCTGAGATTATTGTTAAACTAATATTAGTAATATACATGCATTTTATTAAGTAAATAATTAATGAACTACACTTTGTCGTCAGACGTTTCGATGCAAATATCAGTACAATTCTGTACTCACTGCTTGCCCGCTCTGTAGAGAAAAACCCGGTGTGTAAATCCATCATATCCCAACGTTGGAGGAGTGGTATATTTCACGACACCATATTTTGGGGCTCCATACTGTAGAGAAAGGAACAGTTGCTTTAAGATATCGGCGTGAGGTGAAACTCGCACACTGTGCGTATTTAGGAACTTCCTTATGTTATTGGATAGGCCTTTTTGGTATGAATACAACTGTTCACGCAAGCTCTTTATACAATCTGGCTGGAACAGAACATATCAAAAAGGCGCCAGTTGGTTTAATTGTTATGCTTTTGTAAACATTTACAATCCGGACAAGGGGAGCGTCGGTGTATCCCGATGCTCTGACGAGACATTCATTGATTTGACGCCTTCGTTCTTTTGAGCGAAGCCTTATGTGACTCGGTTCTTCGTGCCCGCCGACAGTAAACCCCTAGCACCCCTGGGGAGAAGTGGGAGAAGTATTGTGTAAAAATGCATAAGAACAATAAACCGCGCGCCATTTGGGGAGTGTGTTAAGGGCCCTCAAATTCCGCGAAGGAGCGCCACCCACTGAAGATAGGCGTCTCCTCCATTTTCTCCCTCGTCCGCCCACTTCGATGCCGGCGTTTCGGGAGACTATGGAGAAGTCGCTACCGGAGACTTCGAGCATTAGAGACTAGGACTGATGAGGTCCAATTCGCCACAGTCAAAGGCTGGGGCGGATGGAAACGCAAAATTTGGCAGCGAAAATGGCGGAGCAAAATAAGCAGCACCCGGCACTCCGTGTGTGGCAGTGAAACTGCTGGGGGTTTCAAAGAAAAAAGGCGGCATTGTGCCAATTTATTCGAGCTAGAGAAGGCAAGCCACATGTCCTGTTGCTGCAGGAGACTCTCCTAGAGGTGATTACCCTCTCTGGGTGTGAGACTTTCTGCCACATATCGAATGACGGCAGGGGGATAGCGGTATGCGTTTCCAAGCAAATCTCGGCTCTCGTACATTACGATCTTGACAAGGGATTTAAATCAGAATATCAGTGCATTGAGCTTCTCCCCGGGAGGCGAAAATGTTTGAGGCCCGTGTACTTACATTTAGGTGCACGTTAAAGAACCCCAGGTGGCCGAAATTTCCGGAGCCCTCCACTACGGCGTCTCTCATAATCATATCGTGGTTTCGGGACGTTAAACCCCAGATATTATTATTATTAGCTTCTCACCGGGAGGCGACTGCTCAAGGGGTTGGTAATTTTACATGTTTACAGTTCCCCGAAACGTTCGAAGGACCGCTTTTATGTCCTTATTTCAAAGGCTATGAGTCTTGTGAACCGCGGGAAGATTCCGATTTTGGTGTCTGGAGCATTTAACGCGCCACACACTGCGTGGGGGTATCCAAAAACTACAACGAAGGGTGACTCACTTTACAAGAGCACGCATGACTTGGGCATGACTATGCTGACTGATCCCGGTTATCCGTCGCGAATAGGAAATTCAGTTTGTAGGGACACTACGCCTGATATGACTTTTACAAATTTTCAGGATCACTGCGAGTGGACTAATTTAAATGAAGATGTAGGTAGCGACCATTATATACTAGAAACTACGCTGTCGGCAACTGTCGCAGCTAGCAGGAAACACACTATAGTAGACTGGGATCTTTTCCGCGATATTCGTAAAGATAGGGGCTGCTGGGAGAATTTTGCGGATTGGAAACACAACTTATCCTAGCGACGTTAAGAGGGCCACAAAGGTCATCGAGACGCAGCTATATATTGGGACCATGGATAGCAAACTTGCCCACCTCTTCGAGGCCAGAAATGGCCTTAGGGAGCGCTGGAAACAGAACAAGCTCAATCGGCGGTTAAGGCGAAGGACTGCTGAAATAACAGGGAGATCGAGACTTACTCCATGCAGCTTGAGAGAGCCCGATGGGAGGAGACATGCAACATGGCAGATGGACAAATGCGTGTTGGGGGGAAATGGAACTTAAACATCTGATGGGGCCCGAAAAAAGCAAGGGTAGTCAGTGCCGGGTGGTCGACCGCATAGTCAGCGCGGCTATCAGAGACAGCTCAGAAAAGGAGGTTTGCGACATGCTTGCAGGCAAATATTTGCCGACCAGCCTTGACAGCCTCCGCCCCTCTCACTTACATCTTGTGCTGGAAAGGTCTATGAGCATGTTTTGAATAATATGTTCTGTTTCCGTCCACATCTCTCAACGCAGGATGTGATGCTTCTCCTTAAATTTCACACATTGACGACAGCACTCGCGATGCCAGGGCCATACTTGGTCTCGATCTGGCTAAGGCGTTTGATCACATATCTCATGCCCACATACTGGAATCCATAAACGACATGAACCTGGGAGCGCGATTTTATAATTTTGCCGCGGCTTTTCTCAGTGAGCGAACGGTTACTCTTAAGTTGGGGTGGCTGAAGTCAGAACGCTACGAATTAGGTTCACGTGGAACCCCTCAGGGGGCAGTCGTCTCCCCACTTTTCAATATTGGCATGACTCACCTTGCTAGCAAACTGGACGAACTCGAGGGGTTGGAAAGTGCGCTCCACGCGGTTGATATCACGGTGTGGGTCCGAGGCGGTGCAATAGGGCGCCTTGAGGACAGAGGGCAGGAGGCGGTCAACACGGTTGAAAGAAACATCAGTCGTATGTCTTTAAAGCTTTGAAGTAGTAAATCGGAGCTGTTATTATACAGGCCCACCAGACAAGGACGGCGACCTAAGGGCTGGGTCCCCCCTGGGCAGGTGGATGTGACATTATTGACTGCTAGTGGGGCTAGAATTCCCAAGGTTAGCTGTATCAGGATATTAGGCATGCTCATTTCAGCGGATGGACGTAACACGGAAACTTTACGTAGATTAGAGCAACATACTGTGGCTACGCTTCGCCTCATTCTTAGAGTTTCTAACAGGAAAGGAGGCATGAAGGAGGACAATTTTCTTCGCCTCTTTCATGCCTTCCTCATGAGTCACGTTCATTATGTTGCGCCTTTGCATCATTGGCTCGCTGCAGAAAGAGAGAAGCTCAATGTACTGATCCGTAAAACTGTTAAAACGCCGCTCGGCCTTCCAATCCGAACTAGCACGGAGGGGCTGTTAGCATCAGGAATTCACAACACGTTGGATGAAATTACAGAGGCTCATCGCAAGGCGCAGATCTCTCGCCTCTCGGTCACCCGCGCGGGTGGGGAGATTTTGGCAAGTGCCGGAATTTCTACAATACTGCAGGAATAGCGGATGACTTCTCCTGACTCCGCCGTTAGACAGGCACTCGTAGTTTATCCTATTCCTAGGAATATGCACCCTCAATTTAACGTCGCAAGGAGAAGGGCTAGAGCCAAGAAAATTTTGGAGCAGGTGCACTGGAAGTCGGGATCGTCGACCTTCACGGACGCTCCGCGTGCGGATAGGAATCGTTATGTAGCAGTTGCGGTCTCTGAGCGAGGTACAGTAATGTCGGCAAGCTCTGTCAAGGCAACCTCCTCGGCAATAGCTGAACAGGTATCCATCGCACTAGGACTTTTGGCCTCATCCCGTTTTCAGATCTATTCTGATTCCCGTTCGGCGGTTAGAGCCTTTGCGTCTGGCAGCGTCTTGCCACATGTTGCTAGGATTCCCAGA
Source organism: Rhipicephalus sanguineus (assembly GCF_013339695.2). NCBI lineage: Eukaryota > Metazoa > Arthropoda > Arachnida > Ixodida > Ixodidae > Rhipicephalus > Rhipicephalus sanguineus. The sequence goes on from NC_051178.1 coordinate 98,091,956, forward strand.
GGTAGGACCATCACACACGAGATCATTTGGTTCCCGGCCCATATGGGCTCCACGATCGGCGGCATCACCAACTACAACGAATTGGCCCACGCCCGGGCGCAAGGACTTGCCTTCCGCACGGGGCTTCACGGCCCTGGCACGTTGAACCGCTCCGCCCAGCCCGGGGCCGATCCTCTGGATGGGGGTGCGGCTTATCGAGGGTCGCGGGACGTTCTAGCAACATTTAACAAAGTCATTTCACATTATCGTTTGAGTCGTAGGGTCTTTTCTCCACCCCATTCGCATCTTACCAGAGGACACCCTCAGATTACTACAGACAGGGGTTTACCTCTGCCCAGCTAATGTATCTATTTATATGGATATATGTCCTGACTGCCCGGACTGCGGGTGTGTGTGTACATTTGAGCACATGATGTGGGACGCAAATAATCCCAAGACAAGGGTTTTATTGCGCCATCAAAAGTACGGATCGTCACCATCAAGTTCGGGCAATTCAGGGGGCCCACGATGTAGCGGGCAGGTACTCCCTGCCTGTTCCAACGTGGGAGCGGCCCGCAGGGGGGTCAGCGTAAAAACCCGGCTCTCCTCCCTCGGTGTACAACAAAGTTATCTATATGTCTATGTATCTCGCCTGAATATTGTTACGAGAGGCACCAGCGTCTCAGAGGTAGCATGACACGAGGGCCAAAAGACGGGGAAGATCCAAGCAGTGGTAATGCAAAAGGTAGCCAAGAAAAACCACGTTTCATTCGTAATGAGGACTCAGCACAAACAAAGCATATGGACGAAAGAAGCACCCGACGCAAGTAGCGCCGGAATTTATGAGCACTCAGACGCTAAGAGGAGGAGGGCGCAGCTCCGCTCTTCGGACGCATCCAGCGTCTCTGAGGGACGTGTCCAGTGTCTTGGAGAGGGAAGCCAGCAAGGAATGGAGACACAGTGAAACTTTATTCCAGGTAAAGGGGGAAGGGGGATCTTAGAGCTTGTATGGCTGGAGCCCTACGTCCAGGGCTCCACTGGCCTTAGCTGCCCCCCGGATGTTATCCAGTAGCGCGAACTTCACTCCTATGTCCGAGCTGACGAGTTGTGCCTCCCACTACTCAGTACAAGGTATAAGAGGTCTGCCAAGAAAATTGGCTAACTCGCTTGGTTTACGATCGCACCCCCACGGGATGTGGTATAGAGTCGGTCTACCGACGCACCACGGACACGCGGCCGGGTAAAGCGTTGGATGCATCGCGTGTAATTTTAGTAGATGCGGGAACACGTCCGTCTGAATTTTTCGAAGGTCGGCGGCGCCTTCCCCATTGAGGGATCTGTGAGGCGTACCACATTTTTTGTCGCGAGCAAGGAGGAGAGCACTACACAGGGGGTCAGGCGTTCTGCACATTAATGCATTTCTGAGGAAGTCGTGCTCGGGGTCTAGCCCGTGGGAGCCCCTACGGTGGTGGGTCGCAGCGCAATCATAACAACATCTTGGACACAACGGTGCCCTTGCCTTCCAAGTGCTCTGCCATGCTTCTTAGTTCTAGATCGCTTCGCTGTTGTTAGGCGAAGTCGTCGGCACTTATGGGCCCAAGAGGCTATCTTCGCACAGATTGTCATGCGGTGCGCAGCAGGTGCGCTGGTCAAGCAGTCGGGTCAGAACGCTTTCGTCCGGACTTGTAAACGACGGTAATGTCGAATTCTGGAAATATAAAAAGTCACTAGAACGGGAAAAGTACCGCATTCTTTTCCTCTTTCCCGCCGCGCGATCTCGGGGGCTTCGCCATATAAATGGTCCAGCTGACTCGCCTCGCTAGTGTCTCCCGGCCGCTGACGCACAGCGCTTTGAAAGGCGATTGCTTTTATAGCCTGAGAAAAGCGTACAGGAACATTATGATATTCGATGTCGTTTTGAATTACATCACAAGCTTGTCAAGTCATCGAAGGATGCCTGGGTGCTGCGCTTTTGGATGCAGAAACCGACGCGAATCGGGCAAAGCTCTCTTTGCTATTGACAGCGGGAATTAAATGCAAAACATTTTTTAGGGATCTTCTGCGATTTTGACGTATCTATCTATCTATCTATCTATCTATCTATCTATCTATCTATCTATCTATCTATCTATCTATCTATCTATCTATCTATCTATCTATCTATCTATCTATCTATCTATCTATCTATCTATCTATCTATCTATCTATCTCTTCGTGCTCTCCTGCCCGTTTTGTTAATAGGATGTATACCAAATTTTACATGGCATAACATGACTGTATCCCGAATTTCAATGACATGTCATAACATGAAATTCATAACATGCATGTCATGAACAGCATGATTTACACGCCACTGTCTTCGTGCTTCTGCGGCCGCCTTGTTAACTTTAGGTATACCACAATTAGTGTGGCGTGGAAAGAGTGAATGACGAACATAAGTTACTGTCCTAACATCCAAATCATGACACACATGTCATGTTAAACTTGATTTCAATGACATGATCTCGAGGCGCTCGCGGCCGCTTAAATAAAAGGATATGTACCAAAATCGCTATGACGAGGCCTTTCTGTATGATCAGCGTACATGACAGATGGTAACATGAAAATCAAGACTTGTATGTACGGCATGACTTACTTGCCACTCTCATGATGTGCTCGCAGCCGGTTTGCAAGCTTGATATAAACCAAAATTCGTATTGTGTCGCGTGACTGTATCACGAACGTAAATGACAGGTGGTAGCATGGAAATAATGATATGCATGTCATGTATGGCATGACTTACATGTCACGCTCATGATGCGTTCGCTAGCTTGATATACACCGAAATTGGCATTGTGCGACATGACTATATGACAAACATAAATGACACAGATGGTAGCATTAAAATCATGACATGCATTTCATTAATTTCATGTTACAACCTGTCACTGACGTTCGTTATGCAGTCACCTCACGCAATACCAATTTTGGTGTATATCAAACTAGCGAATCGGCCGCGAACGCATTATGAGCGTGGCTTGTAAGTCATCCCGTACATGACATGCATGTCATTATTTTCATGTTACCACTTATCATTTGCATTCGTCATACAGTCACACGACACAATACAAATTTTGGTGTATACCAAGTTAGCGAACCGGCCGCGAGCCCACCATGAGCGTGGCATCTAAATCATCCTGTACATGACATGCAAGAAGTCACGGTTTTCATGTTACCACCCTTCCTTTAGGTTCGTCATGCACAAATCCCTCGTCAAAGCACTTTTGGTACATATCCCTTCAGTTAAACGGCCGCGAGCGCCCCGAGACCACGTCATGTATATCATGTTGTACATGACATGCATATCATAAGTTGCACGTTAGGACCAGTTACTTACGTGTGTCATACGCTCTTGTCACGCAATACCAATTGAGGTATACATAATGTTAAGGAAGCGGCCGCAAGAGCACCAAGACTGTGGCATGGAAATCATGCGGCTCATGACATGCATGTTACGATTGTCATGTTTATGACCTGTCATTTATATTCTTCATACAGTCATGCTGTCATATCAATTGATGTATACATGTCATTAACGAAACGGGTAGGAGTGCACAAAGTCGTAGGCGGATAGATAGATAGATAGATAGATAGATAGATAGATAGATAGATAGATAGATAGATAGATAGATAGATAGATAGATAGATAGATAGATAGATAGATAGATAGATAGATAGATAGATAGATACGTTCAAGGTCGCAGAAGTTCGCTAAGACATGCTTCGAATTTAAATACCGGCAGCCGAGCGCGTAAGTGCCGCGCAGTTCGCATTTTTATCGTGTTACTACGCGCGCGTGCGCTTGTAAGCAAGTAAATACTGCCGCTATTTCTTTCCTAATTTGTTAGAGAACAACGGTATGCTTCCTTCGGGGCTACAAAAGCGCACGCAATGCGTAACACATGCGTTACTCCGCGTAAAATCAACACCGCGCCACTGCAGCTTCAGCCGCGCTGGACCAAATATGGCGGCGGGCGGGACGGTCGCGGTAGTTTTCCCGTTCCAGTGGACCTAACCCGCAGGCTTGTGTTGGTTTTCGTCGTGTTCTCTTTTCCTTCATTAAACCAGCGCTTGTACTGTGTCCTTCCTTTCTTGTGTTCCGCCTTGTTTGCGCTGACTTTTTTACAATATAAAAGTGTTTTATGCCGGGGTCCACAAAGATTTTCATGACGTATTTCCGTCAAGGAAATACGTCAGCAAAATGAACGCCATCAAATGGTAAAGACAAAAACTATAAGAAGTTCCGTTGACAGGAGTCGAACCTATGACCTCTCCGGCCGCGACGACAGCTAGTGGGCGTTTAGGCCACTGAGCTACCGCCAAACACTTAACGGAGGCTATATGAACGTGCCTCTTATCTTTCACAATTTCCTCTCACAGAGTTCTTGCATTAATAGACGGATGGATGCTATGAGCGTCCCCCTTTATAATGGGGTGGTTACATGTGTGCCACCAGGCTGGAAAAACAAAAAAAAAAACAACGCGCCGTTGCTGCGACCGTCCCATTCGGTGCGTTTCCAATAGAAGTGTATTTCGTTTAACACAGCGCGAGGTGGTGGCCGTCGCCCAAACCTCCCTCATAGCATCCATCGACATCGAAAAATAGCTCTCCGACGCTCGCCTGGCTGTCGCGCCGCGTTCCCCGCTCGCCTATGAGAATTAACTGCCAGGCTAAAGGGAAGACACAACGCGCGTAACGTATCTCTTCGCGTTTCACGACGCTTTGGTGGAGTGTATATCGAGTACCATTGTTTTTTAGGGGCGAAGCTCCTTAAAGCGGCACCCGTTCGTCCCTCGTAGTTGTCGTAGTCGTAGTGCGTAACCAGTCGTAACGCTAGTACCAGATCTTGACCTCCAAGGTGGTGCCGGTGGGAGATTTTTCCTGTGCGTTGTTGAACAATAAAAAATTCGCAGCGTGCGCGTTATCTAAAAGCCGAATTCTTCTGTCTCTCATTCCCCATTAGCAGCCATTGGCATGTTCCAGTAGGAAACGTTAGTAAAAGTGTAAGTGTTAGCTAAAAGCCGACTTCTTCTGTCTCTCATTCCCATTAGCAGCCATTGTTTACCTCCAAGGTAGTGCCTGGTGAGATTTTTCCTGTGCGTGATTAAACAATAAAAATTTTGTTCAAAACGCCCTTGATTGATGAAATAAACCAACGAAAGACGCCAGATGTTTTCTAAAAGCAAAACAAAAAGACGCCAGATGTTTCTAAAGCAAAACGAAAAGATGCCAGCTGCTTAACGAAAGACGCTAGATGTTTCTCCTCTCCTACGGTATATGTTAAGAACTTCAGCTACCGCAATGGTTGAATCGCGATTATGGGCGTTTGTCGTCGGTACGGAGATGCTCAGGGGCTGTCGTCGTTGCGGCGTTCTTTGTCGTCGCGGCTCTTGTATTGTTGGGTAGCCGTCCGTACTCCGCTTGCAAACCTAGCAGCCTGCGGCTAGCTCGTTGCTGCCGGACGGCTTTGGTGTCCTCTTCACATTTTAGACTTGTATACCTGCTTTTCGTTGGCATCCGGAAATGAAGGAACCAGCACTTCCACCAGATGTCACGTGGTCCTGACGTTGAAGGCAGAAGTTTGTGTGTTCAAAACGAAGCTTCTTATTCGTACGAATTTGTGCCCAGAAAATGAAAAGGTAAAGAGAGGCAATACACGCTGTACTCTGATAGCGGTGAACAGAACGTCGGTCGTCGGTAACCTAATCATCTTTGGAACGTGTAGTATTTTATACATGCGTCACCGAATCTTCCAGTGTTATCGCTGGCGCTCGCGTGAGTTCTTGAATAAACTTGACTATTCGCGCCCGACGCGTAATCTTGATAGACTGACCACAAATAATCGTGGAGGTTGCCAACATTGTGCCACGGTCTGCGCCGAGCGTCTTTGTGGTTTAAAGCTGAATATATCATAATAAAGCAATAAACGCGTGTGGTCATACCGAGTGAGTATCGCTTTTTCTTGTATGGCTGCCTTCACCTGGTCGAATGCCTGCTGCTGTTGAGCGTCAAACTTCCGCATTAGATCCCTGTGATGTCAAATCTGGTCGGACAGGTTTGGTAAAAAATTTTTTACTTGGTTTATTATGCCAAAAACTGCCGCAGCTCTCTTACCATACGTGATACGGGAAAATCTATTATAGCTCTCAATTTAATTTGGTCCGGTTGAGTCCCTTCTCACTGAGGAAGTGACTCAGCAATTTCAGCGATGTATTTGCAAACTCACAATTTTCATTCAATGTTACGCTTGCAGCTTGCAGCCTTCATAGAATCTTCTCCATCCGCCTGTAGAATTCTGCAAGCGTAGCTCCGAAGGCCAAGATGTCACGCATGCGAAACAGTACCCCGAGCGTCCCTTCCTGAATTTGGGTCGTCCTCCTCTGGTAATATTCCACCACTGAGGATATGTGAAAAGCCAGCCTTTAAAATGGAAGCCTTCCAAATCAGTTTGTGAAAGTTCTGGCGACTAGGTCACCTCCATTGCCGGACTCATAGTCGTGCTTGTTCCCTTTGACCCGCGTCCGTCACGGCGTTCTACCGGCGGTGGGAAGTGCGCACCCCGCAGACCGCGTCTGCGTGCCAGACTGTGAATATATGAAAAGCTTTTTCTGCCACATTACCGCTCTTGTGTCCAGTTTTGTAAAAACCTGCGCGTCTCACAGTCTTCCTAATGCTGCAACTTCGAAAGGACGTACCAGTTTCCACCATTCAATGGCTTTCTGCAGGTCAGTCAGTTGTAGACAAATTCTGACTTCATCAATCACCTTGGGAACTTTTCCCGTTGCTGGGCACCATACATGTATATCTTCCACGTCTCTGATGATACCTGTCCCTTCCAATTCCTTCAGTTGGGTCTCGAGCTTGCCAAGCAATAGCAAGTGCATTCGGCGGTAAGTACTGACATATACTCGAATACTCGTATCTGCCTTGAGTTTGATGCAATAAACTCCCAGGATGAAAATTTCTGGCGGTTTAATTTCCGACTTCTTTATTTTCATCGTGAGCCTACAAGAAAACTGGAAAATTTTATTTGGGATGAACAATGAAAAAACAAAACGAAATTTGGCTGCCTCAAACGGGGCCTCTGGGTCTTCACCCCTCCAGCCCTGGAATTTTTATTTTTGTCGGAGACTGTTTTAAGACGTATTTTCCTCATAGTTATGAGCTCAGAACACCACAAACAAAAATTGAACCAGTGGTGTCAGTATTTATGGATTTACAGACATGACATAATATTAGGTAATCAGGGCTCAGTGGTCATGAAGTGAGAAAAATGGCCTTTTTATTTCCGGTACGCACTACAGTACACGAAATTTCAACCAACGCCATATCTGGATGTGTGGAAGTCCTCGAAAACCCTGCACGACTACGTCCCGAAAACGGCGCCTACCCGCCTCAACTTGCCCGCCTCGGCGTCACCCATGACTTCGGTCAAGCTTGTTTACTGAGCCTCCTAACCCTGCAAAATACCACGATGGTGGTGTTGATTGCAGTAGGGCTCGTTGAGAAATACTCCACCAAGGATTAGCGATCTTGGTTTTGTTTCCGATGTACTCGGCGAAATTTTGTGTGGCGTCGTCGACGCCAGGGCCGAAAGGTTAAGAGGCGCGGAAGTTCACAGGGCAGTTTCTGTTATGGAGGCAAAGGAAAACACCACGTTTTCAGGTATTCACTCTAGATTTACCACATTCCGATGTTCTGCATTTTCTATTTCATTCTGGCTTTAGGTTTTCTGGAATGGGCCCTTTCATGTCGTATCTCACATTGTCGGGAGGTCACAGAATGATTTAGTGCCTCTGTCGGCCAGCTGGCCTTTGTTCTAGTTCGTTTCATCAGTTCCTCCCTGTTGTTGTTGTTGTTGTCTATTGGCCACAGTGGTTGCAGCTTGAATTACGATGTTGCAGTTTTAATTGTGTAACTCAAGCAGGTCATGTCTCTGCGCTTTCGAGACCATTGCTCACTCTTATACTTCGTCCACCTATAACAACATGCCATATTAAAAAGTGCGCGAACATGCGGACAGTACACTTTCCTATGCGCAATGAAACTTGGCAGCAGGACACAAAGCGATCGATTAAATCGACCCCGACCACGAACTCATAGCACTTAACCGCCATGTCTAGTGGTTCACTTGCACCTTTGGATCCTTCTACCACCTGTCACTAGAACCTTCCGGCCAAATGAAGTCGACGGTACAACGCCGGACTAGTCTTTCCGTCTGACGGCGCTTATTTTATTCCTGAAGCTGAATAAAATATGACCCCTCTCCTCTTCCACTTCAGTTTACGCCTTGTTCCTGTAGTCATGCAATATGAGACATATTGTTCGCCATTGCTGCCTTCACCCTTGCCCCCCTTGTCCCCACCGTTGGAAGTATCATTGCCAATAAACTCAGGATCCTCGGAATGTGAAAGACCGGCATCCTTCTCTTGCATGAGTTCTTCCATTTCTGCTTCAGTCAGGGACTTCATTGTAAGTGATAGTGTGCTCTTTAGAACCCATAGTCCCCAATCGTGGACGTCCAATTTAAGCAGCTAATAACAGCAATTTACAACGCAGATCATGTAATAAAATCGATTACAACCTGATTGCACACCTTTCAGTAGTTCTGTCACACATATTGGGTAAAGAGAAACCAGGTGAACTTCAAGAAATATAATTATTAACCACGACGACGAAAAATTTGACGTTTGCAGGAAAACGCCATTTTCATGCCCACCGTGCGTCGCAGATGCAGGATATGGAGCAACATCTCGTTAAGCTCAGGAAAAGTAATGTTATCTACGCGAGAAATGCAAGTTGAAGGTAAAAGATGTTTGTATTAGAATTAGCTGCGCTTGCTCGAACTAATAGCCCCAAATGATGCCACGGGGACTGAAGAGGCTATACCGTTGAACACTTCAGCAAACTTTCGTGGTACTTATCTTCTGGGTAATCCGTGACCTGTTGCAGAAGTTGCGCAAATATTAAGCCCGAACTCTCTTGACGTCCATGTAGAGCGTCGTCCACGCCTTCTACCACACAGATATGATCATGGAAGGTGTTTCGACCACACCTAAGTACTGCGTTTAGCTTGCCTAATATTTCTATTAGCTGTCCTTGAGCGCCGCATAGTTTCTTCCTCGCTGGAGTAACAGTTGAAACAGCAGTCGCCTTTCCCTCTGGCACTGCACTTACATCTCCTATAATGTCTATCTTAAAGGTTTCCTGTAGTCCGTCAATGCCAATACTTTGCGACATACCTCCGCTGTCGTGTCAGTACGCAGGGCTCCCAAAGCCAATACCTGAATTGAAGTAGCACCGTCTTTTCATTGTCTGAGTCGTTTCATTCCGCACATTTTTGCAGGGCCCCTTTTTTCCAGAAGAACGCTCCCGGTCTAAGATACCGGACATTTTCTTTTGTCATTGTGCTCATGTGCACCACATCAAGTGCATTCATACTGCATTTTGTATTGACGATGGCTTTTGCTTGTATACCTGTGGCGGAGCTCCATTACTTGCTCTTCGTGCGATGTCAACAGAAGATTCCCCGGATAAAGGTTCCTTTCTTATTGCAGCAAGCAGCCTCCGACCTCTTCTTTCTATCGGGTTTCTCATACAGCGGTTTCCAACGTGAGATCTGCATAGCTTTGCAGAATTTGCGCCAACTTTGCATACTGTAAGCCCACAACTAGCCTGTTGCCCACTATTGCATCTCTTCGTGCTACACATCCGCAGTGGGACACCAATCTGTGCAAAGCAGTCACAGAAACTTCCACTGTCTCTCAATGTTCTTGTAGCCTCGGACTGAACCGGGCTCGTTCATATAACATTGGGTCTAGCAAAGAAATGATTTCTTTAGTATGCGAATCACTATCATATCTCTGCCGCGTTTCTTTCTTCAATGCCCGCTGCTGTGGTCCAGTGATTATGGTGCTCGGCTGCAGACACTAACGTCGCCGGTTAAAATCCAGGCCGTGGAGCCAGCATTTATATGGTAGCGAAATACTTGAGGCCCGTGTACTTAGATATAGTTGCAGGTTAAACGACCCAAAGTGGTCGATTTTAGGGATTCTGCTACTACCGCGTTCCTCACAATCATATACTGGCTTTAGTCCGCAAAACTCCAAAAAGATTATCATTACTTCTTTGGACATCGTTGACGCCGTTAGAATATTGTCGCGGAGGACACCACAAGACGTTACTTCAGAGCGAACGGCTGGTCTACAGGAACGGTGTGTTCTTCCTGTTAAGATAACTTCGTTGTTGACTCCACCAAAGTGATGAAGAGCATTCCACGGTCCAAACTACCGACACAATATACACATTCAGGAATAGTCGCGTGTCCTTCAGAATACTTTTCGGTAATAAAGCTTTACCATCGCCACACGACCCTTTTTCAGAAATGCCTTGCCTAGCGTGTACGTCATTTTGTACGCTGCAGTTGAGTGTTCGACGCAGAGTGTCCTCAGCAACTGCGATGACCGACAGAGGTGAGTATTTGACCCATAGAGCCCTTCGGAACTGCGAACAGCGACAGAGTTGAGTCTTCGACCGAAGGAGCCCTCAGCTACTGCAAAGAGTGACAGAGTGGAGTCTTCGACCCAGAGAATGCTGAGCAACTGCTCATGGCGACAGAGTTAAGTCTTCGACCCAGGGAGTCCTGAGCAGCTGCGAAGAGCGACAGAGTTGAGTCATCGATCCAGGGTGTCTTGAGCAGCTTCGAAGAGCGATAGAGTTGAGTCTTCGTCCCAGAGAGTCCTAAGCAACTGCGAAGAGCAGCAGAGTTGAGTCTTTGATACTGGGAGTCCTGAGCAACTGCGAAGAGCGATAGAGTTGAGTCTGCGAGTTAGTGAGTCCTGGGGAATGGCGAAGAGCGACAGGGCTGAGTCATCGACCCAGAGAGCACTAAGCAACTCAAAGTGGCATAGAGCTGAGTTTTCAACCTAGGGAGTCCTGAGCGACGGCGAAGAGCGACAAGGGTGGGTCTTCCACGCGGATAGCCTTGAGCAACACCGAAGAGAGGCAAAGCTGAGTTTTCGACCTTGGGAGTCCTGAGCAACTGCGGAGCGACAAAGATGAGTCTTCGATCTAGAGAGCAGTGAGCAGTGAGCAACTCGAAAAGGGAGAGCTGAGTCTCCGACATAGGGAGTCCTGAGCGACTGATGAGCGACGAAGTTAAGTCTTCCACGCAGAGAGGCGTTTTGACCTAGGGAGCCCTGAGCAACCGTGAAGAGTGACAGAGTTGAGTCTTCGACCCAGGGAATGCTGAGGACTTGCGGAAGCAACATAATTGAGTCTTCGACCCAGTCAGTCCTGGGGATCGGGCAAAAGCGACAGAGCTGAGCCTTCGGCCCAGAGAGCACTGAGCAAGTCGAAGAGGGACAGAGCTGAGTCCCCGGCATGGGGAGTCCTCAGCAACTTCGAAGAGCGACAAAGTTGAGTGTTCCACGCAGAGCTCCTTGAGCTCCACGCAGAGTCCTTGAGTTGAGTTTTCGAGCTTGGGGGTCCTCAGCAACTGTGAAGAGCAATAGAGTTCAGTCTTCGAGTCAGGGAGTCTTGAGCAAATGCGAAGAGCGCCACAGTTGAGTCTTCAAACCAGGGAGCCCTGGGCAACTGGGAGGAGTAAACGGATGAACCAGATGACTTGGTGCTGCATCCGTTGCTGATCGTGTGGATTTTTTTCTTGATTCGGCATACTTCGAAACTGGGAACAGGGTTCTGGGAACAGCGCAATATGTTGCAATTGCATGTTTGCACAAATAGAAGCAAACAGTTGCAACTACCGCTCAGTGCAGCTAGAATGGGTCTGACAAGGCTGAAGACAAGAGACTTGCTGTTGTGCGATGAGCTGTGCGTCAATACGTGCAAAAACATGAAAAAACTTCTTTACAAATGGCAAGTAAAGATAGCGACAATGACGATGAAAGCATTCGGATTGCTTAGGAGGCGGTGCAGGAAGCGCAGGAGCGCGAGCTAGAGCCTGGTCAACGAAGGAGAGAAGATAAACGAGAACAGAACTGACAGAGTTAACGGCAGAGATACAGGTTGAAATTGTGAAGTCGTTTGCAGCGGCGGCTATTGACGGGGACAGCCCTGTGAGACCAAGCGAGGTCCACCCATGTCGAGTGAACCGGTGGGTTTAAGTATGCAAAATTGTAGAGGACATTACATTGTTCTTGGTTCATCTAGAAAGAATCTGTGATAGGCGGAAATTCCCTCCGAGTTCTTGGTGACAGTGTTTGGTGACGTTTGTCCCTGTAAGGGTTCGAATAATCTCGCGCGATGGAGTCACGCGGAAAACTACGGGAAAGTAAAGGCAGCATTCCTGGGGAGGTGATGAATTTGCCCACAATCATTTAGGCACCGATTCACAGAACATAGCACTACTCTGAGTTCGCGTGCGGTTTGAGAACAAACCTTGTTTAGGAGCTTTAGTTCACCGACATCTATAAAAGTAGTGGAAAAGTTGGGGAGTGTAATGCCTCGAACAATTCCACTGCAATATTCCACGCTTGGTGGCAGTTTTCGTGCAAGATGGAAATGGCGTAGGTACGGCAGACAAGGCGGCACTGATAGCTGATGAGTATGGTATGCGAAGAAAGTTCACCACTGAAGACAAATTAAGCTTTCCAATGGAAAGGATCATCCGAGAGGATTCATATATACAAGAAGGAAAAATCTACCAAGACCTTCGAAGCTGAGAAAGAGACGCGGGAACCTAAGTAACCACGATAACGGAGTTAGCAACACTCCGGAAAAAAGAACAAAAAAGGTTGACTCTCGATAATTCGACAAAAGACGGTCACTTTGCCGCGGATTGCAAGAAATAAAAGGCAGTGGGTTTTTCCTACGTGATCAAAAGCGGAGAAAGCTTGGAACGTCTTCGCTTCCATCGTCACATGGTGGAAGGGCTATGAATTTTTCTACTCAGGCGAATGCCGTAATGTGGAAGTGACTACGCAGATACCGCTCACGAAGCCGCCAGGCTGCGGTCGTATCTCGTTTTGCGATTTACGGGTCCTTTTTCTACCCCACACCAGCTTCTCTGATGACGCACGACATGAAAATCCCTTCGCACGACACACATAAGGTGTCTGCTCAATAAGTGAACGCGTGTGAAATATTCGTGGCCGTGCCTATCCTAAGTGCAGACGTCAAAACTTACCGGGAATTCTAAATGCCAGCCGGGTTTCTCACGCATCTCCTGGTACTTGGCCATCATGGCTGAAGGCAATCCGTGGTTTGGCAGGAACCCAGAAGTCGACATCTCGTCTTCGAAGTGCTTCGCTTTGTACAATCGTATTACCTGCGAAAAATCAAGCACCCACGGTCAAGAACAGGGCTAGCACGTTTGTGAGAAAGTGCATGTCATATTGCCGCGTATTTCTATGTTACCGTTACACGTGTTACCACGCCCGGCGCACGCCGTGCTGGAGCGTATGGGAAGCTTCCCATCTGCTTTAGTATATGCTGATATGGTTTCACTCAAGAAGCGAATACATCAATTCGTTCTGGAATTAGGGCAAGCACCAACAATAATACTGGAATGTTCGATCACACATGTATAAATGTTAACACGTTCGCCTGCCGATAACGTTATTGATGGCAGACTATTGTGCTCGACGCTATTGCTGCACTGAGAGCGTCAGTTCTTTTTCCTAAGGACAGGTTCGCCCCATAGAATTTTTCATATTTGCCAGTTTGCCGCCATGCTCTTCACCGTCACAACCAAGTGAGATAAGGTGGAGGTGCTTGTACACTCATGTACCGGACGACCCCGTGAAGCAGTGAAAGTAGTCCACGCTGGAAGAAGACAGCAAGGCCATCCCGGAGAATCGTGCTAGTCGCAGGCTACAAGATTGCAGCAGGCAAATGGCTCCGTAGCCCGCGAGGCCAGAGGCACGACCTCTGCCACGATCACGCCCGCAATATCGCCTGCAGCAGCTGTTATACAGCAGGTCTGGTTGCCACCCAGCTTCCGCAGTCGATACTCTTACAACACACAACGCTGCCAGAAACATACGACCGCGTTGCCACATTCAGTAAGTGGAACTCTGAAGAGAAGCTGAGTCATGTCTACATGTACATTGAGACGCCGCGAGGGCCTAGTTCGAGAATCGATAGTGCCGACTTCCAACACTCGATCTATTTCAAACCACGCTCCTGGATATCTTCACGAGCTTTGTGCGTAATGCTTTGGGCGTTGTCCGTAATGAAAGCGCCGTGATATATGTGCAAGAAATGACAGGACCTTTGCGCCACTAGGACACTCAAATACCTGAGGAAAATAAAGCTCAGTTTCTCATGCGAAAGGTAGTAGGAGCTCTTCGCGGGACTGATGACTGAAGTAGCGCAGGAATCATATTAACCATTACCATAAGAATGAAGCAATCGCCCTTGTAACCTATAATGGTTTTCATGATTTTGCACTTTCACATCGAGAAGGCATAGCAAGTCCTTAGGATCGTTGGCAGAGGGGTGCAAGCTCTCTACGCAGATTGCGTATTCTATATGCTATTCACTACAAATGGCAGTGACTCACCGGAGAAACTTTTCAATCGCTTCTTTGCATGGCACTTTTCAAAGGTGGACTGCGTTACACAGGCGTCTAAGCGGATTGGCCGTCCAAATATCCAGCCGCCTAACTATGGGCGCTGTCGTGGTCATATCCTTAACATGATATATACCGAAATTGTGATAGCAGGACAAGAGTATATGACAAACACAATTCACAGGTCATAACATAATAACATGAATTGCTCGTCCCGTACCTAATGGAACCATTTGCGCATGCAGCAATTAGCACATAATCGCATACCACGGGCCGTGGTATGCGGGCATGCGCCACAGGTGATCGAGTGTATAACCGGGACAGCGAGAATGGACTTTCGAAATCTTAACACGAGAGCGTGAAGGAGCCCGTCTAGCTGAAAATATTGTGCCGGCGTCAGCAACGTTTTCGATTAGGGTAAAAATTAGGGCACATTCGCACTAATGGTGCGAAGCCTGCAGGAATGTGTGCAGCTGGGCGGCCTTCTTCGTTTCTCCTTACTTTTATCTTTCTTTATTTTTCAATATTCTCTCTATCTTTTCTGTCTTCTTTGCCTCTGTTTATTTCTATTTCTTTCTTTCTCCCTATGTATATTTCTTTCTCTCTCATTCCATTCTTTCCCTCGCTCTCTATTTATTTCCTTCTCGCTTTCATTCTTTCTCTTTGTTACCTATTTTTCTTTCTGTCCTTCGTTCTCTGTGTCCGCCTCGGTGGAACAATGATTACGGTGCTTGGCTACTGACCAGAAAATTGCGGGTTCGATACCGTTCGCGGTGGTCGCATTTTGATGGAGTCGAAATACTAGCGACCCGTGCACTGTGCGATGCCAGTGAAAGTTAAAGAAAACCAGATGGTCCAAATTTCCGGAGCCCTCCACTAAGTCGTCCCTCATAATCCTATCGTGGTTTTAGAGGGGTAAAACCCCACATAACATTATTATTTCGTTCTCTCTATTTCTCTCTAGTCTCTATCTTTGTATCCTTTACATCTTTATGTTCTGCCTTCCCTCCTTTATCCTCCTCACCCTCAGTTCCTTTCCCACCCTCTTGCTATAATATACTATGCAAGGCTGTTTTAATTTGCTAAGGTGCCTGGATAGCCGAGCGGTTACGATGCTCGCCTACGGACATCGGAACGCGGGTTCGAATCCCGCCTCGTCAAGAAATGTTTTCCGACGAGAATTTTTCTTTCTTTCTGTCTCTTTCTTTAGCTCTCTGTCTCTTTCTCTCTCTGTGTACAGATGCGATAAAGCCCGTCCGAGTTATTGAACCCCACGCCAAACAAATCGGCGAAGCGGGAGAGCGCGCCCCTGCCACACATGTTCGGGGAGCGAAGCACAATATGAGGAAGAAAAAGAGTAAGACTAGAGTGCGCTAGCAAGGTAGATGCCATTCATGATGAAAAACGGAGATAAATGATTCACTCGCAGGCGCTGGCCCCTTGTTCGACGAAGATTCTTTTTTTAGCGGTACGCCCCTACCACCATGCATTTTCGCACAATTACCTAGAGGGAACTCTCGCGCTGAGATCGTTCAGCCACCATTGGAATGATTTGTAGTACACGGATGTGCCTAAACTTCGTGCTTACGGCTTCGAACACACTTGTGGCTCTGTTTATTGCTGTGTTTTGGCGTTCGTTTCGTATGAAATAATGGACCGTTGTGAACTGCGGGACCATATTTGAATTCGTGAGCCTAAAAAGGTTAAAGTGGTGAAGTGGAAGCGCTGACTTTTACTGAACTTCATACTGCGACAAAGTTGATGCAGGCGACGCGGAGCCAAACGGAGCCAAAAGAACGACGTTTAGACAAATCCGTGTACTACCAATCATTCCCATGCTGTCTGGAGCGCCATGCGTTGCGGCTCCCATAGACACTAGCGCTAGAGTTTCCTCTAGTGTATCTATAGGAACTGAATGCCTACCACCCCATGACGTTCATTGTAGTCACAGATAGCCTGTACAATTGACCTCTGTGCGCAGAGCATGCGTCTATAATTCCTGCAACTTACACATAATGGCACTAAAAGCGCCGCGCGTAAGGCGACAATCATGTGGTATTCCATTTTACACCGAAAGCTGTTATGAGATCACAACAAGGGCCGTTTTTGGCACCGTAGTTTTCCGCCGCCGCCGGTGTTCGTGACCACTATCGCACAAAATAAAAAAAAAACTAAATAAGAAAAAATACCAGGGATGGAACGAGGTTCGAACCTGGGCTCCCTGCGTGGGAGCCCGGTATTCCACCTCAGAGCCATGCCCGTGTTCTTTTTTTTCTTTCATGGTATTTATTACAAATGTGCGTAACTAGTATACACAGCGAACAAAGTACTCAAGGCGGCCTCTACCAGCGTACAAGCGCTACACAGAAGTCCTAAAAGGGTATCAAAGCTATACATTTCATGAAGAGTGGATACCAGTCCGCTTTAAAATGTATTTGTTGCTAAAGGCCTTTTAGCTAAAGGGCGATTTGAATTAAATGCAACCGGTGCTTGAATATGCTTTACAAAAAGATCCTATACAGGCTTCCTGTCGGGAAGGAGCCGCAATAACGTATATGATGTAGTTTGGTAGAAGATTAAAATAACGACCAGGCGTCATCACACAACGCGACGTCTGTAACCAGACGTCACACAATGAGAATTGCGCAACGAGTCGGTTGTCGAATCCTTCCAACCCATTACAAAGGGATGTGCCATACTTCTTCATCGTCATCAGCCACAGCATGAATAAAGTGCACATAATGTCTTACAGGTGTTTAGGAGGTGCCACGGTTCCCCGCAGAATGACGAAAAATTGCATAGTGGCTTCTTTCCTACTCCACAAAAGTTATGATTTATAGCGTAGTGATTTCCTCGCAAGTGCACTTCTAATGGTTGCCAAGGAAGCTCATATGGCCCTCATGATCCATTTCCTCGGGGTCCTAATGAAGTTAATTGCCTCTCTCTATCTCTTTTTCACGTTAACGTATGCTATAAAGCGTGGTGGGAGAGTTAAATAACGACCGGACATCACACAATGCGAATTACTTAACTGGTGGGTCGTTTAAAGCTTCCAACACATTACATAGGGCTGAGCCATAATTCTGCATCGTCATCAACCGTGGCATCAACAAAGTACGCATAATGCCTTACAAATGGTGCCTCGCTTCTCCGCAGAATGACGAATAATGTCATGGTGGGTGGTTCCCAACTTCACAAAACTATGATTTGTGACGTAGTGAGTATGGTGCTGGTGTACTTGTATTAGTATTCACAAGGTAGTTTATAACGGGCTCTAGAAATGCCGCTCTTCCAGTTTTCGCTGTGACTGTGCTGCGCTTTCCGCGCAGGCCTGGCGTTATTTTTAAGTTCGCGTGCTTTGAAAAAAAAGCTGGAAAAAATAAGCAGAGGAGTTACTAACATGGATAGAAAATTCCGAGGTTTCTGTACAAGCACTGCAACATTTGTGTACAAATTTTGACGCTAGAGTTACTATTTATAAAGTTCATTCAGCAATCATTCTTAAATACCGAGTTTCCCTGATTTGAAAAATTATCATGACGTCCTGTAGAGCACATCATGATACATTTTGTCATACACTGATCTGTTGGTCGTTTACTGTTGCCCTACTATGCCGAGAACATTACTGCTCCCATCCAATACGCGTAGCCCTACGTTTGCTTTGCCGCAAGTTAGCTGCAATACCCTGTATACAGTGTGTGTCACGTAACCAGAACCAAACATTTTTAAAAAAGTCACCGTTTTGCCTCAAGGGCGACGCAATGATTGCGATAGCAACAAATTAGAAAGTCACAAGAAGAACACCGGCAGCTCGATACTTCAAGCGCGCCCATCAAGCGCAAAGGACTCACGAACAGAACACACACAGGATGACCACGAACTAACGGCAACAGCTTGACACTTGCAGCACGCTGCGCTGCTCACGCACGACGAAGGAGGCGCGAAAAGAACGCACAGGTATACACAGGACGAGCACGAACTAACAACTATCCCCGTTACTTATTCGTGTTTGAGCGGCGCGCATCAATGCAACGCTCTTAGATATTTTTTTTTCCGCGGCGCGTGGAGTGGCCCCTCCGCATCTGCTGCCGCGCGGTGGCGTTCGACGCATTGTTTAGCCGGCATTCCACATCTCGTGTGGGTGCGGTAATGGGCCACATTTTAGTGCGCGTCTCAAGGGCAGTTTTCAAACAGATGCAAAATATAGGAGCATTGCCTTAAAAACGCGCCCTGCGGGCAATCTCGCGGGTGGCACTGCACACGCAGAAGCACGTTCGAGATCTTGATACCGCCGGCGTTCAATGATGTATATAAATAGCTTACCGTTATTATTCCCTACAAGCGTTGGCACATGGCCTAGTTGTTTAAAGCGGCGCGCTGACGAGTGAGGACGTCGCAGCTTCGAATCCCGGTGGAGCACTTGGAAAATTGTTTTCTCCTGATTTATATTTCTTTGTTGATTTTAGTTATATATGCATATATATACATATCCGGGGCATGACGGCGACCACAAAAGTCAGCCGAGACTGTCCATATAAGTACTATCGCAATAAAAGTGCTTACTTTTATCGCAATAAAAGTGCTTAATGAAGTCAACTTTACATTTTTTGGGGTCATGTGGCGCTCGTTACGCTATTTTATATTCCACTAACAAGTATTAATATACGGCATATTTGATCCTTAATATTTGAGTCACATTGGACGCGTCGCCAATGTATATTTTACTTTTTAGCGCACGAAAACAACAGCTTCAAAAGCGCACCGTTGTCACGAAACACCGTGAGCAGCTCACGCGGGAAATCATAAAGCTAATCAAATGCATCAGCTTGGTGACCTCTGTGTAAGCGTGCCACCCGTTGCCCTAACCAAAAAAGAAATTGCGTATGTGGATGTTAGGCAATATGTTTGTGAGTGTGTGTTGATGTGTGCTGGTGTTATCATGTGCATATATTTCTAGCGTTTTCGCTAATAAAAGTTAGTTTAAGTCAGCGCCTGCGTTGTGTCCTTTCATACGTCCTCGGTCACTTAGCGCTGTGCAAATATGTCGATTCGAAACAACAAGAGGACAGCGTGGCACAAGTCAAAGGCATGGGCTAACTTCCAGCTGTTTCGTGGAAGTAAGCACGTGAAATATGCGAGTGAAACAGTTTCGTTGAAGTGAGCATTCGAATAGGTGAGTGAAAGCTTACGCTTTCACTCGCATATTAAACGTCGAGCGGCAGCCGTCGATCACGGCTCAAGCCAAGAAGAAGCGCACCGTCCATCTTCCGTGGCGTGAAAAGCCCACTGGCGGCCCTGGAGAGGAGGCTGCTGGGTCCAGCAGGAACACCGTATTTCCAACAGCTGTATGCGGTCGCAAGCGCCCTATCTTGACAGGGACCAGCAGACGTTTCATACATTTTTATGCGCTGTGGTCGAAACGCTGAGGTGGCGTTGAATCGATAGACCGCACGAAGGTCGCTTTACTTACTCAAATGGCCGCGTTTATTTACGCGAGCCTTCTGTTCAGCAACGCTAGGTCGGAGCGTAAGAAAGGTATTTGCTTGTCTTACGCTGTATAACATGCCGACTTGTTTCTATGACATTCAGTGCTTTGTCCATGCGGCGAAAGTGTCAATTTACAAAACTTTTGTAGGCCAATGAAATATGCGATGCTTTTGTACATAAAAATGCGGGATGTTCGTGTTTATTATCGCCGTATATCGTTCTGCCCACGGTGATAGCGGCCCCCGAAAACTGAGTGCCAGTTTCGGTTCCAAGAAACATGCGCGTTGGTGGCGGTTGCTGGGCATCCTAAGTTCTGCTGGTACGAATTAAAGGGACACTAAATAGAAACAATGAACCGGCCTAGATCGATAAATTGCGCTCTGAGAACTCTAATGTTGTTAATTTCGACATCATAGATTTATGAATAGAGGAGAAAACCAAGTTCAGAATTTTATTTTTAAATTACGCGCTGATATTTCCCCACGTGACGTCACGGACTTCACAGTGTTTTAATCGTAATTTGGTGCCACTGGCTCAACAAAAATACCCCAAAATTGGTATGCTAAGTATATGGCCCCCTCAGAGGACAATGCACTTAATCTTTACCGATTAGGAACTACGTAGTTCCTTGTAGGCGCCAACAAGATATGTCACGTCATGGTGAATGGTGCGGAAACTAAAAGGTGGCATCGCCACCCACATTCGCCTTTTGCGCGCCTTCTCGTTTACTAAGCGTCTTCTCGCAGCAAGCGTGCTGTTTTTGGTATCGTAAAAGAGTACTTTAGTAATATGAGAAAAACCGTTTTGCTCTTTAGCGCCGCTTTAAGGTTGATTTGGATGTTCGCATTGTCTTTCATGCGTTTTTATAAAAAAAGAAATTTGATTGAACTGTAAAACTCTTCTTTTGTTTATTTGGCTTCCCTTATTCCTTATTTTGTGAATTTTTTATTGGACAAAGCGCGGGAAGCGGTTCACTTGTGTTCGTGGCGGTCACTCGTATCAAGTCGTATCCCTCTCGGTTATCTCGACCGGTTGAGGTTCCAGTACCAAGCATGTTTACGGGAAAGCCGTTTCATGGGGCGAGCAGTGAGCAGAAGCCGCAGTAAGCCACGTCGAGCCGGTGAACCGAGTGTTAGTCGAAGCCGGCTCAATCGGGGCATCACATGTTCTGCGTGGCTCCGCGGTGTTTTAACCCCCGCATTTCCTGTTCCCTGGACGTTTTCAGATTTCCTAGTCACAACGGAGGAGCACACATATTTGGATTTACTATTTCAGCAAGTATTCATTTTGCATGAGTACATGAGTAATCCGAGTTATTTGCAAGCCTGACTGGACTGATATAAGCGCAGTGTCGCTAGACTAAAAGGGTGTAAACTTGAGCTTGTTGACATGGCTTCATAGCAGGGAACAGCGCAGAAACACGAGACAAGAGAGACTGACAGGACTGACAGCGCCAAGTCCTGTCAGTCTCTCTTGTCTCGTGTTTCTGCGCTGTTCCCTGCTATGTCGCTAGACTAACTCGTCCTGACAACAGCAGACATTCTGCCGGCGAATTACATGAAATGAAAGACTTGAGTGCGTGTTATTTCGGCTGCACAATTTGTTGATCTTTTACTTTTGGCATGTAGTTGAAATGGTACGAAGCCATTATAGGCTCCTTCCTCTACGTGGAAATGCGTGCAGCTAGTACGACATTTTGTGGGCCTTTACATCTAATACTGTCACTGAAGCACATGCGATTAACTCAACACATTGAGAAATCGTTTGACAGAGAATGTCGCTGAGCCAACGTTGTCACAAGTGCACTTTTCTTCGTCAAGGCAATGCTGCAGTCTTGACGAAGACAAGTGAACATATTGAAACACCAGAGACATTCCCTCTTCGACGATTTCTCATCGCTTCAAGATTTGCAGTTCCCCTAAATTTCTGTCGTGTTTGATATTGAATGTTCTGCGAGACAAAAAATGCGCGCCGTCATAAGAGACGCGATTGAGACAAGTACCGAGTTTCCACCTCGTAAATCATAACTTTCGCATTGGTTCAGATATTCTGTAATCAATTTTTGCTCGTTATGTACACATATCAGCTCTGAATCAAAACTGCTTTTGCAGATTGACACTTTCACACTACGTGCGTGGGTGTACTTTTCAATACGTATGAAACGTGTGAATAAAAACAACATTCAAGTTTTGCTTGTGTTTATTGCTTATTGCTTATTGCTTATTGTTGCTTATTGAGAAGTCGGCCGCCATTAGTTCCTGCACTTCGCAACATGCGAAGAAAATTAAAGAATCGTTCACGAAATTTAGCATGACCGCGTCGCCCGAGCGGCCAGCGGACCTGCTTGAGAGCGCGAACACATCTCGCTCGCATACGAAGTAGAAAAAGAGGGCTTCCGCGGCAACCCCCTCCTCTCGGCTTCGCGCACTTTCGCTATATTTTCTGACCTCACAAGTAACGCCTTGAAATTAATTTTGTGTGTGTGAATTTTTTCTATTGCGGGATACAACGTAGGAAGTCAGGAGAGGCCCCACTCAGACGACGGAAACGGGACAGCCGATCATCACTGCGACTAAAGAAGTACTCCCGCTCATGCACCCGGCAACGTTCTCCGAAGGCAGAGTCACCGACCGTTCGGCCCATGACGCTTGTCCGTAGCGCGCGCCCATTCGTGCAGGCTCGTGTGCATTCGCCTTTGAGCAAAATTGGCGGACACCTAAAGCTGTATCCGACTATACTGGAATACCCGGCAGCCGCCAGTTGTGGAAGCAGCATTGCTGCAGTGTAGCAACATGCGACAGCGCTTCCGATACAGAGATGGTCGATTATTTTTAAGTCGATTATCAATTACCCGTTCTCCGATTTGGCTAATAATCGATTAATTGCTATCGATGAAGGTATTTTGTCGATTAAACGAATAATCGATATTTCAATCGGCCGCATCCAAAAAGGCGGTAACGTAGTTTATAGTTCATGGAGACCGCCATTTCCTAGTATGGTAGGAGAAACAAATATGGAAAACATAATTACCTAACGTTTAATAAATTATGATGTTTGTTTTCTTTAATATTATGTGTAAGTGGTGCTAATGACTATACTGCAAGGATAAAAAGGTATGGTATAAAACCAAACAAGTCAGAAATCCACGACACTTGGTGGACAGTTTAAGTGACAATTGTCGAACAAGGAATGTTTCTGGAATGTTATCGAATATGAAATGACGCTTTGAGTGCATATGTTGATGTTTAGTGCAAAGAAAGGACGCTCGGGGACGCATCACTATGCTCGATTACAAGTCAAGATCAGGGCCGCTTTTCGAATTCAAAGGACCCCCCTGCAACCAAATGTGTCGCAGCGTCAACGTGACGTCACGGCTGACCGCTCTGCGCCTACAGCCGCGCCTAGAGCCCAAGCTTCTATAAGTGCGTCCGCGCCGTAAAGTAGTTCCTCAAGTAGTAGTGAATTGCTGCGTTATGGCTGACGGTGAATTTCTGCGCTGGCGGGTTTTCGCTCAACCGCTTGATTCTGGTTTTGCGCATTGCCGGTTCTCTTTTCGGCCATGAAGCCCGAGCAGGTGACATCGGAATGTGATTTATTGATCTCAAGTGAGGTCTGCCGTTCGTTACCATCCACGACACGCTAATGGTGACGGCGACTTTGTATCGCACAGGGTATTGAAGCGCCGATCAACGGCGCCAAAATTCCAGTACACGCATCGGCGGCTGTTTCCAGGCAGCGTCCAGCGCTTACGCAGTAGACAAGACACCACGGCGATCGCCGTTACCAAACACTGCACACAACACAAAAACAAGCGTTTCGTGGAATTGAGATTTCAATACGAATGAACGGCACCAATGCCAGCTTGTGAGCGCGTGATTTCACCGATGACGCCGATGAATTGTCGCGTATAGCGAAGCCGGCCATTTTGGTTGAGGTTCGTAAGCGCGAAAGTACATGCTTCGTGATTCCTCTCGTGAGCGCGGGGCGAAGGCGGTCGGCCGCGACGTCACGATGACACGGCGACGCCACCAACTGGAGGGGGTGCGCCTTTGACAGCGAAAAGCCGCACCGCTCTTGACTTGTAGCCGAGTATGGCTAGCCCATCAGTGTTTTAGTGAAACTGGTTGAGGAAACTCAGCTGAACAAAATAAAAAATTGGGGGACCCTTAAGCTTCGCCTTTAAGAGTTCAACGCGATAGCGAAATCCGGCCCCTAGTGCGCACTTCAACCACTAAGTGCATACTTATTAATGTGTATTGTTACACACACACACGCACGCACGCGCGCATTTTACAGGCTTTCGATCTAAAGCAAGAGTCGCATGGCCTCCAAGATATACACCGCGCGCCGGCCCTCTCGGATGCCATGCAAAGTCGAGACATATTTCTCACGATGCCTCACAGATGGCATCACATTATTTAGCGTTTGCTGCGTTGGCTTGATATGTTTTCCTCTAGATGGACATAGTTGTCCATTTTTAGAGCTGTTTGAAAGTTCGTGTGTGTATTTAGCGGCGATGGCTGCACTATCCCGGCGTTTTTCGACGTAGTTTGATGGCCTCGCGAATGCGCCTACCGTATGGGCTCGTTTTCGTCGTGACACCTGCCGAATAAAATGCGTCGAGACTCCTTTCACTACATGACATTTATGTAGTGTTTTTGTGCGACGCAGCTGCAAGCAACATCGTGGCTTTGTGGTAAGACACCTGCTTGCCACGCGAACGGCCCGGGTTCGATCCTCATTGGGACCGAAGATTTTATCGCTTATTTTATTTGCTACTTTCTCGATTTTTCGCTCACGGATGATTTTTCGCTCACAACCAACGGTGCCGACGCCGACAGCGGAATTTCTGCGACACGAGCTCTCTAACGCTACCGCGTTAAAATTAAGAAGGAAAACGGCAGTAGTGAGAACTGGGGCCCACATATATATTTAAAAAAAAAAGAAATGTTACAGGTTTTGGTTTTTCAAACTCGCTCTTTCTACAGCACTGATACTTGACTAGCATGCAGAATGCCAGGGTTCACACCCGGCTCGAACCACGATTTTATTCTTTCCTTCCATCGCGAGTTTTCGTTCATCGAGAACGTCATCAACGCAGGCACTAGTTTTCTGCGGCTCGTGCTCTTTAACGCTTTCGCGTTCAAATTTTCGCATACGTATGGAAGCTTGAGCGAGTTGGTATGCGTTCATCTTGGTTGAAACAGCGCTCACAAAACAACGACAAATAAAAGAAAACACAAGCATTTTTTATCTCATTGTGTCCAGTGTTTTCTTTTACTTCGCCGTCATATCGTGAGCGCTGTTTCAACCGAGATAAAATTTTCGAACTGAGTTCTCGCTGTTCTTGGGCTCATATATACTGTGAAACACGCGTGGTTGATTCCCCTGTGCCACCGGCCGTGTTAATAATAATATCTGGGGTTTAACGTCCCAAAACCACGATATGATTATGAGAGCCGCCGTAGTGGAGGGCTCCGGAAATTTCGACCACCTGGGGTTCTTTAACGTGCACCTAAATCTAAGTACACGGGCCTCAGACATTTTCGCCTCCACCGAAAATGCAGCCGCCGCGGCCGGGATTCGATCCCGCGACCTTCGGGTCAGCAGTCGAGTGCCATAACCACTATACCACCGTGGCGCGGCGCCACCGGCCGTGTTACGCGGCTGTGTGCTACTCTTGACTGGTGGATAAGTTTTCATGACGTACGTGGCAGGCTATTCACATAATTCATGTCATGACGAGTGAATTGTTTTCGTCATCACTAATGTCCTCCTGGGCCAATTTCAGTGCATACCAAGCCATGGAGATGACCACAAGAGCGCTTATACGTAGTCGGCTTAATATATTAACTGATAAATAGATATAAACGGCCACAGTGTCCTTGGTTCACTAAGAAATGCTTGTCATTTAAATGCCGTAAACTTCAGTTTCACCGATACGAACATGAAGAGAGCAATGATACAGTTCTAAATATTTCATGGGCGGCAAGCAACAAAGCCTACTACGCTCACGCACGTCCACAAATAAAACGAAATCTGGAAATGCTGATTTTAGAGCAGAAAGGACTAAGTTGCGACACATCAGTGATATGCACAATGCCACAAAAACACTTCACAAAGGATATGATATCAGAAGCATAACAAAAGATGCATTCCTTTTATGTGATGACAGGAGTCCTGCAGATGGCGTAGATCAAGCAATTATAAAATTAGCAACTTACACCCTCGATTTCACTGACGATTGTAGCCCTACTACGAACCAATATTCACGATACTTGAAGACGCTCCGAGCCTGCCTCGTACTTCTTCAGCATGCGTGCTGCTCCGACTGCAGTCTCGTCGCCAGTGCGCGCTGTTTGCTGGAGGTCTTCCGCTTCTGATGGTGAATATAAAACGTGATTTGCGACGAAGAATTTGATCGGTTCGGCCGATCCACTCTGTTGCTAGGCCCATTGAATCCATCCGCCTGATAAATGGAGATTTATCTATGATTGACATCACAATGCTAACCCTATGCTTCGAAAGGTTACGGCAGCTTGGGATGTATCGCAACAATGCTAAACCGTACTTTATTATCCATCGCGGTAAGAAATGGCAGCACCATTAATTTCACGCAAATAATGGAAGAACCTCGAACATTCCAGAAAATCATGACCGCTCCCTGCTCTTAATATCTGGAACCTCTCCGTACTTACACAGGCCACATAAGCAATGATGCTTTTTAAAAGAAATAGTCCAATACCTGGAATCACACCGTTTTTGTGCCACACTCCACTAAATTTCACTCATGCAAGGTGATCGCCTTGATAGCTTGTTCACATTTCATATTTTCGGCCCCCTGTATTTTTAAAACAGCTTGTTCTTTTGGATGTTTCTTCTTCGTATTGCATCATCAAAATCCGCAGAAACGTACGGACGCCATACACTGCACATTGAAATCTCAAATCCATCTTCTTTTAAACGAGGCATTTATAACTCACTGCTTTCAACGTCGTTGTAAATCTAGGCGGCCGCGAGTGCGAAGAAATTAGGCCATCGAAGGTGCATCGGTCGGAAGCGTTTTTGTGGGCGATAACTGACGCTCTCTCGATGGCGGGCGCGTGGGTGATCAGACGTTTCTCGTATCGCAATCTGATCTCTAATCGAGGTGAGTTGTCGTTCTGTGTTACCTGGCTATGACACCATGACCGTCTTTGTCGCATGTAGCATCTGAAGTGCGGCGCTGATAAGCACGTGGCATAAAGTGTAATTCCCAGTATAGAGAAATCAAGCAATTTGCAAGGAACATTGGGCAAAGAAACAAAAGAAAGAAGAAAGAAAAAGAAAGAAAGAAAGAAAAGAAAGAAAGAAAAGAAAGAAAGAAAGAAAGAAAGAAAGAAAGAAAGAAAGAAAGAAAGAAAGAAAGAAAAAAAGAGAAAGAAAGAAAGAAAGTCGTAGGCCTGGCACGCCGACGTGAAACTTCGCTTGCCCCATTTTCTCGATAGTGCAAGCAATCCTGATTTTTGAACAGTGACGCTGTTTAGCAAATGATCCCTTGTGAGTTGATCCAAAAAAACTACCTTCATTAAACGGGTATGTGCCACAGAAATGGGGTAAACCCCCTACTCCCACTGGCCCACTAAAAAAGAAGAAGGCAACAGTTAGCCCAAGAAATGGCTGCGAAGCAACGGTTAAGTGCCACAGAAATTGGGAAAATCCCACTGCTCACCACTGGTCCGCTAAAAATGAAGTAGAACACATATAGCCCAACAAGTAGCTGCAAAGCGACGGCGGCGAGCCGAATACACCGAGAAAGCGCCTCCTCCATGTTTCTGTGCCATGGCCAAGGAGAGGAGCCCAATGGAAACCGGCCGTCGGCGTTAGTGCGGCTTTGATCCGCTAGGCGCCGTCACCGTAGTAGACTCCAAGTCGCGCCATCGCTCGCGAAAAGGAATTCCATGGCTGCATTCAAAGCTGCTATATGGTTCACTTTTCCGCCCTGTTCCGTTCACTTTTCCGCGTTGTTTAAAGTATAATGACAACTTGTAAACGAGAATTATGGTGCATTTGTGAGGAACCACCCCATTTCAAAGGCATATGACGTTCGCGG
Organism: Rhipicephalus sanguineus; assembly: GCF_013339695.2. NCBI lineage: Eukaryota > Metazoa > Arthropoda > Arachnida > Ixodida > Ixodidae > Rhipicephalus > Rhipicephalus sanguineus. The sequence continues at coordinate 98,120,087 of NC_051178.1, forward strand.
CTATTTGATCGCGACGGTCGCGCGTCATCTCCTAGGCCGATGCCAGAGAGCGCATGCCAGTGTTGCGCGGAAGATTGTTTTGTAACCGTTACGTTCGCTTGACTAAGCGTCGGTTTTTGACTGTCTGAAAGTCGATGTTTGAAAGCAGCATTTGTCAGGAGCGAATACTGAAAACTTGGGCGCTTAATGTTCTCCGATGCGTGCTACCGTCTGCTGGTATAGCACAATATACACAAGACTGGAGTGCATGCGCGAAATATCACGCAATGTCACTAGGCAGCTTTCAGGGATATACCTGATCATCCTTTCCCTTTGTAAAGCTTTTTAAGAATTACATTTGTTGCCAGAGAGAGAAAGCAACAGCTCGTGCCAAAACATGAGGAACTATGATCTGTCTTTTTCGTCTTCCCGTTATCTTGCAGGCTTCCATTATGGAGCCGTCATAGTGATAAGAAAAAGAACGTGCAGCTATAAAAAAAAGTAAGAAGCGGCGCCCTATGAAAAAATTTTATAATTTCGCGCCCATCGCATTAAAACGTGACGTCATTTCCGCTTCCGGTTGTGACGTCATCTTTTTTTTATTTCTGTTTGTCCCCTCCTCACATAGGTGGCGACTGTTGCAACAACTAGCCACCGGCTTGACAAGTGGGCTTCTACGGAAGTTACGCTACCAGTTTACATATACCTTGGCACCCGTATATGGCTTTTCCGCTATCTTTCTTTGCTACTCCGTTTGGTATTTTCGGTAGTGAGCAAAGTAGAGACGGAATGGCTGTCGGCCTGGACGCTTTTGACGCATGAGGCAGCCTGCTTAGCCTTGTTCACGCATTCATTCCGACACTGCACATGATCGGTTGTTTCGCCAGTACCGCATGTGGTGTCTATGGGATCCGGTTCTTCAGCTTCTGGATCTAATGTCATCGCTGCACATGGCGGCGATTGCGAGGCAGCGTTGCTAGTGGTAGATTCATTCGTTGACTGTACGCATGCAGTGCGGTCACGTTTAGTGATACTTGCCATGCTTGTTTCAGCTGTTACCTTGGACTGTTAACGTGAATGCTAGTCTGCAAAGAGCGACGCAACTGCATCCTTCTTAAGCCGCCGCTTCTTATATTCTACGAAATCTTCGAGTCGTAAATGGCGGCTACATATTTCAGTGTAATTTGAAGATGTAATAGGAGACCAATTATTCCGCCTAATTACTGCAAGCCACCTGTCCTGAACACCAGCGGCCGCTGGAATTTCATGGAACGACAGCCAAACAGTTTTTTAAGGCGGAAGCCTTTGATGCCTCATCAAACGCGAAAACTGACCGTCGGCGGTGTCAACAAGAGTGATGCAAGAAATCACCATTACGAGATGGCGTCATCATATGACGTCACATATCATAAACTCTTGTGATATTATCGTGACGTCATCATATTATATTTTCGCTTGTTCAAAATGCAGTGCAAACCAGCTGAGGCACAGAAAACTTTCAGCGCCTCCGATCCTCGAGGCTGTAGGAAAACCACGTTAGCTGCAGAAATATCTCGGAGCGAGGCACGGGATGTTCACTACATTGACTAAGAAGAAAAGGATGAATTTCGCCTTTCAGTCGTCTTAGGTGAATTCATAACGGATCCCGTGAGTTTTTTTTCTTTATCAATAAAGGGAAATGAAAAAAAATCGTGATTTATCTCCCTTCCATTTGCAGAGTGGAACACAACAGTGTGACATGCTCAGCCATGCGAATGACGTGGTTGCCATAGCATGAAACAGAAAATAAAACGCAAATGCTATCGAACTCGAATGCAAGTATTGAACTGGCAGGACGGCCTGGGAGACTGCCTGCGGAATACGCAGAGTGGGGATGGAAAGAAACGCGAACACATGTCATCTACATTCCTTGCTGTGTCGCATTTATTTTCAAGTATAGTTGCAGCCTGAATGATTGATCAAAAGACGAACTCATTCATGATACAATCAAAGACCATCTGGTACCTTTTTATTGCCACCACGGTCAGAGCATGATTAAAACAGCGCGCCATTATGTTCGCGTTTCTTTCCATCGCCCAGTACCCGGGAAAGCCTGTGAGAAGCAGGAATGCAATTAAACTCGGGTGCAAACATGAATTCGTTAGCACGGCCGTTCCGCGCCACCCTATCGTGGATGGATGGATGAATGCTATGAGCGTCCCCTTTATAACGGGGCGTTGACAAGTGTGCCATCAGGCTCGACAAAAAAAAATCACAGCATATCCACGGGGTGAATGATGATGAGTGGGGCGAAGCTACGGAGGGAATCATCTGTAAACCGTGAAACTCTTCCGTGAAATGCGCCCAGTACATAATATGAAGAGTGTGAAACATCGTGTATATACTAAACATCAAACTTTTATTGTACTGTTGGTTTACGTGGTCCCTTCATTATCACTTGTGATCGGTGAAATGCAAGGAAGAAGTCCGCTCCCGAGCGAAAGAGCGCCAAGAGCGACCGCACTCCCCGCTCGCCCTGTGCGAATTAAAGGCAAGGCTAGAGGGAAGACAGGACGCGCGTTCCACGACGCGAGGTCGGTAGCATGCCCAACGAAAGCCAACGGAACGCGATCGTGCAAGTGCTCCGGCTTCGCATCGCCTCATGGTTCCATTTAGCGTCCCAAAACCAAATATATTAACGCGGTAGCGTTAGAGAGCTCGTGTCGCAGAAATTCCGCTGTCGGCGTCGGCACCGTTGGTTGTGAGCGGAAAATCATCCGTGAGCGAAAAATCGAGAAAGTAGCAAATAAAATAAACGATAAAATCTTCGGCCCCAATGAGGATCGAACCCGGGCCGTTCGCGTGGCAAGCAGGTGTCTTACCACAAAGCCACGATGTTGCTTGCAGCTGCTTCGGACAAAAACACTACATAAATGTCATGTAGTGAAAGGAGTCTCGACGCATTTTGTTCGGCAGGTGTCACGACGAAAACGAGCCCATACGGTAGGCGCATTCGCGAGGCAATCAAACTACGTCGAAAAACGCCGGGATAGTGCAGCCATCGCCGCTAAATACACACACGAACTTTCAAACAGCTCTAAAAATGGACAACTATGTCCATCTAGAGGAAAACATATCAAGCCAACGCAGCAAACGCTAGATAATGTGCTGCCATCTGTGAGGCATTGTGAGAAATATGTCTCGACTTTTCATTGCATCCGAGAGGGCCGGCGCGCGGCGTATATCTTGGAGGCCATGCGACTCTTGCTTTAGATCGAAAGCAAGGAGGTTAAAAAAATTGCTGGAGTGGCGATTATTGCGCAATAGTGAAGCCGTGCCCACCAAAAGATGGCGGCTGCACCCGCCATCTTTCTAGGGGCACGATAAACCATCAGCGTTTGGCGAAGGAAAGCGAACGTTTTCCACGCACGCCAGAGAAGTTTAATTATGGTAACTTTTATGGGTCAGATACTGCTGTAAGTGTGTCTTTGTGTTACTAGTTTTCGTAAGTAAGCTTCAAAGTCACGGCAAATTTTATTGGACATCAATCGTCAATACTGCACTCGACGGGTTACTTTTGTCGGCAACAAGGATCTTTTATTTTATAATTGACGTAGCATTTACAATAACAGATCAAAGCCATTTGATCTCTAAGTAGGCACCACCAGAAAAGAGCATGTTTGCGAACTCTTTGGTGGGCAAAAGCTGGCTTCACTTTCAATGGCAAGGCGTTTCGAGAGCTTCCACTCCAGAATTTTGTTTTAAACCTCCTTGATCGAAAGCCTGTAAAATTCGCGCGCGCGCGTGCGTGTGTGTGTGTAACAATACACATTAATAAGTATGCACTTAGTGGTTGAAGTGCGCACTAGGGGCCGGATTTCGCTATCGCGTTCAACTCTTAAAGGCGAAGCTTAAGGGTCCCCCAATTTTTGCTCAAGGTGTGCCTTGCGTTTTTCGTAGAAATAATTTCTTTATCATGTACATTAAGACGAAAAGTTGAAAGCTCACTAGAGTGTATCGCCCTCAAAGTATGTCTTTTAGTGTGATTTAACTCTCGTACGGCAGGGTCCTCGCGCCGTTGCCGGTCCACCTCGCCCGTTGACGATCGGGCGAGGTGGCTACATACAACTACTACTACTACACTTTAAGAAAAACATCTGGCGTTCTTTCGTTCTGCTTTTACAAAACATCTGGCGTCTTTCGTTGGTTTATTTCATCAATCAACGGCGTTTTGAACAAAATTTTTATTGTTTAATCACGCACAGGAGAAATCTCACCAGGCACTACCTTGGAGGTAAACAATGGCTGCTAATGGGAATGAGAGACAGAAGAAGTCGGCTTTTAGCTAACACTTACACTTCTACTTCTACTAACGTTTCCTACTGGAACATGCCAATGGCTGCTAATGGGGAATGAGAGACAGAAGAATTCGGCTTTTAGTTAACGCGCACGCTGCGAATTTTAGTTAACGCGCACGCGTTAACGCGCACGCTTTTAGTTAACGCGCACGCTGCGATTTCTCCTGTGCGAACAACGCACAGGAGAAATCTCCCACCGGCACCACCTTGGAGGTCAAAGCGTAAGACTTGTTACGGACTACTACGATGACGACGATTACGAGGGACGAACGGGTGCCGCCTTAAGTAGCTTCGCCCCTAAAAACCTTTACTCTTGTTTTTCTTAGCGTGGCTAAGAAAAACAAGAGTAAAGGGTTTTTTTGTCGAGCCTGGTGGCACACTTGTCACCTCCGCATGCTGCAGACGGGGTCTTGCCTCTCTAGGGGTTTTCTGAGCATGCTTCATTCGGATATTGATCCACTTTGCCGAGATTGTGGTGAATTTGACTCCTTGAGTCACATGCTCTGGCAGTGTCCTGCGTTACAGGATTTTAAAAGAGAAGACTGGACGACGGCAATCACAGACCCCAGACAAGACGTCCAGCTTCAGGCTGTCCAGAGGGCTCGTGAAAGAGCGGAGAGGCATGGCCTCTCTGTTCCGACATGGCACTAGCCAACGGCTGGGTGGGGGCCTACCTAGTTGGCCCGCTTCCTTGCCTCTCAGGACCACAATAAAGTTGTTTGTCTGTCTGTCTTAGCGTTGGCCTAGTGTATTTACTTTAATTACAAGTATTTTACTCCAGAAAAAAGAAACTTAAGTTTTCAGCTCCGTTCTCTGCCCTTTACGGCAGAATGTCCTTATTTTTTTCCAATATTTGTTTTTGTCCTTTCTTTCTAGTTTTCTGCCACCAATACTCTAACCGTCTCTTACTTATTTCAGTCGCGGGTGTGTTCAGCTTTGCATTGTCTCTAAAACCCAAGGCGTCATGTAGGCTCCTGCCCAAACGTACACCTGGGTTGATGTCTCCACTTTCAATCAGAACATGCTCCGCCGTTTCTTTATCTTCCCCGCAGCGCGTGCATTGTTCTTCTTCTTTACTGAATCTCGCTTTATAAATACCCGTTGTAAGGCAACCCGATCACGCGTCAGACAATGCGAGATCGCATTGTTCGCATCGTAGTCTACGAGATCACATCGTGGATGGATGGATGGATGCTATGAGCGTCCCCTTTAAAACGGGGCGGTGACATGTCTGCCACCAGGCTCGAAGAAAAAAAAAGCTTCCTTGTTTCATGTTGGCCTAATACCTTATCTACATTGACTAAATCTATGTTATTATACCACAAAAAAATATAAATTCACGGTCCATCTCTCTGCCTCTTAAGGCAGAATGACCTTATTTTTCCCCCATTATTTATTTTTGTTCTTTATCTCTACTTCTCTGCCACCAATACTCTAACCGTCTCTTACTTATTTCTATCGCGGTCGTGTGCAGCTTTCCATTGTTGTCCCTAAAACCCAAGGCTTCATGTAGACTCGTGCCCACACGTATACCTGGGTGAATATCGCCACATTCAATCAGTACATGTTCCATCGTTTCCTTAGTTCCCCCGCAGCATGTACATTGTTCTTCTTCGTTGCTGAATCTCGCTTTATAACTACGCGTTCTAAGGCAGCCCGACCTTGCTTCAAACAGTAAAGCGCTTTCCCTTGAATTATCATAAAACCTTTCCCTCCTTATTTCGTTTTTTCCCTTTCGGTAGTTACTCAGAGCCGGCTTCTTTTCCATCGCTGCCATCCAATAAGTCCTCTCCGCCTCTCTGACCTTCCGCTAAATGCTCCTTGTTGCCATATCGCCCGCACTGCTAGCCCTATATTTACTGGTGAGCCTCCTAGTTCTTTTTCTCCACTGCATGTCAACGCTTTTTCTATACAAATACCTGAAAACCTTCTCTGCCCATCTACTGTTGTTCATTTTCATCAGCCTCTCTTCGAATCTCATTTTGCTCTGAGCTTCCCTCACTTCAAAGCCTGTCCATCCCATATCACCCTTTACAGCCTCATTTGTCGTCTTCCCGTGAGCGCCCAACGCGAGGCGGCCCACCGTCCTTTGATTTACATCCATTCCTGATTGTACCTCTGACTTCATGCACACTACTGAGTTCCCAAATGGTAGTCTACTCGCACAGCGCCACCACGCGGCAGCAGCGAGCGGAGGCGTGACAAAATATTCTTGCAGAGACAAATATTCTTGCAAATACCTATTTTAAAAAAGAAATGGCTTAGATGTGACACATCGGTGAAATTCACAATGCGTTAAAACACTTCGCTAACAAAATATTCTTGCACAAATAACGAAACATGCATACCCCTTTACTAATCATAGGAGTCCCGCAGATGTCTTAAATCAAGCAATCGCAAAATAGGGACGTACACTCTACTTGAGTGACGTGTGTTGCCGTACTGAGAAACAATATTCACGAGAGTTGAAGACGTTCGAAGCCTAACTCCTCTTTTGTAGCGTTAGCTACACTGGCCTAGCCGAGCCAGTTTCGCGTGGCTCCACAAGAGCCGTGCTGCGCATGCGCGAGGACCAGTGATGTCACACAGCTGGCGCATCGGAGCCGCCACCTCCCGCGCATTCCGCCGCTGCCGCGCGCGACTCGCTGCCGCCGGTCTGCGCTTTCAAGATGAGTGACGTCGTAGCCGAGGTAGACGTACTGGTGCCGGCGCTCGCGTAGCTATTCGCCTTCGCTGTGCAGTGGCCGTCTGACACTGCGCTGGAACCGCTTGATAGCGCCTCTGACTTGCCTTTGCCAGTGTAGTTTAGCGATGGAGAAAGAGAGCGCAAATGCTGCTCAACGACGCAGAAGAGCGGCGAAGCTTGACTTATCGGATCCCGAAGCAGTTGCCTGGCAAAATAATATACATGTGCCACATAATATGTATACTTGTGTATGTCATAGGGGCAGCAGTAAGCATATATAATCAAGCTAATCCTAGACAATCAGGAAAGCTAATAACAATGAGCAGAACCTTTGCTAACGCTACGTTATCCTGGCATAGCCGAGCTAAGCCACTGCAACATTCTTTTAGAGACATGGGATTTCTTTGGGAACTTCGCCCCGCCACGGTGGTCAAGTTGTTATGGCGCTCGACTGCTGACCCGAAGGTCGCGGGATCAAATCCCGGCCGCGGCGGCTGAATTTTCGATGGAGGCGAAAAATGCTTGAGGATTGTGTACTTAGATTTAGGTGCAGGTTAAAGAATCCTAGGTTGTCTAATTTTCCGGAGCCCTCCACTACGGCGTCTTTCATAATCATATCATGGTTTTGGGACGTTAAACCCCAGATATTATTATTATTTCTTGGGGAACTTCAACGCAGAAATTTGGTTTGTCTATCGGCCTGTCTTTCTGTTTGTCTGTCTGTCACCCGATTCAGCCACCCGGCCAAAGTTTAACCACTTGCTGAACGCCCAGCCATCTTGAACTCGCACCGCCATTCATACTTGTGAACATTCTCGATCAAAATGCAACTATTACGCATATCTGAGGCGCAACATCAATACGTAAGTAATAGGTGCTGTGTTCCTTTACTAGAAAATACATAGATAAGCAATTCTAAAGACCATAATGTTTCTTATGCTGCGCTGAAAATTCCAGTGTTTCTTAGCCTGCGCTGAAAGTGCGACGCTATGAGCCAGATGCGACGGTTCAACATAGAGGAGAAGGACTTGTGTAGGACGTCTGGCACAAGACTGTCGTCTTTCGACGACATTTGCCGCGAAGCACGCAGATACGCGGCCAAATTTTTTTTAACACGAAAGTGTTTTATGCCGGGGTCCACCAAGATTTCAATGACGTATTTCCGTCACGGAAATGACGTCGAAAAAAGGTACACGATCAGATGGCAAAGAAAAAAAGGTTCCGTCACCGGGCATCGAACTCACGACCGCTCGGTCCGCAACAACAGATGCCGGGCACGTTAGCCACTGCGCCACGGTCACAGACTCTAGAGGCTTTACAAACGCGCCTTTCATATCTACCACTCTCCCGGTCGGCGGGGTGGTCTTGCCCTCTGGGAGCGGTAAGGTAATGTAATTCGTCATTACTATGGCCTCCGCTATTAGCACCTGCAACGCATTACACGTCCGTCCCATTCGGCGCGTTTCAATAGAAGTTCAATATTGTCAATGCCTTAACACACCACGAGGTGGCGGCATTGGCCCAAGCGTCCTAAAAGCGTCGGCCTCGCTCATAGCATCACGATAATCCAAACCAAAAATAGCTCTGCGACGCGCACCTGCCTCACCTGGCTTTAACACCGCGTTCCCCGCTCACGTGCTCGCCCCGAGAAAAATCGCGACCGGGCTACCGGGGTGGCACGAAGCGCTTTGCATTTCCCTCTAGTCCGGCCGTGGTGGTCAATCACATTTTAACATGACGCGAGATGGCGACCAAGTTCTGCGTCCAATATGCGACGCTCTTCTGGCTATCACACCTCGTTCTTTGATTACGCTTCCACCGTTGACTACTACAGCTACCACAAAGGCTTGTTTAATCATTTAACATGTACGTTAGTCGTCGGTATGGAAATGTACCACTAATCATCAAAGTGGGTGCATACACGTTAAACGGTGCCATTAGCTGCCAGACATCAATATACATTGTGGAAACTCTCTTATATCAATGTACAGTAAACATTCAGTTACTTCTGTAAGGGCACGCTTTACTTTCGTGTTATTCCGATTCCTATGATGGAGGGATCAACCATGTTTTTTTTTTTTTTTTCAGTAAGGCTGCTGTTCCGACTCCAGTGGCGTCACCTGTGCTGACGGTTTGCCGGTGCTCTTCAGCTTCTAGCGGTGAATATCAGCCGTTATTAACGAGAAGGATTTTGATTGGTTCCGCACAATCCGCTGTGCTACTAAGCCCATCGATTGACACCGTCTGATAAATAGAGATTGATCTAAGATTGACATAACAATGCTAAAACTATGCTTCGAGAAGTACGGCAGCTTCGGATATATTGCAAAGACGCTAAACCCTACTTTATTATCCATCGCAGGAATAATGGCAGCATCATTAATTTTGCGCAAATAATGGAAGAACCTCGAATATTCAAAAAAATATTGATGACTTCCTGCTCCCAGTATGTACGACCTCTGCGTACTAGCACAGGCCATATTTTTTTATTCAAATACCCTAAAGGCCAAGAAGGCATTACATAGGGAGGGGGGGGGATACAGTGAATGTGGCAAATACAAATAAGAATACATGAATAGGTAAACATGGAATGGTGTAAAAAGAGCTACTTCTCACAGTATTATACTACGTCAAAACACAATCATAAGGCACTTTCATAACAGTAAACATCATAAGCATCACATGAAACTAATAGAAACAACACTAAATAAACAAGACAAGCGGAACAGAGTAAAACCCAAACGTAAAAAAAGAAAAGAACATAAGAAAATCAGCACTAGTGAATCGAGGATAGAAACTTTCTATTCGCTTCCATTTTATCCTAGAAATCACTTTAGACTAGTTACAAATGAGTCATGATTCACAATGCGTACAATTTTAGCAGGAAGAAGATTCCATTCACGAATGGCGAGAAGTTGCGAGTGAAAGAAGAGATTAGTGCGGGCGAAAATAGATTCAATTTTATGTTGCTCATCGAGTCGCGAAGGTATATGACGAGCTGGCCTGATATTGAAGATATCGTGCGATGACTGATTGCAGTGAAGCTTATGAAAGAAAGACAATAGTGTCAGCAACCTGCGCTATTCTAGAGGAGCTAAATTGAGTGGAGATTTTATTTAAACTAGGCTTGATGTTCGTAAGTTGTTTTTTGTAATGAACCGAGCAGCATTATTTTGTACCGACTCCAGTTTCTGTTTGAGGTAGGCCTGATGCGGATTCCGGATGAAGGAGGCATATTCGAAGTTTGAGCGTATTAGGGTTTAATAAGCAAGAAGTTTAGTTTCTGAGTTCGCCGGATGTAAATTTCACCTCATGAAGCCAAGTGATCTAGATGCTTTACTAACAATTGCATCTATATATGCGTTCCATGACAGGTCTGATGACAAGTGAACACCAAGGTATTTATTGTGGATACATAGGCTATGGGCATGTTGTTCAGCGTGTAGTCGTAAAACACGAGCATAGTGGTCCCGAACGTGCTAGCTTTTTTGTGTTTACGTTTATTTGCATTTGCCAATTGTTGCACCGTTTACTAAGATTTTCGAGGTCAGACTGAAAGAAGCTGGTGTCCTCAGGGTTGGTAATTTGCCTGTAAATGACGCAGTCATCCGCAAATAATCTAACTGTGGAATGTACACCATTACTAATATCGTTAATATTAACTAAAAACAAGATAGGCCCGACCACGGAACCTTGTGGTACTCCAGATTTGACGTGAATTAACGGGGACGAATGTTCATTAACGAAGACGGATTGGTATCGGTTGGCTAGGACGTTGTTAATCCACCTAACAACTTTTAAATGCGAAGCATTTCTTAGCGAACCTCAGGCACTTTGGCCGTTTCTATCTACGTATCTATCTATCTATCTATCTATCTATCTATCTATCTATCTATCTATCTATCTATCTATCTATCTATCTATCTATCTATCTATCTATCTATCTATCTATCTATCTATCTATCTATCTATCTAGCCGCTTACGTCTGGGCGCTCTCCTGGTCGTCTCCATAGGCTGTAATATACCAAAGTTTGCAGAGGCAGAGGAGCAATGTATGAAGAACACGATTAACCGGTTGTGACATGAATAACGCAAAACATAGGTCGCGTACGTCATGAAACCCTTTCTCTCAGTCACGTGTGGCACATACCCGCATACCAGAGTTCATGTTATACGGGTATGTGCCACAGCTGAGAGTCTCAATCAACACAGTAACCGCAAACATACACATTGACACAAGAGGAAAGTGATAATAATATTATTTGGGATTTTACATCCCAAAACCAAGATAGGATCGTGAGAGACGCCGTAGTGGAGACCTCTGGAAATTATGACCATCTGGTGTTCTTTAAAGTGCACTGATGTCGCACAGTACACGGGGCTCTATCATTTCGCCTCTCTACCATTTCGAAATGCAACCGCCGCGGCCGGGATCGAACCCGCGACCTTGAGCTCAGCAGCCGAGCACCGTGATCGCTACACCACCGCTGCGGACGCAAATTGAGGAAACTGATGACATGAACCCCTGGAAGGCGCTCGACTAACATCCACTCGTCCACGTGGTCCGCAACATGGACCACGTGCATTACGCGAAAACTGGGTTCAATGCTTCATAAAATAACTGTGCCGAGAGGACCATGCCCCTCATCATTACCGGTGACGACAACATTGGTTTATCAAAAACGAACAACGCCTGCTCCTTACACTGCGGGAAAGACGGCTTCAATATGAACAGGGCATCGCAAGACCGCGTTACCACGTCCAGGACACTAGGCATCATAGATCATTTCTTCCGAAGAGGCATCCACGATTTCCACCTGCTGTAGTATACCTAGCACATCACTGCACTTAAACCCCTCTAGTCGCGATCACGAACGGATCCGGTAACAAGTCCTGTTCAGCTGCTCGTGCTCTCTGATCGCAGTGATGATGACCTTGTTCAAGAACTGTCAAGAACTGTCAAGAACCCTTTCCACACATGCACACGAGTTCGTGAAACGTGCGTGCGTTGGCCGTCATAACGGACAGCTATAAGCATAACAAATCTAGCACAACTGTAACAGCTACAACTGTGATGGTAACGTGTACGTGCAGTGCGCCTGCGCGTGCCACTCGGCTGTGTATATATCTGGAGAAATTTTTCTGAATACGAGTAGCGCATGTCCTGTTCATCTGTGTTCCTTCTTTGTCTAGTTCTAATTTGTGCTATCCATTACGGAAGAATATAAACACTACATATCAGCTTGCTGCGTCTGGTGTTGGTAAGACCCATGTGGTTGTTGGAATCGTTCCGCAACTGTAAACAACTGGTTGTATAACACACGTGAGATTCTTCAGTGTATGTGCGTGCGTATACCATTTGCACATTTCTCTAGCGTCATTCCGTCAGGTTTCACTCAATGTGAAAAAATACGCCACAATCACTTTTCCGCGCATACTTCGCATAGCATCGATTCCCACGGTACGTGGGATCTGCCGAATTTTTGTATTTATGTTAAGACCTGTAAGTTCTTGAACAAGCCGCAAGTGAGGAACCTTGTCATCAATTTGATGCAAGCAGTAAACAGGGTGTGGCAAGTAATTAAATAGTTCGAACAACTGCGTTTCGCAAGAACGACCATGCAAAAACCGTGCTGATTGATGGAGAAGAAGTTATGTTCTGTAAGAAACTTCATGAAAGCAGATGAAATTATATTCTATGAGTTTGCAACAAGTACTAGTTAAAGATATTGTTGTGTAATTTCATGGGTTGGAAGGGTCACCAAATTTAAATATAGTGATACGGGGTTTATTGACGCAAGTAGCCCTTGAGCAGGATGCCTATGGACGCTGAAAGCGGGCGGCGACAACCGACAGAAGAATCTCAGCGCTGGCGCCAACAGCTCGCGCTTGGCTCTTTCAACTAAGGTAGTGTCCCACTGCGGCATGTTTGTTCTTCTTCCTCCTTACAATAGGAATTACGCGAGATTTCTTCCAATCATTTGGGACGCATCCCTTGTTGATAGACTGCTGGAAAAGTGCGGCCGAAATGTCACATATTTTAGGTTCTGACATTTTGAGAAGCTTAGAACGGATGCCATCAGGACCAGGAGCGGCATTATTCGGAAGAATAACGCCTGCTTGCCTTCCGCGGTGATAGTAATGTCGAATATGCCTGAATGCAAAATGGGGACTTCAAGGTCACTTGAAACAGAGGCCTCATCTGTGAAGACAGACGCAAAAAACTCGTTGAATTCTGCAGCAACACGTGCCGGGCAAAGATTGTCGCCATCCCTGGACAACGACACCATTTAATTTGTTGCGTAATTAGGCTTAATAACTTTGCAAAACTTTTTTGTATCGTTACGAAGCATGTTTTAAATGTCGTGGTTGAAAAACTTATCTTTGGCTGTTGCTATTTCAATTCTGCATAAGTGCGCGTGCTCGCGATAAAGCCTCCAATCTTCCTGAGATGCTGAGAGCTTAGCTTTAGAATATAAACGTTTCTTTTTTAATTATAGTGCGTGTCACATGCGTCGTAAACCAAGCGTTTTGCGTGCAGGTGGTTATATTGATTCTAGGAATATGTTTTTCTTGAAGCATGATCAATCTGTCTCGAATGAGTGCCCAGTTTGTATTGAAGTCGCGTTCGTGAAATGATTGCAAAAGGGCGATGGAAAAGGCGGGAAGGTCAATTATAAGCCCGTCTACATTCGCACGGTTGTAATAAAACAGAAGCTTCGCTCTGTTTTCACGCTTTTGCAGAGCGCATGCCAACTCACAATGCAAGATATTGTGGTCACTGACGCTATTGAAAACATTTACCGAAACATTATTTTCTTCCGTAGTTAATATAAGGTCTACAATGGGATCATTACGAGTGGGAACAGAGACGATTTGGTGCAAATCGAACGATGAGAGCACGTCAAATAAATGTTGACGTTCACGTTTTCTTGTGCCATCCAGGGGTCTGCGTGATTGCCATTCAATATTAGGATAGTTGAAATCACCGGCAAGGAATATTGGCGACGTTGGGTACTTGTCTTGAACGAAACTTGAAGAATCATTTAAGTTATCAGCAAATACGTAAGACGAATCAGGTGGCCGATAGCAGACCCCAATGATACAAGTAGTACGTGCGGGCAGACAAAGAGCAAGCCACAAGATTTTGAGGAAGGAATTCGTATAAATAACGTAAGCTTCCAAACTATTTTTTACCGCGACCAACACGCCGCCCTCTCTCGATTGAACAGTATCTTTCCTAAACAACGAAAATTCACGAGAAGGGACAATTCATGATGAGAAATGCCGAATAACAACCAGGTTTCAGTAACTAGAGCTATGTCTGCCGAACATGATTCAACATAAGAACACAGGTGATCCTGCTTACGAAACAGACCGCGGAAGTTTGACACAAGAATGGACAGATGCGTATCACAGCGTGCCCGCTTGCGTCACTGGGTTTCTGCGGGGATTGCCGCTTCGGCCGGGCAGTTACTTCGTTAGTTGTATTGTCCAAGGTATAACTCGTGTTCTCTAGTAAAAGCTTATCAATCAGAGGTTTGAATTTTCCACGCGGTTTTCATTTGGAACGAGCAAAATCGCGGAGCTTATTCCTAATCAGTTTTATTCTCGGCGAAAGGTCTTCTTCAATCCAAACGCGAGACGATTCTAACCATTTCAACGTGAGTGCATTTTCAAAATGTCAGCTGTGTTTTTTTTTTTTTTTGAAGTTGAGGAATTTCACAATCATTGGCCGAGTATGGCCTGGTCTTTTCTGTCCTATTCGATGAGCACGTTCAATTTAACCAGCTGCAATCCCTAAGTTTTTAGAAACGAACTCATTTACAAAACCCTCCTGTTTCCTGCCATGTCTCCGAGTCTTGCTCAACAATTCCCTTAAAGATAAGGTTATTTCGGCGCATTCTGTTGTTAAGGTCCTCTACCACCAAAGCGCAGTGTTGCGATTGTGTGGATTCTACGCTTTCCAGTTTGTTCTGGGTGTCCTTAAGCATCTGAGCTACGTCGTCCGTTCCGGAGGATCCTTCCATTTTGGAAAGACGCCTCTTTATTTCGGTTAGGTTTGTTTGGACGTCTTTTACTTTGCCTAAGATGTCTTTGTGAATCTTTTCGCTAGACGCAGCCATATCCTAGACAATGGTGAGAAGGTGGTCAACCTTGTCAGTGCCAGGGTTCAATTCGACATCTCCCGCGCGAAGGAACAGGTGCGCTACACAAAACAACACAAGAGATTGCCGCCCCGCACCGCAGACTTTAGCACAGACATTAGCCGGACGCAACCACACAATGGTACATGTTCGTTTTACCCTGCCGCTACAGGCGAAGCGGCCAACACGAACGCGATATGTGCAAAGGTCTGTAATCACAACAAACACAGTTGGGATTTGCATCCGAAGAGACAACCACACGAACTTTGTTGGCAAAGCACACTCACCTAAAATGTAACAAAACAGGCTTGGTCAGCGACAAGCAGTTGGCCGCAAATCCCGCTTGGAAGTTGTCGACGCGTCTTCGTATAGTTGATGGGAGGGCGCTGCGCTCAGCGATGAGTGCGCTTGCGCTGTGGAGGTACGCAAGGTAGCAGCCGCGATGACCAAGTGGCAGGAGATAAGGCCTGCGTATGGTGATGCACCAGTCCGTTGCAGACGGTGCCCGAGATTGCGTACAGCGCAGGCTTCTCGATGCCCTTGCTTTCTGGCTTGAAACCTAAAATGTAACAAAGCAGGCTTGGTTAGCGACAAGCAGTTTACCGCAAATCCCCTCATATAAACAATGATGCGCTCTAGAAGTAGTCCGATACTCTGGAAATGGACCGTTTTTATCACACGCTGCACTAAGTTTCAGAAATGCAAGACGGTCGCTTTTTGAAGGATCTACACTTTTCGTAGTTTTTCAGCCCCTTCTATTTTTAAACCTGCTCGCCATGAATTATTTTCTGGTCGTTCTGACTGTATGAAACCGACAGAAATTGGTACGGACTAAACACACAGCACATGAACATCTGGTACAAGCCTTATTTCTGAAGGCGCGACGAGTTTGAAAGACTAGGAGATCATCTCCTAATTGGAATCGATCATTATAAGCATACCTGGCGTTTAACCTGGAAATTATTTGAAGATATTGCTACATGTAGGCTGCCGGAATTCATATTGTCGACGCGCGTGTGCGCCCGACGAAGAGGACGAAGGTCGCTAGCTGCTCGAGCTCGGAGCCGGACTGGTCAGCGCTGCAGCCGCTCTTGCGAATACATCTTGTAAATAGCGACTTGTAAAAGCGACTCGTCACTCACGTAACTCACGTAACATATTTGGTGGAGGTGGAACGTTCCCCGTCCTCACCACGCAGCTCCGCAGTGGCCGCGTCATCCAGCCTCTCGCCATGGCTTCCAATGACAACCCGTCCCCATCTCTATCTGCGGCTCCTATGACAACCTTTGTCGCGGTCCCCACCCCCCGCGATCCCGGGACATTCTCCGCGCAACCTGGCCTCGACGTCGACTACTGGCTTCGCCTGTATGAACGGGTCAGTCAAACTCACCGGTGGGACCCTACCATGATGCTCGCTAATGTTCTCTTCTACTTGGACGGAACCCCGCGCATCTGGTACGAAACACATGAGACCGAGCTCACCAGCTGGGACACGTTCAAGGAGAAGCTACGTGACATCTTTGGGAACCCGACCGGTCGCCAAGCAGCTGCACGACAAGAGCTCGCTACCAGTGTCCAGTCGCCTACTGAGTCGTATGTCTCCTACATACAAGAAGTGCTTGCTCTTTGCCGGAAAGTGGACGAGGCAATGCCCGAAGCTGACAAGGTGGGTCACGTTTTGAAAGGCATCGCGGACGACGCTTTCCATTTGCTGGTCTACACCAACGTCTAGACTATCGACCGCATCATTCAAGAATGCCGCCGTTTCGAAACGGCCAAAAGCCGTCGTGTGCACCCTCAATTTTCTCGGTTGCCAAACACGGCTGCCACGTCCACCTGCTCCGATTCCGCCGCTACACCGCCCTTTGAGCAGAGTGTAACGCGTATCGTTCGACGGGAACTTGAAGCGGCAAGTCCAGCACCGTTCCAGCCCTCTCCATTCCACCATGCCACTATACAACCAACCCCCGCGGTCTCCGTTATTCAGGCGGTCGTACGACAAGAATTCGCCAACCTCGGGTTCCCTGTCGCCTGCCCCGTCTCTCGCCCCTCGTCCCGACCAATGCCCATGAATGCATCTCGAAGTGACCCATTCGTTCCTCCACGATCTAGCGACCCATCGGAATGGCGAACTCCCGACGACAGAACCATCTGCTTCCGGTGCCACCGCGTTGGTCATGTCTCCCGCTACTGCCGCGCCACTTGGACGCCGCCTTATAGGACCCAATTTTTCTCGCCTTCCCGCCCATATGAAGATCTTCTCCGGTATTCGCCCAGCCGTACAGACCCTACTTGTGACACACCTAACAGCCGCCCTCCAGCTCGTTCACCGTCCCCTCAACACCGTCGTTCCCCGTCGCCCCAACCACGCCGCCACCCCTCGCCGCCCAACTTTGCATCGTACCCGACGGAAAACTAGATCGTGCAGCTCCTGGAGGTAGTGCTGCATCATCTGCTTCTGAACCAAATCCTCCGTTGACGCTTCCTACGAACAAGAACCTAATCGATGTGCATGTGGACGGTATTTCTTTGATGGCTCTAGTCGATACTGGAGCTCACGTGTCCATAATCAGTGCTCGTCTTTGTCGCCGACTGAAAAAAGTCCTCACGCCTGCTACTACAAAAGCTGTATGCGTCGCCGATGGCGGAACTGTTCCTGTCATTGGAATGTGTACAGCTCGTATAAGCATCGCCGACCGTTACGTTCCTGTCCTATTCACGGTGCTCCATAATTGTCCTCATGACCTCATCCTAGGGATGGACTTTCTATCGACGCATTCTGCCCTGATAGACTGTTCCGCTGGTACTCTTTGCTTGGACCTTTCTCTTCAGCCAGATATTCACCCCGACCTTCCACACAGCCTCTGCACCAAGGATTTCATCCGCCTACCGCCTAAAGCCCTAACATTCGCCGAATTCACAACGACTTCATCCGTGTTGGATGGGCACTACGTCGTCACGCCGGTTACTGATGTACTTCTGGCACGTGACATCACTGTGCCTCACTGCGTCATAACTATAGCCGCTAACCGGGTACATCTCCCCGTCATAAATTTCGGCTGCACGAAGCAAGTCCTCCCTCAAGGCATCTTAATCACCACGTTGCGGTCCTTAGCCGATGACCACGTCACCTCTTTTGCAGCAGACGTATGCTCCAATCTTCCTTGTCGCCCACCCGATGCCACAAGCCTCGACATGGCATTACGCCCCATGATTGCCCCAGACCTCCCCCCAGCGCAATCAGCCGCCCTCATCCGCCTTTTGGCTTCTTACCGCGAGATCTTCGACCTTGACAATCGACCACTCGGCCAAACTTCTCTTGTGCAACACCGTATCAACACAGGTGATGCTGTTCCCATTCACCGTCGACCGTATCGGGTGTCCGTATCGGAGCGCCAGATTATTCAAGAAGAAGTAAACAAGATGTTAGCTACAGGCATTATTGAGCCCTCATCGAGCCCTTGGGCGTCACCCGTCGTCGTGGTTAAAAAGAAAGACAACACGTGGCGTTTCTGCATCGATTACCGGCATTTAAATCGAATTACGAAAAAGGACGTGTATCCTTTGCCCCGCATTGATGACGCTCTCGATTGTCTCCATGGCGCACGCTACTTTTCATCCATAGACCTTCGCTCCGGTTATTGGCAGATTGCCGTGGACGAGAAAGACCAAGAAAAGACCGCCTTCGTCACACCCGATGGCCTGTACCAATTCAAGGTTATGCCCTTCGGTCTATGCAACGCCCCAGCCACGTTCGAGCGCATGATGGACTCTCTGCTACAAGGGTTCAAATGGTCAACATGCCTTTGTTACCTAGACGACGTCCTCGTATTTTCACCTACATTTGAGACCCACCTTGAGCGTCTGTCGGCTATTCTCGACGTCTTCCGCAATGCTGGCCTCCAGTTGAACTTCATCTTTAAAAGGCGCGAAAAAAACCACAACGGACAGGTAGGAAGGAGACAGGACGACGACGACACCTTTTAAAGATGAATTTCAACCAACTCGCCCAACTGTCCCTGCTAATCCAGTTGAACTCGTCGAAGTGTCACTTCGGCCGCCAACAGATTACAGTGTCGGGCCACCTCGTTGATGCTTCTGGTGTGCGGCCGGACCCTGAGAAAATTCGTGCCGTCACCAGTTTTCCAGTACCCCAATCCGCCAAAGATGTTCGGAGTTTTGTGGGACTCTGTTCCTATTTCCGGCGGTTCGTGAAAGACTTTGCAGCAATCGCTCGACCACTTACTGATCTTCTAAAGAAAGACGACCCATTTTCATGGGGATCCACTCAAGCTGCCGCCTTCTCTCACCTCATTACAATTTTGACGACGCCACCTATATTGGCCCACTTTGACCCATCCGATCCGACTGAGGTCCGAACTGATGCCAGTGGTCACGGGATCGGAGCCGTCCTCGCCCAACGTCAGCAGGGGCACGACCGCGTTATCGCCTACGCTAGTCGCCTCCTTACACCTGCGGAGCGCAACTATTCGATCACCGAACGAGAATGCCTTGCTCTTGTCTGGGCGGTCTCCAAGTTCCGTCCAAATTTATATGGCACTCACTTCTCCGTAGTCACCGACCACCACGCGCTCTGCTGGCTTTCATCATTAAGGGATCCCACAGGTCGACTTGGTCGCTGGGCTCTGCGACTGCAAGAGTACACTTTTGCAGTGACGTACAAGTCTGGACGCCTGCATCAAGACGCCGACTGCCTATCTCGCTATCCGGTTGGCGAGTCGCGCACCGTCCCTGACACCGACGCTTGCGTGTGCACCGTTTCCCAACTGACCCACATAGCCGACGAGCAACGCAGTGATGCATCCTTACGGGCTATCATCGAGTGCCTTGAATCCTCACCTTCGGACCGATCTCATCGCTCGTTCGTACTCCAGAATGGTACACTATACCGCCACAACTTTCATCCAGACGGACCATCCCTGCTGCTTGTTGTACCCAAACACCTCCGCTCGGCTGTACTCCACGAACTCCACGACGTTCCAACTGCCGGTCACCTTGGTGTGTCTCGCACATACGACCGAATCCGCCGTCGCTTCTATTGGCCAGGTCTCGCACGCTCCGTCAGACGATACGTCGCGGCGTGTGAGAAATGTCAACGCCGCAAAACACCGTCGACGCTTCCGGCTGGGTGCCTTCAACCCCTCGACATTTCGTCCGAACCCTTCTTTCGCGTCGGCTTGGACCTACTCGGCCCTTTTCCCCTGTCTTCTGCTGGCAACAGGTGGATAGCTGTGGCCACAGACTACGCCACACGCTACGCCATCACACGAGCTCTTCCTACAAGCTTCGCCACAGATGTCGCCGATTTCCTTCTGCGCGACGCGATCTTGCAACACGGTGCTCCACGCCAGCTGCTCACGGACCGTGGCCGCACATTTCTATCGAGAGTCATAGCGGACATCCTGCGTTCATGTGAAACGCGGCATAAGCTCACTACGTCGTACCATCCGCAAACGAATGGCCTCACGGAGCGTCTGAACTGAACCCTAAACGACATGCTTTCAAAGTATGTTTCCTCAGACCACTCCGACTGGGACCTTGTTCTACCGTACGTGACATTTGCCTACAATTCCTCGCGCCATGACACGGCTGGTTACTCCCCATTTTTCCTGCTGTTCGGCCGCGAACCCACATTGCCCCTCGATACAGTCATTCCGTTGCCAGCAGCTCCGACCACTGAATACGCCCTGGACGCTATCAGCCGGGCCGCTCATGCACGCGAAGCCGCTCGTACTCGCCTTCTGACCTCCCAAGAGAACCAGCGCCGTCGGTATGATCAACGACACCGCGACGTACACTTTTCGCCCGGTTCTTTGGTTCTGCTGTGGTCTCCTACCCGGCACGTTGGCCTGTCCGACAAACTGCTCTCTCGGTACACAGGGCCATACCGAGTGCTTCGTGCGGTGACTCCCGTCACCTATGAAATCGCTCCTGCTGCCCCGTCGTCTTCTTCCACCCCGCATGCCAGCGACATCGTACACGTCGCACGCCTGAAGCAGTACCACTCGCCCAATGACGTTGACGTCTAGATGCGCCGAGACGGCGCCTTTGCCGCCGGGGGTTATGCTACATGTAGGCTGCCGGAATTCATATTGTCGACGCGCGTGTGCGCCCGACGAAGAGGACGAAGGTCGCTAGCTGCTCGAGCTCGGAGCCGGACTGGTCAGCGCGGCAGCCGCTCTTGCGAATACATCTTGTGAATAGCGACTTGTAAAAGCGACTCGTCACTCACGTAACTCACGTAACAATATTGAGGAACTCATAGGTTGACATCGCTTTGGCTTTCAGGATTGTTCAAATAAAACAGAAGATACAGCGAACATGCCGGTTGAGAATGCATAATCGACATCGGATTTTGGGTACTCATTGGTTTCGTAATACCACGTTTCAATTCTCGCGGCAAAAAACGCCGATGTCGCAGTCCTCGCCTCAGTAGGCAGTTCACCGCAATACATCCCACTGATATTTTTGCACGCTTTCTGCAACGAAGTAGAAAGCGAGAAAAAAAGTCAGCATTCAAAGCTAATGCCTTTGTGACACGACGGTGTGTAGTCGTGATGACGGCGCCGACATGAGATGTCATTCGGGGATTAGTGGCCTGGCGTAACATTCATTTCTAAGAAATCCGTATGGATTTTCTTGTGGCTTTGTGCTACAAACGGCTGCTTTTCTATCCCCTTCAGCGGCGGTGTGTACAATTGTACACATTAACTTCGGAGGCGCGTTACGCACCCAGTGTTTCTTCAAATGGCTTGAAACGCACTGTGCGCATTTGTGCAGGCTTCCTGAGTGGACAATTAGCGGTAATTTAACTTTATTGTGCTGTATATTGCTGCAGAGGATCACTGTGCTGGAGACACTACCATGTTCGACGATCGTTCGATGTGTGCGTTCCAGGACCAACGTCAAGAGTATTTTTTTTCTTTGCTCGAAACGAGTAAAACCAAAAAACAACCTGTGCAAGCATTTTGGACCTAATATTTGATTCTTTTTATGCAAGGATTGAAGCTGACTCATTGCAGGATAATTAGATAGTTAATTACATGCTAATTAACATTAATTATTGAAAATCACACAAAACAATACATTCCTCCATTTTCTTTCTTGGAATGTACTACTGAATACCTTGGAATCATGCCATGAGAATTTGACGCATTTGCAGACAGTGCATCATAATTTGCGCCCGAAGGGGCTATTTTCACATTTCTTAACCCTTCCGCCATCTTGCGAGATTCCGCAGAACTGATTTGCAATATGTGTCCAGTTGCATCGAGTTGTCGATGATTTCGCCCTCGCGCTGCCAATTGCTAGCTTCCTGGTTAGCTCAATGGGTAGAGCGACCGCCCCGGAAAGGCGTTGGTCCCGGGTTCGATCCCCGGACCAGGACGAATTGTTCGGCACCTAAGAGGCTTTATTTCTTAGAAATCCGTATGGATTTTCTTGTGGCTTCGTGCTACAAACGGGCGGTTGTCTATTTTCACGTTTCTGAACATTCATGTGCCTCTCATGTTCATTCCTGAACCATTTTGTGGGTATAAAATTAAGGCACGTCTTGTTTCGCAGGGCGGTTGAACATATGTTGTAGGCTGAAGATATATCTTGAAGATATGTAGTATGTCGGAGGGGTTGAAGGTATGTCGTATGCGTCATGGGCCGAACGGCCCATGGCGTTATGCCGTTAGCTTGTACCGCGCGCACATTCGTGCAGGCACGTGTGCATCCGCCTTTGAGGAAAAGCCGCGGAAATTTAAAGTTGTATGCGACTATAGTTGGATACCAGGCAGCCGCCATGGTGGAAGCAGGATCGCCGCAGTGTATCAGCATGCGACAGCGCCTCCCATATAAGGATGGTCGATTATTCTTTTAATAGGTCGCCGGTTAATCTGAATTGGCTATTAATCGTTGAATTGCTATCGACGAAGGTATTTTGTCGATTAATCGAATAATCGACATTTCAATCGGTAGCTTCTAAAAAGGCGGTAACGCACTTTATAGTGAATGGAAGCCGCCATTTCCTTGTGCGTTAGGTGAAACAAATGCGAAAAATAGAGTTGCCTAACGTTTAATAAATTATGATGTTTGTGTTCTTTAATATTATATGTAAGTAGTGCTAATGACTACAATGTAAGCATAAAAATATATGCTCTAAAACCAAACCAGGCAAAACTTAACGACAACTTGGTGGACAGTTTAGGTGACAATCGTCGAAGAAGGAATGTTTCCGGAATGTTATAGAATATGAAATGACGCTTTGAGTGCATATGACGAGTAGTGAATTGCTGCTTTATAGCTGACGGTGGATTTCTGCTCTTCCGGGTTTTCGCTCAACCGCTTGATACTGGTTTTGCGCATGGCGGGTTCTCTTTTCAGCCATGAAGCCCCCGCAGGTGACATCGAAATGTGATTTATCGCTCTCGAGAGAGGTCTGCCGTTCGTTACCATCCACTCAACGCTGATGGTGACGGTAACTTTGTATCGCACAGGGTATTGAAGCGTCGATCGACGGCGCAAGATTTCCAGTACACGCATCGGCGGCTGTTGCCAGGCAGCGTCCAGCGCTTACGCAATAGACAAGACACCACGGCGATCACCGTTACAGAACACTGCACACAACACAAAAACAAGCGTTTCGTGGAATGGAGATTTGAATGCGTATGAACGGCACTAATGTCACCTTGCGAGCGTCTGATCTCACCGATGACGCCAATGAATTGTCGCGTATAGCGGAGGCGGCCATTTTGGTTGAGGTCCGTATGCGCAAATGTACATGCTTCGTGATTCCTCTCGAGAGCGCGTGGCGAAGGCGGTCGGCCGGGACGTCACGATGACACGGCGACGCCATCAGCTGGAGGGGGGTCCTTTGACGGCGAAAAGCAGCACCGCTCTTGACTAGTAGC
Organism: Rhipicephalus sanguineus; assembly: GCF_013339695.2. NCBI lineage: Eukaryota > Metazoa > Arthropoda > Arachnida > Ixodida > Ixodidae > Rhipicephalus > Rhipicephalus sanguineus. The sequence goes on from NC_051178.1 coordinate 98,144,155, forward strand.
CGAGTATGGCTAGCCCATCAGTGTTTAGTGAAACTAGTTGAGCAAACTCAGCAGAACAGATTAAAAATTAAGAAAAATAACTACATTAGTGAGAACTGGGCCCACGAATATATTTTCATAAAAGGAAATGTTACAGGCTTTGATTTTTCGAACTCGCTTTTTCTACATTACTAATACTTGACTACCGTGCAGAATGCCTGGGTTAGAAACCGACGAAACCATGATTTCATTCTTTGCTTCCATCGCAATTTCTCGGTCATTGAGAAGGCCATCAACGCAGGCGCAATATTTCTGCGACAAGAGCTCTTTAACGCTTTCACGTTAAAATTTTCGAATTGAGTTCTCGCTCTTCATGGTCTCATATATACTGTGAATGACGCGTGGTTGATACCCCTATGCCACGGGCCGTGTTATGCGGCTTTGTGCCACTCGTTGTTGGTGGATATGTTTTCATGACGCACGTGGGAGGCTATTCACATTATTCATGTCATGACCCGTGAATCGTGTTCGTCATCTCTAATGTCCTCCTGGGCCAATTTTAGCACACACCAAGTTATGGTATGTGCTAAATAATGGTATTTAAATGCCGTAAACTTCAATTTGATCGATACGAACATGAAGAGAGAATGGTACAGTTCTAAATATTTAATTGGCGGCAAGCAACAGAGCCTACTACACTCATGCACGTCCACAAATGAAAGCGAAATCTGTAAATACTGATTTTAGAGCAGAAAGGGCTAGGTTGCGACACATCAGTGACACTTCGAAAAATAATATCACACGCAGAGAAAAAGGTGCACTCCTCTTAGGTGACGACAGGAGCCCTGCAGGTGACGTAGATGAAGCAATTATAAAATTAGCAACTTACACTCCCGATTTCACTGACGATTGTAGCCCTACTACGAACCAATATTCACGACAGTTGAAGACGCTCCGAGCCTGACTAGTTCTTTTTCAGCCCGCGTGCTGTTCCAATTGCAGTCTCGTCGCCAGTGCGGACTGTTTGCTGGAGGTCTTCCGCTTCTGATGGTGAATATAAAATGTGATTTGCGACGAAGAATTTGATTGGTTCCGCCACTCCACTCTGTTGCTAGGGCCATTGAATCTATCCGCCTGATAAATGGCGATTGATCTGTGATTGACATCACAACGCTAAACGTATGCTTCTAAAAGATACGGCAGCTTCGAATGTATCGCAACAATGCTATACCGTACTGTATTATCCATCGCGGTAAGAAATGGCAGCATCATTAACTTCACGCACATAATGGAAGAACCTCGAACATTCCAGAAAACCATGACCGCTGCCTGCTCTTTGTATGTGGAACCTCTGCGTACTGACACAGACCACAAAAGCAATGATGCGTTTAAAAAACAAATAGTCCAATGCTCTTTAAACACACCGTTTTTGTGCCACATACTCCACTAAATTTCACTCATTCAAGGTGATCGCCTTTGATAGCTTGTTCACATTTCATATTTTTGGCCCCCTGTATTTTGAAAACAGCCCCTTTTCGTTTGCTATTTTCTTCTTCGTATTGCATCGTCAATACCCGCAGAAACGTACGGACGCAATACACTGCTTATTGAAATCTGGAATCCACCTCCTTTTCAACGAAGCATTTATAACTCACTGCTTTCAACATCGTTGAAAATCCCGGCGCCCGCGAGCGCGACGAAATGCGGCCATCGAAGGTGCATCGGTTGGAAGCGTATTTGTAGGCGATAACTCATGCTCTCTGGATCGAGGGCTCGTCGGTGATCAGCCGTTTCTCGTGTGGCCATCTGATATCTAATCGAGGTGAGTTGTCGTTCTGTGTTACCTGGCTATGAGCCCATGTCCGTCTTTGTCTGAAGTGTGGCGCTAATAAGCACGTGGCTGAAGGTGTTTTCTCAGTATAGAGAAATGAAGCAGGGAACACTGGCAAAGAAAGAACGAAAGAAAGAAAGAAAGAAAGAAAGAAAGAAAGAAAGAAAGAAAGAAAGAAAGAAAGAAAGAAAGAAAGCAGTAGGTCAGGCACACAGACGTCAAACTTTGCTTCCTACATTTTCCCGATAGTGCCAGCGCTGCTGTTTTTCTTTAACACCGAAGCCGTTTAGCAAACTTTCCTTGTGAGTTGATCCAAAAAACTAGCATCAGAAGAGGGTACGTGCCACAGAAATGGGGTAAACCGCCTACTCCCCACTTATCCACTAAAAAACAAGGCAACAGTTAGCCCAACACATGGCTGCGAAGAAACGGGTATGTGGCACAGAATCGGGTAAATCCCACTTCTCACCACTGGTCCACTGAAAGTGAAGTAGGCAGCAGTTCGCCCAACAAGTGGCTGCGAAGCGACGGCAGCGAGCCGAATACCCCGAGAACGTACAACGAGAGAATACAAGTGAACCGGAAAGGCAACGGCAGCTCTGAGAGGACCCCGAGGCGATAAAAGACCTACTGCACCGTCGACGTGCGCGTAGATCTATGAGAGGTGCGAGCGCATGGTTTCAGCGCGAGTTTCTGTCTCCAGAGTTGGGACAGCCGCGTCGTGTCGTGTCTGTGATTGTCTGCGGTTTAATTGGCACCTCTCCGCTCTTAGATCAATGTAAAAACAACCTATAATCACCTAGAAAAAGCCTAGCAACAAACTAGAAGCAACTATATTATTCTTGAGATTCATCCAGCTGTGGTGTTTTAAGCTTTGCGCGGCTTAGTGCGAGCTTCGCAATATTTTTTTTTTAGACAGCGCTGTGGGATAGTGTGCTTGTGCTGCTGCCTCTCCGCTTGCGCATTTTCAAAAGGTTATATATTTGGGCGACATGCGTAAAATGAAGCTGGTGCAGTTCTTGCATCCTATACTGTCTTTGTGTTTTTTTCCTTCGTACTCGCTTTGCACCACAGATCGTTCGTTAGGCAAAGTACCAACTAGGCGAATGTAATATTCGACTGAAGCTTATTTATTTAGCAGTGGGCCCTTCGCTATACTCTCGTTTTTGCAACCGCGTATCAACCTAGGTTAGCGTCATCGCTTCTACTCTATGCCTTCATCGTATCCTCTATTATTGACTCTAATATTGTTTCAAGAAAAGTTCCTACCTGCATCGAAACAATATTCAAGAAAAGGTAACAAGATTGATCGCTTCTGCAGTCATTGTTGGCGCCCACTACTCGCAAGATCGTCATTTTTATTCCTTATCATAATTTTTCTGCTAGTGAATAGACCTTGGTGGTCATCTTGATAGTTGTAGCCTTTGTTTCGGGGCACCCGCTCTGGTAGGAACTAGACGGTAAAGAAGTAAAATGTGTGTGCAAAACAGAGATGGCACCAATTCCAAGTGGAATAGTTCTTGGTTACTATATTACAATATTAGGAGCCGCGATGAACACCCAACTGCCGACACATCGCAACATATGGAGTTCGTTGCACAACCAGCAACGAACACAATCACTAAATCGTGCCTGTTTTACTTCAGCAAGATTAGCCGTAAGCCAACAGAAAAAAATCATTTCGTAACTTCATCGTCAATTCATCAAAACGTTTTACTACGAGAACGCTATATGGAGGTTTTTCTCGCGGTTGATATTGTAGCGGGGTTGCAGCTATGACTGTGGGGAGGTGTGCGAAGAGGAGGCAGACGACGTGTCGGTGTTCTCAAGATACACAACCGCCATCTTGACTGCTGGACTATTCCATACTGTAAACAAGTTAAATATATTCGTAACATTTTGGTGGTGGTGCTGGGTACTACGAAAGACGGAACTCCGCAGCGGACGTGTCCTGGACGGCCTCAATATGTCAACAGAAAGCAACTCTGCTGCTGCCGCTTAGACCGTAACTCCGGTACAACCGGTACAGCCGGTACAGCCGGTCGTATTGACTCAACCGGCGCGATCCCGGTAACTTCTGCGGCACCGACCACGTTGACGTCGATGACTGGATGCGAAGTACGAGCGGTTTGCAGCGGTCTACAGGTGGGACACTACAATGATGCTCGCCAACGTTGACTTCTATCTCTGCGGAACAGCAGGCGCGTGGTTTCAGGCTCATGAAGCTGACTTAACAAGTTGGGATGCCTGTAAACAGAAGCTTCGCGACCTATTTGGTAGAGCCGTCGGACGCTAGCGGGCCGCTTCTAAAGAACTCTCCTGTCGGGCACAAACTTCCACCGAATCATACGTCTCCTACATCCTTGACGTCCTGGCCCTTTGCCGTCGTGTCGACGCCAACATGTCAGAGGGCGACAAAGTAAGCCATTTGCTCAAGGGAATTGCGGATGACGCTTTTAATTTACTTGTGTCTAAAGACTGCTCAACCGTGGACGACATCATCAAAGAGTGCCGCCGGTTCGAAGAGCTGAAGAGTCGCCGCATTGCCCAGCATTTCATGCGACTTCCGAACACGGCCGCTACATCATCCTGCGAGGACCTTCAGCCGCCATGCGGTCAACCGCCTACCAACGAGAGCGTAGTTCGCATCGTGCGCCGAGAAATCGAGGCGGCGTCGCCATCATCTTTCCTGACGCGGCCATCTGATGATCCTCGACCAACGATCTCGTTGATCCAGCAGGTTGTGAGGGAGGAGCTTGCAAATGTCGGACTGCAGCCGGTATGTTCGTTGACAGAACCTCGTGTCAGTTCCATAGCGCCTCCTCGTGCACCGGAAATGTTTCGCCGCTATCGTGACCCTGCCCAGTGGAGAACGCAGGACGACAAACCGATCTGCTTTCGTTGCCACGGTGTAGGACATATTTCCCGCTACTGTCGTTCTCGCACCTTACCATCTCGCTCGTTTGCTGGCTATCGACGTGACGACAACCACCGACCCCTGCATTTTCCCGCTCGTGACGGTGCACCATACGATGAGGCTCCGACGACATCGGTCCGACGCTCCAGCCGTTCGCCGTCCCCACACGATCGTCGCTCCCGGTCACCTCAGCCCCGTCGCCATTCGTCGCCTCGCCCTACTGGACGCCCATACTCGGAAAACTGAGCAATGCAGCTCCCGGAGGTGATGCTGCATTCGACCCCCGACCTGAAAACCCTCTGCTGACCCTCACTACGGACCAGAACCTGCTTGCTGTGGAAGTGGATGGCGTGCCTGTGACTGCCCTCATTGATACCGGCGCACATATTTCTATTATGAGCTCTGATCTCCGTGCACGATTAAATAAGGTCCTTACGCCGCCCGAGTCCCTATTTGTACGTGTCGCTAGTGGAGGAACTCCGGCTGTACTCGGAATGTGCACGGCACGTGTGAGGTTCTCCGACCGCCAGACGTCCGTTATGTTTCATGTTCTCGCTCATTGTCCTCATGATGTCATCCTCGGACTCGATTTCTTGTCTGACCACTCTGCTGTCATTGACTGCTCGGCCGGTGTTGTACAACTTGATTTGCCTGCGTCCGCCGACGTGTCGGAGGTGGTTCAGATGAAACTTTCGTGTGCTGAGGCTGTTCGTCTGCCACCACAAGCCCTAACTTGCATCGCTGTTGAACCATATCCCAGTGTACCGGATGGGGATTACGTGGTCTCTCCCTCTCCCAGTGTTCTACTGGCCCGCAACGTCTCCTCTCCGTACACAGTTGTAACTATTACAGCGAAGAAGACGTGCCTTCCTCTTCTGAACTTCGGATTGAGCCCTCAAGTCCTACCACAAGACATTGCTCTCGCTACTCTGTCACCGTCGTACGAGTGCCAGATCTCATCGGTGTCACCCGAACTGCCCGCTGTCGTCTCTCCAAACCCGCACAGAGTCGACGCAATCCCCTCTTCTACACTGCACAACAACATAACCAAGATGATTGCCTTAGACCTTTTGCCCTCTCAAGTTAGAGACCTCAGTTATCTCCTTACGACCTACTCTGACATATTTGACTTTGACGGTAGGCCCTTAGGTCAAACCTCGCAAGTCAAGCACCGCATAGATACCGGTGATGCAGCTCCACTTCACAGGCGTCCTTACCGAGTTTCACCATCAGAGCGCCAAGTTATTCAACAGGAGGTCGATAAGATGCTCACAAAAGGCATTATTGAGCCTTCTTCGAGTCCGTGGGCTTCCCCTGTAGTCTTAGTTAAAAAGAAAGACAACACCTGGCGTTTCTGCGTGGATTATCGGCATTTAAACAAGATCACCAAAAAGGATGTCTACCCGCTTCCTCGTATCGATGACGCCTTGGACTGCCTTCATGGTGCTACCTATTTTTCTTCGATAGACCTACGCTCTGGTTACTGGCAAATCGCCGTAGACGACCTCGACCGTGAGAAGACCGCCTTTGTAACGCCTGACGGTCCCTATCAATTCCGAGTCATGCCGTTCGGTTTGTGCAATGCTCCGGCCACGTTCGAGCGGATGATGGACACGCTTTTGCGCAGCTTTAAATGGTCTATCTGCCTTTGTTACCTGGACGACGTCATTGTATTTGCTCCCTCCTTTGAGTCTCACCTCGACCGACTTTCGTCTATTCTTTCCGTGTTTCGTGCGGCTGGGCTACAACTTAATTCATCGAAGTGCCACTTTGGCCATCGCCAAGTTGCTATTCTGGGGCATCTCGTCGACTCATCTGGCATCCGACCCGATCCCGACAAAGTTCGCGCTGTCCTCGATTTTCCCGTACCAACTTGTGCCAAAGACGTTCGAAGTTTTGTGGGCCTATGCTCATATTTCCGACGCTTCGTCAGAAACTTCGCAGATATTGCCCGCCCCCTCACTGACCTTCTCAAGAAGGATGTGCCATTTTGGTGGGGTCCTGACCAAGCCAGTGCTTTTTCCCGCCTCATTACGCTGCTCACCACACCGCCGATCCTCGCCCACTTCGACGCGTCCGCTCCAACCGAGGTGCGCACCGACGCTAGTGGTTACGGCATTGGCGCTGTGTTAGCCCAGCGTCAATCCGGTCATGATAGAGTTCTTGCGTATGCCAGCCGGCTCCTTTCTCCTGCCGAACGCAATTACTCTATTACTGAGCGCGAGTGCCTGGCGCTTGTATGGGCAGTTGGTAAATTCCGCCCCTATTTATATGGTCGACCTTTCACCGTTACCACAGACCACCACGCTCTATGCTGGCTTTCAGCACTCAAAGATCCAACAGGGCGCCTAGCTCGTTGGGCTCTACGCCTCCAGGAATTCACGTACACAGTGGTCTACAAGTCCGGCCGTCTACACCAAGACGCCGACTGCCTTTCTCGGTACCCCGTCGACGATCCAGACCTCGTAACGGATGACACGTCCATCTGTATTTCCTCGCTCTCCGCTTTCGGCAACATCGGTGACGAGCAACAGCGTGACGCGTCCCTACGAGATCTAATCACCCGCCTGAATACTGACTCGACGGACAGTTCGCTTCGCATGTTCGTCATCATCGACGGCATTTTATACCGCCGGAACATGCGCCCAGTGGGACAGGAACTACAGTTGTAGTACCCACTCATCTCCGCTCGACCGTACTTCAGCAACTACATGATGTACCAACGGCCCGCCATCTTGGTGTTGCCAGAACGTACGACCGTGTCCGCCGACGCTTTTTCTGGCCCGGCCTCTACCGTTCCGTACATCGTTATGTCGCTTCTTGCGAGTCGTGCCAACGCCGGAAAAGGCCAGCTGTGCACCCCGCCGGGCTCCTTCAACCTATCGACGTACCTGCTGAGCCTTTTTTTCTTGTCGGCCTCGACCTTTTGGGACCTTTCCCACTTTCTAACAACGGTAACAGGTTTGTCGCCGTCGCTACGGATTATTCGACCCGTTTTGCCATTACGAGACCTCTCCCGAGCAGCTGCGCTACAGACGTTGCCGAGTTTTTGATACAAGACGTCATCTTACATCACGGCGCTCCTCGTCAACTTATCACGGACCGAGGTCGTTACTTTTTATCCAAGGTAATCGAGGACCTACTTCGGTCTTGTGCAACCAAGCACAAGCTTACGACGGCCTATCATCCCCAAACGAACGGACTCACAGAACGTTTGAATCGCACGCTCACTGACATGCTCGCCATGTATGTCTCGACTGATCATCGCGACTGGGACGTTGCGCTACCCTTTGTCACTTTTGCGTACAACAGCTCGCGCCACGACACTGCTGGATATTCTCCCTTCTACCTTTTGTATGGAAGAGAACCGACCTTGCCGTTCGACACGCTCGTACCCACCCCTGCCCACCTGTCCACCGAATATGCTCGCCACGCTATTAGCACAGCCGAAAAGGCCCGTCAGATCGCCCATCGACGCCTTTCGGACTCCGCCAGAAACATACATACGACAGTTGCCACCGGAACGTTCGCTTCAATCCGGGTGACCTCGTTCTGCTGTGGTCTCCGTCTCGGCATGTTGGCCTGGCCGAAAAACTTCTGCCCAAGTACTCCGGCCCTTACCGTGTGCTACGCCAGGTGACTGAGGTCACCTATGACATCGCCCCTCTGGACCATACGGCGCCCTCTACGTCTTCCAACGTCGTCCACGTCGCTCGCCTGAAGCCGTACCTTTCGCCCACCACCTGCTAACAAGCGCCGAGTCGGCGCTTTCGCCGCCGGAGGTCGATGTAGCGGGGTTGCAGCTATGACTGTGGGGAGGTGTGCGAAGAGGAGGCAGACGACGTGTCGGTGTTCTGAAGATACACAACCGCCATCTTGACTGCTGGACTATTCCATACTGTAAACAAGTTAAATATATTCGTAACAATATCTTACCTTCGTGGAATGCGACCACACCAGATTGCTGTCCGCAAGAAATGTTTCAGCCAAGGCCATTAAGCTTTCATTATACCGATAAATTACTGAATCAATAAAATGTACTTTTATTTCTCATCGAGAACTCAGGGTGTGACGGGAAAAATGCCGTAAACATCAGTTTGACCGATGCGAATAGGAATTCATCCGTGATACAGTTCTAAATATTATGCGGGCGGCAAGCAACAGAGCCCACTGCTTTCATGCAATCGATCAAATGCCACACAAATATGCTTATTTTACAGAAGAAATGGCTTAAATGTGACACATGGCTGAAATGTGAAATCCACAATGCGATAAAAAACACTTTGCTAACGGAACATTCTTACACGAATAACGAAACATGCATTCCCGTTTACTAAACAGAGGAGCCCTGCAAAGGACCTAGATCAAGCAATTACAAAATTAGGGACTTACACTCTCGATTTCACTTAAGATTGTTGCCTTGCGGCGAACAAATATCCTCGAGAGTTGAAGACGATCCAAGCCTGGCTCCTCATTTTTCTTTCAGCAAGCCTGCTGTTCTGAATCTAGTGGCGTCGCAAGTGCTGACTGTTTGCCGGTGGTCTTCAGCTTCTGATGGTGAATATCAGCCATGATTAACGACAAGGATTTTGATTGGTTCCGCACACTCCGCTGTGTTACTAGGCCCATTGATTTCAACGTCTGATAAATCGTCATTGATATACGATTGACATAACAATGCTAAATCTATTCTTCGAAGAGATATAGCAGCTTAGGATGTGTTGCAACGAGGCTCAACCCTACTTTATTATCCATCGCGGGAAGTAATGACAGCATCATTATTTTTACGCAAGTAATGGAAGAACCTCGAAGAGAACAGGAAATAATTATGGCTTCCTGCTCCGAGTATGTCCAACTACTCCATACTAGCAGAGGCCATATAAACAACTATACGTTCTAGAAGTAGTCCGATACTCTGGAAATGTACCTTTTTTATCACACGGTGCACTAAATCTCAGACATGCCAGGTGGTCGCCTTTTGAAGCACCTACAGTTTTCGTAGTTTTTTGCCCTTTTCGATTTTTAAAACAGCTTGCCATGGAATTTTCTTTTCTGGTTGATCTGACTCAATAAAACCAAGAGAAACTGGTACGAACCATACACACTGCACATGAATATCTGATATAAGCCTTATTTTTAAAGGTGGTACGAGTTGCAAATACTAGAACATCATGTGCTAACTGCAATCCGTAAACATAAGCACATGTGGCGTTTCACCTGGAAAGTATTTAATGAATATTCAGAAAGTCATAGGGTACATCGCTTTGGCTTTCAGGATTGTTCAAACAAAACAGCAGAGCTGGCGAACATGCCGGTAGCGAATGCACGATGGATATTGTATTTTGTGGATCTGATTGGTTTTTTAATACCGCGTTTCAGTTCTCGCGGCAAAAAACACCGATGTCACAGTCCTCGCCTCGTTTGTCAGATCAGCGCAATACAGCCCACTGATATTTTTTTCACTCTTGTTGCAACGAAGAACAAATCGAGGAAAATGTCAGCGTTCAAAGCTAATGCCGTTGTGACACGACGGTGTCTAGTCGTGATGACGGCGCCTACATGAGCTCATTCGGGCATCTATGTGCCTCCCTTGTTCATTCCTGATACATATTTAGGGTATAAAATTTAGGCACGCCTTGTTTCGAAGGGGGGTTGAAGATATGTCATAAGCTTAAATCAATGGTTAAGCCAATGATATCTTAATGGAGTGGTCGAAACGGCATCCGAAATATTTTTCATTCTTTCAGAACTTTCGTCCCTGTTACCCTGATCTCTATTTGACAAACAAATAAATGTAAGACATGCAATGCAAGGGCAACACTGGGCCACATGCTATGGGAGTGCTCGAGCTTGGACGACAAAGCACACGAAAAGCATGAGGAGGCAGTATCGAACGGCAGGGTGCGCTGGGAAGAGGCTCTGCTTAAAGTCACTGGAACGGGCAAAGTACCGCGTTCGTTTTTTCTTCGCCGCCGCGCCCTTTCGGCGGCTTCGCCACAGAAATCGTCCAGCTCGCTCGTCTCGCTTGTGTCTCCCGGCCGCCCACGCACGGCGCTTTGAAGGGCGATTGTTTTTATAGACTCAGAAAAGCGTGCAGGAGCATTACGACATCCCGTATCGTTTTGACACTTCATCGCAAGTCTGTCGAGGTATCGAGGAAGGCCTGGGTGCTGCGCTTTTGGGTGCAGCAACCGGCGGGAAACGGGCCAAGCCCTCTTTGCTATTCCCAGCGGAAAAAAATGATGCCAAGCAACGGGCTGTGTGGCTGCACAGAATACGGCGCGAAAAATTTGTTCCGACGACTGATACCCGCCATTGTGAGGCAAGCGTTTCATTGAGAATTCGCAAATGTTGTTTCGGGGAATGTTTGCGTCTCCGCTGCACTAGTGCAGCTTGTTTCGCGTGGTTGCCGCAGCAGGCTCATGCCCAATAACATTGCCGGGCAGCTCTTAATTATGTTTGGCGTAAAATTGACGCCTTTGGGCTCACATATAACGATCAGTGCGCCATGAAAACTGACTGCTACAGATTGATATTGCGTGACGTGATTGTATGACGAACATAAAAACAGTGTGTACCATGAAAATAATGGGACGCATGTAATGTAAGGCATCATTTACATGCCATGCTCATGGTGCATTCACGGCCGGTTCGCTGGCTTGATATGCACCAAGATTGGTAGCGCGTGACGTGACTGTATAATTGTGCCAGTTAGGTTCTTCTTGTTTCTTTCACTCGCCTCGTTGGTTGCACGACATTTGCTGCTGCCGCCAAGGATGCCGAAGGCGAGAACTTTCATCTGCTGGCACCTTGAGGAAACGACCGCTCCCACATCATCTGGATAGAGACGTTTATTCGTTTCTCTTCTCCCCTACTGTCGCTGCACCCGTGGTTTTATTCCCTGTCTCCCCATTCAAACACTCTTACAGTCCAATCGGAATGCAGGAATAACTCTCTCCTTGACTCCCTGTCGGCTGCCGCTGAAAGTACCAGGCCCGGATTCCTCCTCGCCACCTCCTCGCAGGAATCACCGCCTCTCGCCCACTCGTCGGTTCGCCGCCGCCGCTCAGCTCCCTTTCACCCCGGTTTCCGGAATGTTCGGCCTCAGGCGTTGACGGGTCGTGGGGAAAGCACCTCCGGGTACGTACTTGCCATGCTGGGCTGACGGGTCATCAATACAATTGGCCCGTGCATCATTGTCGCCGTTGCCGGTGCTTTTGGCTGTCACAGCGAAGGCGCAAGTGTACCTTCCGTCCCTGTAGCCCGGCTCGGCCACGGTCTCCTGTAAGGCACCATAATTGAAACCCTCGGGAGACGTGAGTCCTTGCATCCTTTGTGACCAGCAGACAGTCGTCGTTCCACCACCCGGAACTACCGCTTCCGTGTTGGCGCGGGCACGCCGGCCGCGGGGCGGGTAACAATATGAAGGTATTCGGCGAACGTACGAAGTTCGACCCCAACAGTGCCTTTTGTGTGAATCCGGCAGATCCCACGCATTGTGGGAATCAATCTAATGCGAAGCAGCCAGCAAAGAGCTGTATATATGGCCTTGTTCGTCTTTGAGGCAGATGAAGTCATTCTTGTCATGACATCTAGTTCACATGTTTGTCATGCATACATGTAGAATGTATATACAACGCTTGATCTGCAATTTATATTCGTAACACACCCATGTCATGCCATACACAATTTGATATGCATCCAGTTACCAAAACAGCCGGGAGCGCACAAAGACAGTGTAATGTAGGCCATGCCGTACATGTCATGCATGTCACGATTTTCACGTTACCACCTGCCATTCCTGTTCGTGATACGGTCACCTCGCGCTACACCATATTTGGCTTATATCAGGCAACTGAACCGGCCGCGAGGGCACCATGAGCGTGGCAAGTAAGTGATACTATACATGAGATGCAAGTCGTGATTTTCATGTTATTACCTGTCACCTACGTTCGTCATAGAGAAATATTTCGTCATACCGATTTTAGTATATATGCATTTCATTAAACGACCGCGAGCGCCCCGACACCATGTCATGTAAATCATGTTTTACATGGTATGCCTGCATGGTTTGTATGTTATGATTAGTAACTTATGTTGGTCATACACTCTTGTCACGCATATCAATTTTGGTGTGTATCAAGCTAGCGAAGCGGCCGCCAGCGCACTATGGGCGTGGCACGTAAATCCTGCCGTACATGGCGTACATGTCATTATTTTCATGTTACCACCTGTAGTTTATATTAGTCATACAGTCATGTTATGCCATACCAAATTTGGCATACATCACATTAACGAAACGGCCAGGAGAGCACACAGTCGTGGGCGGCTAGATAGATAGATAGATAGATAGATAGATAGATAGATAGATAGATAGATAGATAGATAGATAGATAGATAGATAGATAGATAGATAGATAGATACGACGTACAAACTCGCAGAATTTCGCTAAGAAATGCTTCGCATTTAATAAATGCCGACAGCCATAGGCATGCGCACAGGGGGGGGGGGCAGAGGGGGCGGTCGCCTCCCCCCCCCCCTAATCATCTAAGAAGGGGGCGCAAAATCCGAGCCGTACATTGACCCTTCTAGTCACATAGGAGGGGGGGGGGCGCAAAATCTTCCCCATACATTGACTTAGTAGGGTGGGGAGGCGCTGCAATGAACTTTTGCCCCCCTTAATGGGGAACCCTGCGCGCGCCTATGCCGACAGCCGAGCGCGTAAATGCCACGCAGTTCGCATTTCTTTATCGCGTTAGTACGCGTGCGTGCGCGTGTAAGCAAGTGAAAACTGCCGCTATTTCTTTCCTAATCAGCTAGAGAACAATGGTATGCTTCATTCGGGGCTGCAAAAGCACACGCAATGCGTAAAACATGCGTTACTCCGCGTTAAATTAATGTCGCGCCGGCGCAGCTTCGGCCGCGCTGGACCAAATATGGCGGCGGGCAAGATGGTCGCGGTACTTTTCCCGTTCCAGTGACTAGCTCTGCTCAGCTACGCAATAGAAGAACAATTTTGGCCCGTCCAGCGATCCGAGGAAGCCGCCCGAGCCCAAGGCTCGGGGCTGATGCCGAGGCAGGGGTTGAGGCCCATCCATAATCAACTTCGCTGGACTTTATAAATGAAGTTATATCTTCTTCTTCTTTCAGAACTATGCAATCCAAACGACATTAGTTGCCGGTACTGGTAATTTCTGTACTGTACGAGCTATCAGGGTCGAGCGCTGCTTCACTCACCGCAGAATGTTGCCTTTTGGAAGTACATTTACGTACTCGCGCACTTTGCTTATGTCTTTTATGTACGATTACATCAGAGAATTTTCCTATGTGGTGGGGTGTCCTATGTGTCAACGTCGTTTACATGTGAGAATACGCCGCTCCGGCCATTCTTTTGAATATATTTTACACTTTTCATCTGCAAAGGTTGACCACTCCTAAGCTTCTATTGCTGCTGCTTTATTGTTGTTTGCCTAATCGCAATATCACTTGTCCACCTGCGTTTAATTTTTCTACATTGACTATGTTCTAGACTTGCGTAAACTGTTTTGTAGGAACTATTCTCACTTGTTACTTCGTGTCAAAGTTGTTTAGGCATTGTTCTCACATCGTTTCTTTATAAAATTAATAAAAGTGTGTTGTCTAGAAGGAGAAGAGCAACAACAATTTTTTTTTAGCGCAGAAGACTTCGCTGCCTCTAAAACTGGGCAACGCCATGTGGTCGGGCCCCTATTCCAATGCACCACTGGCGCTCGCCATCATTTGGGCCCTCTGGACAAGCCCCTAGCTGGTCCCCTAGGGCAGGGCTAACATCTCTACTTACAGCAACACAATGAGAAAATGTGCTTCGCCCGTCCTTCGTCTACTTGTCATTGCTTCGGCAAAGCCGACGTTGTATTCTACTTGCATTCACGTAACATTATTTTCACGCTTTGTAGCGAAAATTAGCGTGATCGTGAATGAATATCAGTCCTTCCATACAAGCCGGATCCGTCTGAGTGTGCGCCTATTTCTGCCACAGCCAGGCTTGCTGAGGAGTGTCGGGAGATTGCCAAGGCATTTACTACGCATTACCAACAGCGGCAGAAGAGCATCCGTGGTGACACCACCACTTCTGCGCCCACGTTCCTCCCTGGAGCGCTCGTATGGCTCTCGGCTCCTGCCACTGCAACTGACCTCTCTTCCAAACTACTGCTCAAATACGACGGCCCCTACCGCGTCGTCGAACGCACATCCCCGGTGAACTACCTGATCGAACCCAATGAACCATCTTCGGACATGCGCCGTCGAGGGTGCGACATTGTCAACGTGGAACGCCTGAAGCCCTGCCATGACCCGCTCTTAGTGACAAGCACTTAGGTCGCCAGGCGGCTCCCTTTTCATACCCGGGGTAATTGTAGCGAAGCGTTGGAAGTCTGTAATGGGTCGCCCTCTCGAGCGCTTTCTAGTGGGTCGTCCTCTTCGGCTCTTGTCTGACAGCACGCTCCTCGCGCTCAGAGTCCGCGCTCTGTCTTGACTGTCGCCGTTCTGCTTCTTCGACTAGTGCCGTCAATACACGTCTTTATACTAGAAATACTAATTTTAGAGCTGCAAGGGCTAAGTTGCGACATATCGGTGATATGCACAATGCAAAAAAAACACTTCACTAAGAAAATGATATCACACGCATAACAAAATATGGATCCTCTTAGGTGACGACAGGAGACCTGCAGATGGCGTAGATGCAGCAATCTTAAAATTAGCAACTTACACCCTCGGTTTCGCTGACGATTGTAGCCCTACTACGAATCAATATTCACAACAGTTGAAGACGCTCGAAGCCTGCCTCGTCCTTTTTCAGCACGCGTGCTGTTCCGACTGCAGTCTCGTCGGCAGTGCGGGCTGTTTGCTGGAGCTCTTCCGCTTCTGATGGTGAATATAAAACGTGATTTGCGACGAAGAATTTGATTGCTTCGGTCGATCCACTCTGTTACTAGGCCCGTTGAATCCATCCGCCTGATGAATAGAGATTGCTCTATGATTGACATCACAATGCTAAACCTATGCTTCGAAGAGTTACGGCAGCTTCGGATGTATCGCAACAATGCTAAACCGTACTTTATTATCCATCGCGTAAGAAATGGCAGCATCATTAATTTTAGGCAAATAATGAAAGAACCTCGAACATTCCAGAAATTTATGACCGCTTCCTGCTCTTAGTATGTGGAACCTCTCGGTACTTACACAGGCCACATAAGCAATCATGCATTTTAAAAGAAACAGTCCAATTCTCTTTAAACACACCGCTTTTGTGCCGCACACTCCTCTAAATTTCACTCATTCAAGGTGATCGCCTTTGATAGCTTGTTCACAGTTAATATTTTTGACCCCTTGTAATTTGAAAACAGCCTGTTTTCTTTTGCATTTTAGATGCGAAGCAGCTTTTGCGCTGGGCTTTGTCCGTAGTTCCATTGGCGACCCTCCGCTGTGTACCACCTAGCATAGCCATCGCTCGCTCCAAGGAGATGTCTTCTTGCTCTTGCCCTTGGATCCTCTAGATGATGATACGTGCAGAGCACTTCAAGGGCAGACAAAACCATGTGTGCTAGCACGCACTAGCGCGTTCGGGCCTGTGTAAGGGGCTGGATAAGACGCTGTTGCCTCTTCCCTTACACTGTCTCAGCAATCACGTGATGGCGTCGGAAAACAAGGTTCTGCACACGCGCGATGAACCCACGTGGCGTGCTCCAACAAGAGTTCAGGACGAGTAACAGAAACAGCAACTACAGTGAAGTCTTGGTGTGCTCCACTTGCAAGAACACGTTAACGTCGTGCAGGGTGCCCGTGATAAACGGAACTTTAAGTCGATCCATGGGCTGCTTCGCATCCTTACATGGTTCCCTTTTGTGGGAGAAGGTTTAATTTTTTTCTTCTTCGTATTGCATCATCAAAATCTGCACGAACGTACCGACGCGATACACTGCACATTGAAATCCGGAATCCACCTTCTTTTAAGCGAAGCGTTTATAACTCACTGCTTTCAACGTCATTGCAAATCCCGGCGCCCACGAGCGCGAAGAAATGCGGCCATCGAAGGTGCGTCGCTCACAAGCGTATTTGTGGGCGATAACTGATGCTCTCTCGATCGAGGGCTCGTCGGTGATCAGACGTTTCTCGTATGGCAATCTGATCTCTTATCGAGGTGAGTTGTCGTTCTGCGTTACCTGGATATGAACCCACGACCATCTTTGTCGCATGTAGTATTTGAAGTGTGGCGCTGCTAAGCACGTGGCTGAAGGTGTAATTCCCAGTATAGAGAAAGGAAGCAATTTGCAGGGAACATAGGCAAAGAAAGAAAGAAAGAAAGAAAGAAAGGAAGAAAAAAAGAAAGAAAAAAAGAAAGAAAGAAAGAAAGAAAGAAAGAAAGAAAGAAAGAAAGAAAGAAAGAAAGAAAGAAAGAAAGAAAGAAAGAAAGAAAGAAAGAAAGGTAGTAGGTCAGATACACAGACGTGAATTGAATATACGAACAGCGCAACTGACCAGGACAAAGGAAGGTAACAACACACAGCGCTGTACATTCAATTATGACCTACCAACTTGCCCAAGTTTCCACGCGTCACAGACGTGAAACTTTGCTTGCGCCATTTTACCGATAGTGCAAGCCCTTTAGATATTTTCAACAGCGAAGCTGTTTAGCAAATCGTTCCTTGTGAGTTGATCCAAAAATCTACCATCACTAAACGGCTATGTGCCACACAAATGGGGTAAAGCCACTACTCCCCACTGGTCCACTAAAAAACAAGAAGGCAACAATTAGCCCAACACATGGCTGCGAAGAAACGGGTTTGTGCCGCAGAAATTGGGTAAATCCCACTACACACCACTGGTCCACTGAAAACGAAGTAGGCAACAGTAAGCCCAACAAATGGCTGCGAAGCGGCGGCTACGAGCCGAATATTCCGAGTACGTACAACGAGAGAATAGTAGGGAACCGGAAAGGCAGCGGCCGATGCGAGAGGACCCCGAGGCGATAAGAGGCCTACGGCACCATAGGTGTACGAGAGGTGCGAGTGCTTGGTTTCAGTGCGACTCTCTGTCTCTGGAGTATGGACAACCGTGTCGTGTCTGTGACTGTGTGTGGTTTAATTCGCACCTCTCTGCGCTTAGAGTCAATGTAGAAACAACCTATAATCACCTACATAAAGCCTAGCAACAACCTAAATGCAAGCTAGAACCTGCATTCCCTAGCTACTGCCTCGAAACAAGATAGAAGTAACCATATTAGTCTTTAGAATTGTCCAGTTTTGGTGTTTCAAGCCTAGCGCGGCTTAGTGCGAGCTTCACCAAATTTTTTTTATGTAGCGCTGTGGGATAGGATGCCTGTGCTGCTCCCTCTCCGTTTCCGCATTTTCGAAACGTGAGATCTTTGGGTGACATGCGTAAAATGGACCTGGTGCAGTTCTTGCATCCTATACTGTCTTCTCTTTTTAGGGGCGAAGCTCCTTATGCCGTGGGTCTGTCCATCCTCCGTTTGTTTGTAACGTTGTAGTAGCCACATCTAGCTCGTGAGAAGCGCGCGTTCTGGTATGCAGTAGAAGAAGGAGACGACGTTGACGAGTGAGACTCTCGTGCGTGTTCACCTGTGTGGCATTCTTTCTTCTTTACTGCGCGCGTTCTGGTATGCAGTAGAAGAAGAAGACGACGTTGACGAGTGACACTCTCGTGCGTGTTCGCCTGTGTTGCGTTCTTTCTTTACTACATCTCGTGTTTTCAACGACACCCGAAGACAACATTTCAGAAGTAACGCGCCATGAGTCTCCCTCTTGGCACGCTTTCTCTTTAGCTCGGAGTCGCCAGATGGAAGACAAGGCTACGGAACGGAGGGCACAGAAGGCGGCGGCAGCGCGTGCTCGCAGACAGGCTCCTGAGGTGAGAGTCCGCGAGGCCGAAGCTGCACGTCGACGCCGCGAAGCAGATTCCGCCGTTCGAGCCCGCGAAGCCGAAGCTGCTCGACAAGCTGCACGGCTGCGGCGAGAAGACCCCGCCGTTCGAGCCCGCGAGGCCGAAGCTGCACGGCTGCGGCGCGAATCGGATCTTCAAAATGTGATGGACCGTGAAGCGGCGAGAATGCGCGCGTACCGGCAGGCAGAGCCCGAGGCAGTGCGAGCACGTGAAGTGGCTGCAAAACGCATCAGGCGGGCTCTGCCCGAAGGCGCCGGCGCGCGCTTCCAGCGGGACTTCTTTGATAACATTTTCGGCCATAGTTGCTGTGTGTGCAACAGATTTTGGGTCTCAAAAAATCTAGTCACAATATCTTCCATCAAGAAGGACCACGCTCGCGCCAATGCCATCGCCGGGCTGCAGCGCGAGTTCGCTTCGCCCCACACATCATCATTCACCTCGTGGATATGCTGTGATTTTTTTCTTTCCTTGGCACTCGCTTTGCACCACAAACCGTTCATTAAGTAAGGCACCAACTCGGCCAATGTAATATTCAACTAAAGCTTATTTCTTTAGCAGTGGGCCCGTCTCTACACCCTCGTTTTTTCAGCCAGGCATCAACCTAGGATAGCCACATCGCTTCTACGGTGTGCCTTGTTCGTATCCTCTATTATTGTTTCAAGAAAGGTTCATACCTGTCCTGAAACGATATTCAAGAAAAGGTGACAAGATTCATCGTTCGTGCAGTCATCGTTGGTGCTGACTACTCGCATGATGGTCATCTTCATTCCTTATCATAACTTTTCTGCTAATGATTAGACGTTGGTGGTTTTGTTGATAGTTGTAGTCTTTCTTTCGGAGCATCCACTCTGGTAGGAACTTGACGGTAAAGAAGTCAAATGTGTGTGGAGAACATACATGTCACCATTCGCAAGTGGACGTTTTCTTGGTTACACCATTACAATATTAAGTAGTCGCGATGTACACCGAACCGCAGACGCATCGCAACCTGTCGAGTTAGTTGCACAACCGGGAACGAGCACATAACCCCCAAATCGTGCTTGATGTACTTCATCAAGATTAGCCGTAAGCCAAAAAACATTTCATAACTGGTTCGTCAATTCATGAACGTGTGTTACTACGTGAACGCTATATGGAGCTTTTTCTCACGGTTGATTTTTATTGCGATAGCAATTATATGGACAGTCTCGGCTGGATTTTGCCGTCGCCGTCGCCGTCGCCGCCGTCATGCACCGTATATGTATAAGTATGTATATATATATAAAGGCCCCAAAGAAAAATAACTCAGAAAAATGCTTCCGAAGCGCGGAATCGAACCAGGGACCTCTTGTTCCGCAGCGAGCGGCGCTATCCACTACGCCACGAAACGCAGATCCTCCACGTAGCTAACGGCGAGCGTTATATACACACCATTTAGCGCTGGACGGACTCAGAGACAGGAGGCGATAATAAGCGTTTCTTCATTACCAGCGAGGTGGCGCTAGGAGCCCGACGGGCGCATTTAAAAGTCGTCGGCGAGCTCGCTCGCTTCTTCTTATATTTGCGCATGGGAGAAGCTTGCCCTTCCGCTGTCTGCTCGCGCGGTTTTCTCGTGGCGAGGGGTAGAGGAATGTTTCACGCTTTCACCGTGATGTCCGCGCTCATGTTACGGCGCGTACGAATGTCACTCGAGCTCAGTGACGCCGCCAAACGAACAAACAGAAGATGAGCGCGAACTATCAAGTGTCACAGCTCGACACTTGAAGCACGCTAGTTTCCTTCGCTGCTTCGGCCGCCTTTGCAACAGAAGCGCTGTTCAAACTGAGAGTATCCATTGGCGAGCCTCACTTCGTATAGAATTAGTTCCTTGCTATCGCATTCATTGCTTCGCCCTTGCGGCGAAACTGTGACTTTTTTTTACCTTCCTGGAATGCGACCACGCGAAATTACTGTCCAAAAGAAATGTTACAGCCAAGGCCATTAAGCTTTCATTATAACTATAAATTACTGAATCCATCAAATGTACTTTTATTTCTCATCGAGAACTCAGGGTGTGACGGGACAAATGCCGTCAGCCGTGGTACAGTTCAAAGTATTATGCCAGCGGCAAGCAACAGAGCCTACTGCTTTCATGAAATCGAACAAATTCCAGACAAATATACTTATTTTACAGAAGAAATGGCTTAGATGGGACACATCAGTGAAATGCACAATGCGATAAAAAATACTTCACTAACAGAATATTCTTACACGAATAACGGAACATGCATTCCCCTTTACGAAACATAGGAGCCCTGCAGACGACGTAGATCAAGGAATTACAAAATTAGGAACTTACAATCTCGATTTCTTTAACGATTGTTGCCTTACGGCGAACCAATATTCACGAGAGTGGAAGACGATCCAAGCCTGGTTCCTCCTTTTTTTTTCAGCAGGTGTGCTGTTCCGACTCCAGTGGCGTCGCGAGTGCTGACTGTCTGCCGGTGGTCTTCAGCTTCTGATCGTGAATATCAGCCGTGATTAACGACAAGGATTTTGATTGGTTTCATTGCACACTCCGCTGTGTTACGAGGCCCATTGATTCCCAACGTCTGATGAATCATCATTGATATACGATTGACATAACAATGCTAAATCTATTCTTCGAGAAGATACGGCAGCTTCGGATGTACTGCAACGAGGCTAAACCATAATATAAGATCCATCGCGGGAAGCAATGAAAGCATCATTATATTTACGCAAATAATGGAAGAACCTCAAAGAATACAGAAAATAATGATGGCTTCCTGCTCCGAGTATGTCCAACCTCTCCATACTAGCACAGGCCATATAAACAACGATGCGTTCTAGAACCAGTCTGATACTCGGGAAATGTACCGTTTTTATCACACGCTGCACTAAATTTCAGACATGGAAGATGGTCGCCTTTTGTAGCATCTACACATTTCGTAGTTTCTTTCGCCCCTTCTGTTTTTAAAACAGCTTGCCATTATATTTTCTTTTCTAGTTGTGCTGACTGAATAAACCCAAGATAAATTGGTACGAACTAAACACACTGCACATGGATATCTGATATAAGCCTTATTTTTTAAGGCGGTGCGAGTTGCAAGGACTAGAGCATCATCTGCTAAGTGCAATCCGTAAACATAAGCATACAGGGCGTTTCACCTGGAAATTATTTATTGAATATTCAGAACGTCGTAGGGTGAGATCGCTATGGCTTTCAGGATAGTTCCTGAAACAGGATAGGAGAGCTGGCGAACATGCAGGTAGCGAATGCAGGATGGATGTTGTATTTTGTGGGTCTGATTGGTTTTGTAATACCGCATTTCAGTTCTCGCGGCAAAAAACACCGATGTCACAGTCCTCGTCTTCTTTGGCAGATCAGCGCAGTACAGCCCACTGATATTTTTTTCACTCTTGTTGAAACGAACTACAAAGCGAGAAAAATGTCAGCGTTCAAACCTAATGCCATTGTGACACGACGGTGTCTAGTCCTCATGTAGGCGCCTACATGAGCTCACTCGGGCATCTACGGCCCTCGCGTAAATTCATATGTCTCCCTTGTTCATTCCTGATATATATTGGGGGTATAAAGTATAGGCAATCTTTGTTTCGAAGCGTGGTTGAAGATATTTCGTAAGCTGAAATCCACGGTTAAGCCAATGATATCTTGGTGGAGTGGTCGAAACGGCATCCGAAATATTTTTCGTTCTTTCGGAACTTTCGTATCGGTTAACCCGATCTCTATTTGACAGACAAATGTAAGATGTGCGATGCAAGGGCAACACTGGGCCACATGCTAAGGGAGTGCTCGAGCTTGGACGACGAACCACATGAAAAGCATGAGGAGGCAGTTCCGAACCACAGGGTGCGCTGAGAGGAGTCTCTGCTCAGCTCCGCAATAGAAGAACAACTTTGGGACGTCCAGCGAGCTGAGGAAGCCGGCCGAGCCCAAGGGCTCGCGGTTGATGCCTAGGCCGGGGTTGAGGCCCACTCCGAATCAACTTCGCTGGACTTTATAAATAAAGTTATTTCTTCTTCTTCTTCTTCTTCTTCTTCTTCTTCGTCTTCTTCTTCTTCTTTAAGAAGTGTGCATTCCAAACGAGATTAGTGGGCGGTACTGGTAATTTCTGTACTGTACGAGCTATCAGGGTTGAGTGCTGCTTCGCCCGCCTTAGAATGTTGCCCTTTGGAAGCACGTTTACCTACTCGCACACTTACCTTGTGTCCTACATTTATGTTCGATTACGATTCACAGATAATTTTCCTGTGTGGGGGATGACTTATGTGTCAATGTTGTTTACATGTGTGAATACGCAGCTTCGGCTATTCCTTCGAATATATTTTACGCTTTTCATCTGGGAAGGCTGACCAGATAGTTCCGCTCCTCACTCCTAAGCTTCTATTGCTCCTGCTTTATTGTTCTTTGCCTAACCGCGAAAATCAGTGGACGCAATATTACTGGTCCAACTGCGTTTATTTTTTCTACATTGACTATGTTGTACACTTGAGTGAACTGTTTTGTAGGAACAATTCCCTCCTGTAACATCGTGTCAACGTTGTTTAGTCATTGGCCTCTCATCGTTTCTTCACAAAATTCATAAAACATATGTTGCCTACAAGAAGAAAAGCAAGAACAAAACTTTATTAGCGCAGAAGATTTCGCTGCCTCTAAAACTGGGCAACGCCGTGTGGTAGGGCCCCTATTCCAAGGCACCGTTGGCACTCGCCATCATTTCCGCCCTCTGGACAAACCTGAGCTGGTCGCCGAAGGCAGGGTTAACATCTCTACTTACAGCAACACAATGAGAAAATGTGCTTCACCCGTCCTTCGTGTACATTTTATTGCATTGGCAAAGCCGACGTTGTACTCTACTTGCATTCACGTAACAATATTTTCACGCTATGTAACCAAAATTAGCGTGATTGTGAATAAATACCAGCCCTAAAAGCTTCCGTAATTCGAGCGATATGAAGAGGATAAAAAATTCGGCAGATCCCACGCACTGTGGGAGTCGATGTTATGCGAAGCACGCGGCGGGTAGGTGACTGTGGCGGAACTTTGCTAAAGATTTGTATAAATTTTATACGCACACATATATATGTTGAAGAGCCGCATATCTGTTATATAACCAGTTGTTTACGGTTCGGTAACGCTGCCAATGTCAACGTGGGTATTACCAACACCACAAGCGGTAAGCTGATATGTAGTGCCTATACGTGTCCCGAGAACACACGCACGTTTCACGAACCAGTGTGCATGTATGCAAGAAGTTCTTGACAGTTCTTGAACAAGGGCATCATCACCGTGATCAGTGAGCACCAGCAGCTGGTCATGACTTGTTATAGGATCCGGTCGTGATCGTGGTGAGGAGGGGTCCATGTGTAGTGAAGTATGCGGTATAGTAGAGCTCTTGGAAGTCGTGGATGCCTCGGCCATTTCGTCGACAAATTGTCTGTCGACAGAGCCGGCAACCTGAAGCCACCCTTCGCGTGGTTGAGGTATAGGCCGTCGAGGCTGGTGGATGGTGTTTATCGTATTCGTAGACTACCTGGGCGTATGTGGCCTACGTAGCCTAGTCAACAAAGCGGCTGTCAATCAATCTGGCATCATCCTAAGTCAGCATGAGGCCATCGCCCAGCCTCGTAAGAACTGAAGAGAACACTGCGTCATTCTGGTGGACGAAGTGCACCTTACTGTGCGGCGATGTGGATATCATATGTAACTTTCGTTATTCTATTCCTCCGGGGTCGAGCAATGCATCAATATAGCTCGCTGAATCTTAGAAATACAAACATAATGTTTATTAGACTGCTATAAAAGCGGAGCCGACACTGGAACTACAGACGTTAATCTGATATGACGCCTGTATCGTAGGAGTACACATCGCAGGAGTATCTTGTAGTGTTTATTGCTTTCTTGTAAAATTACATAGCCAGCACCACAACCAGAATTGACGCTGCACCGATATTACGCCTGCGTAGGCTGTTTTTCCAAACCAGTTTATAGACCTGGCGTGGCTCAGTGGTAGAATACCTGTTTGCCACGCAGAATGCTTGGGTTCGATTCCTGCTGGGATCCTAATATTCATTCTTTCCATTCGTTGAGTGAAAGCTGCCGATGTTGGTTTTCCCTAATGCTCTAGCATTTAAGTTACCAATGTCTGTTCTCGCCGTTCCTGGGTAGATATAAACTGTCAATCACCTGTGGCGCATACCCGTACACCGCGGCCCGTGGTAAACGGGTATGTGCCACACGTATCTAGTGGGAAGGGTTTGACGACGTACGCGACAGGATTTTAACGTAATTCATATCACGACCCGGCAGTTATATTCGTCAAATCCTCTTACCCTCCCATGGAAATTTTGGTCTACATCAAGTTAAGGAGGCGATCATGAGAGCACCTAGACCTAGGCGGCTAGATAGATAGATAGATAGATTGATTGATTGATAGATACGTAGATAGAAACGCTCAAAGTGCCAGAGGTTCGCTAAGAAATGCTTCGCATTTAAAACATATGGCATATACTGCGAGGATAAAAACATATGGTATAAAACCAAGGAAACCCACGGACACTTTGTGGACAGTTGAAGTTACAATTCTCCAACACGGAGTGTTTCTGGAATGTTATCGAATATGAAATGACGCTTTGAGTGCATATGTCGAGGCTTAGTGGAAAGAAAGGACGCCCGAGGACCCAGCACTAGGCTCGATTAGAAGTCAACGGCAGGGCGATTTTTCGCCCTCAAAGGACCCCTCTCCAGCCAAAGGTGTCGCAGCTTCGCAGGCGACGGCTCTGCGCCTACAGACAGTGCTTAGACCCAAGCTTCTATAAGTGTGTCCGCGCCTAAATTAGCTCCTCCGGAGTAGTGGATTGCTTCTTTATGGCTGACGGCGAATATCTGCGCTTGCGGATTTTCGCTCAACCCCTTGATTCTGGTTTTGCGCACTGCCGGCTCTCTTTTCGGCTATGGAACCCGAGCAGCTGACATCGGAATGTGATTTATCGCTCTCAAGTGAGGTGTGCCGTTCGTTGCCATCCACGCCACGCCGATGGTAACGGCGACTCTGCATCGCACAGAGTATTGAAGCGCCGATCGACGGCGCAAAAATTCCTGTATGTGCATCTCCCTACCTTACCATCGTCATTCATCACTCTTTCGCTCCCCTGTCCCCCCTCCCCAGTGCAGAGTAGCAGGCCGGAGCAAACTATAGCTCAGGCCGACCTCTCTGCCTTTCTGTAAATAAATTGTCTCTCTCTCTCTCTCGCATCGGCGGCTGTTTCCAGGCAGCGCCGGGCGCTTACGCAGTAGACGAAATACCACGGCGATCGCCGTTTCCGAGCACTCCACCAACACACAAGCAATCTTTTGATGGAATTCTGATTTCGATACGAATGAACGACACTAATCACAGCTTGCTAGAGCGCGATCTCACCGATGACGCCGATGAATTTTCGCGGATAGCGGAGGCGGCCATTTTAATTGAGATGCTTAAGCGCAGAAGAACAAGCTTCGTGATTCATCTCGTGAGCGTGGAGCCAAGGCGGTCAGCCGCGACGTCACGATGACACGGCGACGTCATTAGCTGGAGGGGGTCCATTGACGGCGAAAAGCCGCACCGCTCTTGACTTGTAGCCGAGTATGGCTAGCCAATCAATGTTTTAGTGAAATTGGTTGAGCAAACTCAGGAGAACAAAATAAAGTTTAAGAAGAAAAAATCCGTAGCATATCCACTGGGTGAATGATGATGAGTGGGGCGAAGCACCGGAGGAAATCATCGGCAAACCGTGAATACTCCGAGCGAAAGCGAATGCGCGCCAACAGCGAGCGGATTTTTTTACAACGGTCCCCCTAGCGTACGTCGCCACACTAAATCGAACGAATGCCTTCCACCAATGGCACGCGTCATATGTGAATCTTCCGTGAATTCTGCCCAGCACATCATCGACGACGTTAGATCGGGAGCGTTTATACTGAAGGTTCTATGAGGGTCATGACGACTTGCAGCTCACTCAATTTTGCATGTATGCTGTGAATTTTTATTGTTTAATAACGCACAGGAGAAATCTCACAGAGGTACTACCTTGGTGGTCAAAATCTAGTGCCTATATTTACGGGGTGGTCAGTGAACGGTTGTGCAACGCGAGCAGTCAGTTTCTTCAATCAAGAAACTCGCTAGCAGACGCTCCCTGCGTCGGCCTTGCGAGGCGAGAGAAGGGGGGGGGGGGAGCACGCATCTGCAACGCAGCGAGCGCGGAGCGTCGGCTTCGCGAGGCGAGAGAGAGAGGGGGGGGGGGGGGCTGTACCGATCGGCGCACGCCCGTTGCCGACCCACCTCGCCCGTGGCAGATCAGGCAAGGTGGCTACGTACTTCTACAGAGGAGGGAACGACCCAGACCCTAAGGAGCTTCGACCCTAAAAACGACAGTCGCGAAAACTGGTGCCCGACAAATATATCCAAAAGACATGTTACAGGTTTTGGTTTTTCGAAGGACACTATTTTTCTGCAGCACTAATGCCTACCATGCAGAATATCTTCCTTCAAACCCGGCTCGAACCAAGATTTTATTCTTTCCTCCCATCGCGATTTTTTATTCATCGAGAACGCCATCAGCGCAGGCACCAGTTTACTGTGACACAAACTCTCCATCGCTTTCGCATTAAAATTTTCAAATTGAGTTCTCGTCCTTCTTGGGTTCATATATACTGTGAATCACGCGTGGTTGATACCTCT
Source organism: Rhipicephalus sanguineus (assembly GCF_013339695.2). NCBI lineage: Eukaryota > Metazoa > Arthropoda > Arachnida > Ixodida > Ixodidae > Rhipicephalus > Rhipicephalus sanguineus. Next base: position 98,171,541 of record NC_051178.1, read on the forward strand.
ATGCCACGGGCCGTGTTACCCGGATGTGTGCTACTCGTGACTGGTGGATAGGTTTTCATGACGTTCTTGGCAGGCTATTCACATTATTCATGTCATGACCTGTGATTCGTATTCATCATCACTAATGTCCTCCTTGGCCAATTCCAGTACATACCAAGTTATAGAGACGACCACAAGAGCGCTTGGACGTAGTCGCCTTGATATATAGCTTGGTAAATATATATAAACAGCCAGAGTGTCCTTCCTTCACTAAGAAATGCTTCTCATTTAAACGCCGTAAACTTCCGTTTGACCAATACAAACATGAAGAGAGCCGTGGTGCAGTCCTAAATATTTCATGGGCGGCAAGCAACAAAGCCTACTAGGCTCATGCACGTCCACAAATAAAAAGAAATCTGGAAATACTGAGTTTAGAGCAGAAAGGGCTAAGGTCCGAGACATCAGGTATATGCACAATGCAAGAAAAACACTTCACTAAGGAAATAACATCACACGCATAACAAAAAATGCATTCCTCTTAAGTTATGACAGGAGTCCTGCAGATGGCATAGATTAGGCAATTATAAAATTGCCAACTTACACTCTCGATTTCGCTGACGAGTGTTGCCCTTCTATGAATTAATATTCACGACAGTTGAAGACGCTCCAAGCCTGCCTCGTCCTTTTTCAGCATGTGTGCTGTTCCGACTGCAGTCTCGTCGCCAGTGCGGGCTGTTTGCTGGAGGTCTTCCGCTTCTGATAGTGAATATAAAACGTGGTTTGCGACGAAGAATTTCATTGGTTCGGCCGATCCACTCTGTTGCTAGGCCCATTAGATCGCACCACATGATAAATGGCGATTGATCTGTGATTGACATCACAATGCTAAACCTATGCTTCGAAAAGTTACGGCAGCTTCGGATATATCGCAACAATGCTAAACCGTGCTTTATTATCCATAGCGGTAAGAAATGGCAGCATCATTAATTGTACGCAAATAATGGAAGAACCTCGAACATTCCAGAAAATCATGACCGCTTCCAGCTCTTAGTATCTGGAACGTCTGCGTACTTACAGAGACCACATAAGCAATGATGCTTCTTTAAAAGAAATAGTCCATACCTGGAATCACACAGTTTTTGTGCCACACTCCACTAAATTTCAGTCATGCAAGGTGATCGCCTTGATAGCTTGTTCATATTTCATATTTTCGGCCCCCTGTATTTTGAAAACAGCTTGTTCTTTCGGATTTTTCTTCGTCGTATTGCATCATCGAAATCCGCAGAAACGTACGGACGCGATACACTGCATATTGAAATCTGGAATCCACCTTCTCTTCAGCGAAGCCTTTATAACTCGCTGCTTTCAACGTCGTTGCCAATCCAGGCACCCACGAGCGCGAAGAAATGCCTCCATCGAAGGTGCGTCGGCTCACAATCGTATTTGTGGGCGATAACTGACGCTCTCTCGATCGGGGGCCCGCCGGTGATCAGACGTTTCTCGTATGGCAATCTGATCTCTTATCGCGGTAAGGTGTTGTTGCGCGTTACCTGGCTATGAACCCAGGACCGTCTTTGTCGCATCTAGCATCTGAAGTGTGGCGCTGCTAAGGACGTGGCTGAAGGTGTAATTCCCAGTATAGAGAAATGAAGCAATTGCAGGGAATATTGGGGAAAGAAAGAAAGAAAGAAAGAGAGAAAGAAAGAAAGAAGAAAGAAAGAAAGAAGAAAGAAAGAAAGAAAGAAAGAAAGAAAGAAAGAAAGAAAGAAGAAGAAAGAAAGAAAGAAAGGAAGAAAGAAAGAAAGAAAGAAAGACACAACAAAGAAAAGCAGTAGGTCAGGCACGCAGACGCCAAACTTTGCTTCCAACATTTTCCCCTTGTGAAGCGCTCCTGTTTTTTAAACAGCGAAGCCGTTTAGCAAACGTTCCTTGTGAGTTGATCCAAAAAAGTACCATCATAAGCGGGTATATGCCACACAAATGGGGTAAGTCCCACTGCTGACCACTGGTCCACTGAAAATGAACAGCGCAGCAGATAGCCCAACAAGTGCTGCGCAGCCACGGCGGCGAGCCGATTACCCCGATACTTACAACGAGAAACGCTACAGAATCGGAAAGGCAATGGCTGCTGGGGGAAGACCCCCGGGCGATAAAAGGCTGTCGGCAACGACAGGCTTTTACTCGTGCTGAAACGCTTGGTTTCAGCACGAGTTTCTGTCTCTGGAGTTTGGACAACCGTGTTGTGCATGCGACTGTCTGCGGTTTAATTCGCACCTCTCTGCGCTTACAATCAATGCAGAAACAACCTATAATCACCTAGATAAAGCCTAGCAACAACCTAAAAGCAACGTAGAACCTGCCTCACCCAGCTAATGCCTAGAAGCGCCCATATTATTCTTCATAATCGTCCAGTTTGGCTGTTTCAAGCCTTGCGTGGCTTAGTGCGAGCTTCGCCAATCTTTTTTTTTATTGTGCTTTGGGGTAGTACGTTTTGGTAGCGCTGTAAGATTTTATGCATGTGCTGCTCCCTCAACGCTTTCGCATTTTTGAATACTTATTTGCGCGACATGCGGGTGCACTTCGCACGTCCTATCCTGCCTTCGCTTTTTTTAGTTGGTACTGGCTTTGTACCACAGGTCTTTCGTTAAGTAAAGCGACAACTCGGCCGCTGTAATATTCCATTAAAGCTTATTTCTTCAGCAGTTGGCCCTTCTCTACACCCTCGTTTTTTCAACTAAGCATCAACCTACTTGAACCTCATCGCTTCTATGGTATGCCTTATCCGCATCCTCGATTATTGTTTCAAGAAATGTCCCGACCTCTCTTGGAAGAACATTCATGAAAAGGTCACGAGATTCATCGCTCGTGCAGTCACCGTTCGTGCAGACTACTGGTATGATCGTCACCTTTATTCCTTAACCTACTTTTTCTGCGGATGTATAGACCTTGGCGGTTGTCTTGATTGTTGTAGTCATTCTTCGGAGCACCCACTCTGGTAACAACTTGACGGTCAAGAAGTCAAATGACTGTGCGGAACATACAGGTCGCGATTTGCACGTGGACTGGTTCTTGGTTGCCATCATTACTATATTAGGCAGTCGCGATGTACACCCAACCGTAGACACATCACAACCTATGGAGTTCGTTGCACAACTGGCAACGACACATAATCCCCAAATCGCTCTTGATGTACTTCAGCAAGATTACCCGTAAGCAAATAAAAGCATTGCACAACTGGTTCGTCAATTCATGAACACCTTATACTACGAGAATGCTATATGGAGATTTTTATCACGGTTGGTTTCTTACCTTCCTGGAATACGACCATGTAAAATTACTGTCCGCAAGAAATCTTACAGGCCTTTATTTACATCGACAAATTACTTAATCAATCAGATCTACTTTTAATTGTCATCGAGATCTCGAGGTGTGAAGGAAAAATGCCGTAGCTTCAGTTTGACCGTTGCGAACATGAACTCAGCCGTGGTACAGATCTAAATATTATTCGGGCGGCAAGGAACAGAGCCTACTGCATTCATACAGTCGAACAATTGCTGACAAATATACCTGCAAATAGTTATTTTACAGACTAAATGGCTTAAATGTGACACATCGGTAACTCCACAATGCGATAAAAAACACTTCACCAACAGAATATTCTTACACGAATAACGAAACATGCATTCCCCTTTACTAAACATAGGAGCCCTGCAGCTGACGTAGATCAAGCAATTACAAAATTAGGAACTTACACTCTCGATCTGACTGACGATTGTGCCTTACGGCGAACCAATATTCAGGAGAGTTGAAGACGATCCAAGCTTGGCTCTTCCTTTTTTTTCGGCAAATGTGCTGTTTCGACTCCAGTGGCGTCGCGAGTGCTGACTGTTTGCCGGTGGTCTTCAGCTTCTGATGGTGAATACCAACCGGGAAATAATGACAAGGATTTTGATTGGTTCCGCACACTCCGCTGTGTTACTAGGCTCATTGATTGCCACTGCCCGATCAATCGAGATTGATCTACGATTGGCATAACAATGCTAAGCCTATGCTTCGAGAAGATGCGGCAGCTTCGGACGTACTGCAACGAGGCCAAAACCCTATACTTTATTATCCACCGCGAGAAGTAATGGCAGCATCATTAAGTTTACGCAAATAATGGAAGAACCTCGAAGATTACAGAAAAATAGAAGACTGTCAGAAGACAGAAAATATTTATGGCTTCCTGCTCCCTCCCCGTATAGACTATTCGTGCTAGCACATACGCTATATACAACGATGCGTTCTATAAGTAGTCCGATACTCTGGAAATATACCGTTTTTATCACACGCTGCACTGAATTCATACTTTCAAGATGGTCGCATTTTAAAGCATCTACACTTATCGTAGTTTTTTCGCCCCTTATATTTTTAAAACAGCTCGCCATGGATTTTTTTTTTGGTCATGCTGACAGAAGAAACCAAGAAAATTGGTACGAACTAAACACACTGCACATGAACATCTGATATAAGCCTCATTTTAAAGGCGGTACGAGATACAAAGACTCATCATCTCTTAAGTGTAATCCATAAATATAAGCATACCTGGCCATTTCACCTGGAAATTATTTAAAGAATATTAGGAAAGTCGTAGGTTAACATCGCTATGGCTTTCAGGATTGTTCAAATAAAACAGCAGAGCTAGCGAACATGGTGGTAGCGAATGCATGATCAATATCGCGTTTTGTGGATCTGGTTGGTTTTGTAATACACGTTTCACTTACGCCGCAAAAAAAAAAAAACAAAAAAAAACATCGGTGTCGCCGTCCTCGCCTCGTTGGGCACTTCACCGCAATACAGCCCATTGATATTTTTTCTCTCTCGCTGCAACGAAGTACAAAGCGAGAAACTATCATCGTTCAAAGCTAATGCCGTTGCGACACGACGGTGTCTAGTGGGGATGGCGGCGCCTACATGAGCTGTCTTTCGGGAATCCGTGCCCCTCGCATAATATTCATGTGCCTCTCATGTTCATTCTCGATACATTTCGCGGGCATAAAATAAAGGCACGCCTTGTTTCGAAGTGGGGTTGAAGATATGTCGTAGGCTTTGATCCATGGTTAAACGAATGAAATCATAATGACTGGTCGAAACGATATCCCGAATATGTTGTGTTCCTTCAGAAATATGCATTCCAAACGAGATGAGTGGGCGGTACTGTACTTTCTGTACTGTACGAGCTACCACTCTGGAGTGCTGCTCGCCCGCCTTATGGTGTGCCCTTTGGAAGCACATTTACGTATTCGCGCACTTTGCTTGCGTGTTATTTTTGGGTACGATTACGGTTGACAGAGAACTTGGCTGTGCGGTGGCCTGGTGGCTCATGTGTCAATGTTGTTTTCATGAGAGCATACGCAGCTCCGGCTATTCTTTTCAATATATTTTGCGCTTTTCATCTGTAAAGGCTGACCAGATAGTTCCACGCCTCACTCCTAAGTTCTATGGCTCCTGCTTTATTGTTCTTTGCCTAATTGTTAAAATTGCTGGACGCAATCTTATATTTTCCAACTGTGCTGATTCTTTCTACGTTGACTATGTTTTACACTTGCGTAAACTGTTTTGTAAGAAACAATTCTCCCTTGTAACTTCGTGTCAACGTTGTTTGGTCATTGGCCTCTTATAGTTTCATTATAAAATTCGTACGAAGTGTGTTGCCTAGAAGCAGAACAACAACATCCAAAGTTTATTAGCGCAAAAGACTTCGCTGCCTCTAAAACTGGGCAACGCCCGTGTGGTCGGGCCACTATTCCAAGGCAACCGCTGGCGTTCGGTATCATTTCGGCCCTCTGGACAAGCCTGATCTGGTCCCCGAGGGCAGGGCTAACATCTTCAATTACCGCAACACAATGAGAAATATGCTCCGCCCGTCCTTTCTCTACATTTTATTGCATCCGCAAAGTTGACGCGGCACTCTACATGCATTCACCTAACATTATTTCTACGCTATGTAACAAAAAGTAGCTTGATCGTGAATGAATATGAGCCCTAAAACCTTCCGTAATTCGAGTGATATGAAGAGAAGCAGCCCTGCTGAACCGTACGCTACGCAGATCTTTGACATATTTCATTGTGTGATATACCTTCCCAGTCAATTTAAATCTGTGACCTGAAGGTGGGAAATAAAGCGTTGCCTGTGGACTGTGTGTCCGTTTTGCGACATCATTTTCTGCAGTTATATTTTATCCACAGGCCTCACAAAGGACGAAAAACAAAAACACCAGCTTATCTACTGCAAAATAAACAGTAAATGATGCCGAGAAAATGTATAACCAGCCCAGAGAATTTAGTATGCACCGATAGCGAATGCCACTGTTTTTCCGTCGAAATTTTCGTTTCTTTTTCTTACCTTCGCCTAACGTTCGGGCACTTACTAATTCTATTGAAAGGAATCCATATTCTTCTATATACAAAATGCTTGCGCTTCCTTGAAGTGTCGAAATTATGTCTCTTAAGCGCTCGCTCCCCCCCTCTTTTTAATTGTTTTTATTTTCCCATTCTTCATTTCAATGCACTTTGTATTGACGAAACTTCGTAGTACGTATCGCCAACACGCACAAGTTTTCTGACCTGTCTAGAAATATGATCCTGGGTTTCCTTCCGCCTTTCACATATATTCTATCGTGAAAGCCTGCTATGCACCCTGCTTAGCCCTAATAGTGCTTAATCATTGTGTATGGGTTTGCTTCCATGGTAAAGCGGTACGATCTGCGTCCCCGCCTATTCTTGCTATGAACTACTTAGATCACGATGTTTGTATGAATGAGTATTACGTTCTGCTTCGGGTTCAGGCACGTAATTAGAAAGAGTCTATGGTTATTCATTCATCCGCTAGCGCTTCTCGCGCTTTTGTTCTCTGAAGCCTCAATGCCCTTTAACTATTAATTTTTTTTTAATTTTCTCTGATCTCACTTAGGTTAAAGGCAATAATCACCACTCTATCCTTCGTACTGCAGCTGTACAGGTTGTCCTACGTAACATGACCGAAGAATTTTCAAAATGAAAAGTGTGCCCGAAGCGATATGAAACGAATATACAGGAAGAGGACTACCCTGAGGTACTCAGGCTCTTCGCTGAGTAATTATTTGGCTGATGACTCAAAGTATGGACGCAGAGTTGCAGAGCGCCCAAAGGAGTCACTGATCAATTGTTTCCTGTAAGATACTTTTGATGTAGTCATTCTTCCGGCGTTGCAAAGAAAGATCACGAATAATTGGCTCAGGTTTAACTCTTGTAAGACTAGCTATCACGCGTTGGAGGAAGGAAAGTATGAGAAGAGGAGGGAAGCGGACAGCTTCAGAAGAAGAATAATAAAAACTAATATATTTCCCAACGAGGCCGGATTTGAACACCTATGGTCCAGGCACGAAAGCACAAGCTTTCATGGGAACCACATTAATGCGTTGCTATGGTCTAGAGAACGAGAAAAACATACACAGAGACAGAGAAATAAATACAGAGAAATAAATAACGAAAGAAACAGAAAGTAATTGAGATAGAAAGAAAGAAAGCAAGAAACAGAAAGCGAGAGAAAGAACGCATAGCATAAACGAAAGAAGGCAGTTTTTGAGGGCTTGCTTCTTTGTTTGTTACATCCTTAATAAAAACCAACAGATAATAAAGCCAAGGAAAGTATAAGCACGTTAATTGTACCGTTAATTGGACGGTAATTGGGCCGCCTTATCCGAAGGTTGCAGCTTTGGTCCCTGCCAGCGGCGAGTTGTCTTTTCGTCCACTTCACGTTATATCAAAATTACTACACTACAATTAGGACAGCACAATTAACGTCCCCTAGACTTTCCTTGGCTTCATTATCTGGTGGTTTTCAATAGGTTGTATCAAGCAAACAAACGAGCCCTTAGAATTCGCTTCTTTCGTTCATTCATAGCGAGAGCTCGTTCTGTCAGACTTTATGCTTAGAGGTAGTATACGAAGGCTTATTGGTCAGCCGTCCGCTGGGTAAAAGATCACGTTATACGTAATGCTAGCTTGCAAAACACGAATGCGCCACACTCGCCGTCACGGCTACGAACAGAGCTAACACTCCCTGGTTTGCACGCACATAAATACCCGATAAAATGGGTGAGGGGACGACCGCCGCCGCAGCTCAACTGTAAGAGCACCGGGTGCGTTATCCGAAAGTTCCAGGTTCGATCCCTGCCGGCGGCAAGTTGTCGTTTCCTCCACTTTACTTTCTTGACATTTGTATCATAATTACGGTTGGTTACTGGTTTTCATTAAACCGTGTAAAGTGTCATATAGCAAGGAGGTAGGAAACGGAAATGATGGTTAAGAGCGAAAGGAGGAGGCAGAGGGTAAAGAACAGCATAGCCGTGTACACTGCACTATAGGAAGGCGGTGGGAAAGGGAAGTGAGGGCGAGGAGGAGGGATGGAGCCCCGCTGCATCGTCACTCTTTGCACCGCTACTGCGTAGCTGCCCAATTTTTTAGGGAACCGGCGCTCTCGCTTCTTGGTTGTGCTCGCAAAAAAGTTGCGCGGGTGCTCAGGCCTTTCTGAAAATACAAGAGCCAACCCTATCTTGGCACATAGCGAGGTGCAACGATGCTCCGAGCCCACGCGCCGGTGTATACCCAGTGTGGAATGGAGTTTTCGAAATGACACAGAATCGGAAGAACTTCAAGCCTGCAGCGATTAGAAGCAGCCAATTAGCCACGCTCACACTGGGTATACGCCCTCTACAGAGAGCCGAATTCTCCTGTCGCCGAAATCCCGCGTCGATCACACTGCTCACCAATACGGATCCGAAACGCCACACAGGGCAACCTGCCTCGTAAAGAGCTAGCCGAAAAGCAGGCACCGGATATCGCTGATGTACCCGCGGCTCTCCGCTCGCCTTATGTTCGCGTGTCGTCATGGCGAATTAGAGCACTGCACGGGCCCGAATTTCCGGCCCCGGCCCGGCCCGGACCCGCTTTCTGAAGCCCGAGCCCAGCCCGGGCCCGTGGTTTAAAGCCCGGGTTCGGGCCTACATGACCGAACCCAGCCCAAACCCGGCCCGGGCCCGTGGTTCCAAGCCCGGGCCCGGCCCGGGCCCGGGCCCGGGCATTCATTACTAAACTTATCCAGGGCGCGCGTGTTCATAGACCAGGCCCGGCCCGGGCCCGCTAGAGGATATTAGTATTGATGATGACTAATAATGATCCCTGGCGCTTTGTAGCGGGCGATCGGGACAATACGGCATAGTGGAAATAAAACACAGCAACACAATTTATTTAAAAGAAGTGCACAACTAACATGAAAAAGCTGATAGAAGCAAACCCGGGACATTTTCTATAATGCTCTTTTTTACACTCGCGTTGGAAACAATAATCACAAATTTTTTTAAAGAGGCTCCTGATTAATAACTGTTGCAGCAAGAGAAAAAAAAGTTAACGTTATATAAGATGAACAGCTACCAAAGCAGATTAAATACAATCGTTCTTATTCCGCCGTTGTCACGGAAACGTAATCGCCTTGACATGGTTCAGGTATGCGCCTCGAGCAAGAATTTACGAACTTCGATGTCTGTGACAAGTTATGTTCCTTTCATTCCCTCACTGCCCAAGCAAATTAATATGACGCTTCGAAGGTGATTTAAATCTTATACCCGCCTTACCCTTTAATGCCTGAATTATGAAAGCGCCGAGGAAAAAAATTTGTTTTCATTTTTCAGCTTTAAATAGCAACCTTAACTTAAATCAGCTGCTGTATTATCCAAAATGCCACTTATTACATACTTTAAGGTATGTCGCGAATTCGCGACAACCGGCACTTAAGCCAACAGTAGCTCAATATAGGGATATGTTCAATGCAACGCAAGTAGGCATCACCGCATCAATGAAGCGGATCTGTTCAAGGCGACGTAACTTGGTGTCATCATTGTTGACTTTAAATGCAACTTTGACTTTATTGCCTTCACCAATGACGTGACATCGTGTCGGCCACCGTATGGGCCCTAGACTCCGCCGCCAAGTAGAGCCGACTTCTTGGGAGTCGACAGAATGACATGAAGGTGACGGCACCGAGAAATAGTTCTAGCTCGCCATGAGACAGAGCCAGTCTTTTGCTAGGATTTTTCTGCATCGCAAACAGATTGCTCTGCTGAACGATGTGATCCATGTAGGTGTCATAAAAAATTCCTTGAAATATTCAATAGGAGCTCGGACAGTGTCACATTGAGGAAGAGCGATTTTCCAGTGTGGCATTTCCCGCTATTCTTGACAGTCTTTTTTTTTTCCACCGCACTGCATGTTTTAGAGAGGCACTAGCTTGGTTGGCCTACCACATCTTCGTCTTCATCCTCACTGCTCGATGAAGACACTCGTGTTTGTGCATGGGGATAGGGATCGACATCGTCGTCTTCGCTGTCACTGAGACAGCAGTCGTCACTTTTATCTTCAGGTGGCAAGCGCGTGCGAAGCCTTTTTTCCCATAAAATGAGCGGAAGTCCATCATGAACTTGTCATACCAACTGTCATCACTGACTGACGCAAATGCCGGATGTCGTGAATTCGCGACATACCGCAGAAGCGAGGATCGCGCAGGAAATAACGTACTTCGAAACAACGTGACATCTCGTGTGCAACCTCTTGTATGCGTGCACATCGAAAAAATTTTATAGGAGATGGAACTTAAGTCCCTCGGGCCGAAAACGACGAAGAAGTGAGAGCTGTTGCACGTGCTTCGCGCTGTCCGGCAACTGATTCACAACACTGGGTTCCAGCTTGCAATACCTTCCATGCGATGGCGCTATATGTCTCGTGCTGAAAGCTAGGTTCCCCAAATACGTGACAGCAGGGTTGCCGTTGGTGGCTACTTTGCGCCAAATTGGCTACTTTACTAGTCTGTCTGGCGACGAAAATTTCAGGTTGGCTCCATGGCTACTTTCTGGCTACTTTTGAACTTATATTTTGGAGCATGGAGTATCCATCTTCTGTTATTATTTGCGCATCAAATACATGCGCGCGGGCGACCTCCCCTCACCAGCAGGCTACTGCGCACCGAGGCACTACAACGCAAAGCGCGGTGAAGTTGCGTGCATGTTGGCAAACGCGTGGCTAGCGCGCTGCTCACGACGCTCGCCATCTATGCTGATGCTAAGCGCAGGGTAGTCATTATGATGCGCAGCTTGTGTACTCGTATGAACTTGACAAAAAACAGACATTCGTAACACAATGACTGGGCTGTTCATCTTCGGTCAGATTTTACTTTCTGAAGCTAGACTGGTATTATGTAAACTCTACTAATGAAATTCGGTCTACGGCGTCAAAGAAAAACTGCTTCAACGTTGAATGTCCCTACTGAGTTGTTGGCTGGAATGTTCGGAAGACGCTCGGCACCTGGCAAGAACTTGAAAAGGTATTCTACATAAACGATAGCTGTTTCACTGAATTTATTTATTTATTTATTTTCAACTTATCTGTGGCTTGAAGACCAACTAAGATGATAAAATCGGGCTCTCATTCCTGTGGTCTTGTTTGTATTCAAAGGGTAGTATTTATTGTTCAATAAGGAAATCTCTACTAATAATACAGCTTCTATTCTATTTGGCTATAAAACTGGCGACAAATTAATTGGAATGGCTACTTTGGCTACTTTTAGTTTGAGTTCTGGCTCCTTTTCAAATCTACCCAACGGCAACCCTGCGTGACAGCCGCCGCTGAAGGCAGCAATGCGTTTCGTGTGTTACTTGGCCGGCGTCCATTGGTATGTCGCGAATTCGCGACACGCCTTAACATCAGCAATTCGACCAGAAAGATAGCCGCATATAACTTGGTCTACACCTCTATAGGCACAACGAAGGACCCGAGCATCAAATATGTTGTTTACTTACAGATTGTACCGTATGTGTCAACCTCGAATTAAAGACCGAAATCTTTATTCCTCCCATGGGAGCAACCCTGATCTGGCGCATTGTTACTGCTGTTATTTTTACACTGGTGCACATGTATTTACATTGATCGTACGATTTTGTCCTATCAGATCATCTAGCATACGAACACACACACACACACACACACACACACACACACCACACACACACATTATATATTATATATCGAGTGTAATCGCAAAAATGGTAACGGGGAAAATGCAGAGCAGTTTTTTTGTATAATTCATTTTCCTCACGCGGAAGACATGGTCGTTTTTGTGCAAAAGAAATAAAAATAGAAATTGAACTGTTTTTCTATTTTCTTTGCTAAGCTTTACTAAGAGCCAGCTCTTTGCACGTGTCACTTCAGCTTGGCAGAATGCCTTAGACCATGCAACGCATAACGCTCGCGTATGCTCGAAAGCCCGACTTAGGCCTTTTAATAAGCGGGCCCGAGTCCGGCCCGGCCGGCAGCCTCAAGCCCGGGCCCGGCCCAGGAACGCACTTTCAAGCCCGAGCCAAGCCCGGGCCCGCCACAAGACGCTGGCCGGACCCGGGCTTTTGGGTCGGCCCGGGTCCGTGCAGTGCTCTATGGCAAATCACGTAAACAGGGGCCCAGGGGTCATATTGCTAAACCTGCTCACAAGCTACTTTTTCGCGATGTATGACGAGCAGAAACATGCATTTGCCCACGAAAAAGCGACACAAGCAGTGTGGTTTCACCTGCTTAGCAAAAGCGTGTAAAGCTTCGTCGCGTCGAGATAATGCTACCCCTTCCACGAGATTGCGACGTGATGTGTTGCAAAGAATACGTCGAGATATTGCTGATGGCGGCAAGAGTAATTATGCTTCAATTGGTGTGCAGAAAATAACGAGACGATAACGATTTCCCTGTCGATACGGGCTTCGACGGCTCCAATAACACAAGCGCGCTGCCATTTTCGAATTTTAGATATGAAGCATCCCATAGCGGAGTTCAAACCGGTGGTGGCGGTGGTGTGCGGCGTGACCACCCTTACTGCGCATGCGCATACCCTCCCTACACCTCTTCTCCACTCCCCTCACCACTCCTCATGTCCACTTCTCCTCTTTTTTCCCCTTTCCACTCCCCCTCTCCCCCTCTCTCCTTTCCCTCTCCCATTCCCCTCCCCTCTTCACTTCCCCTCTCCCTTTCCACTCTTCCTCTGAAACGTGGGCTAGACTTGCCGAAATTCTCCCCTGCGCGACGCGGCGATGAGCGCCAGCGCATGCGCCTCCCCTCCCCCTCTATCTCCTCTCCAACGCTGCCCCCCTCTCGCACGCCTGTCGACCGCGTTCCCCGCTCGCCCTGTGAGAGTTAACGGCCAGGCTAGAGGGAAGACAACACGCGCGTAGCGTTCCTCTTCGCGTTCCACGACGCGGGGTAGGTAGCATGCCCAACGAACGCCAACGGAACGCGATCGCGCAAGTGCTCCGGCTCCGCATGGCCTTATGATCCCTTTAGCGGGAAATGGTGTAATTTTTACTCGCGCTTCCATTGGTTCGCGGTGAGCGTATCCGGCGGCAGCTGCCGGAAAAATCGGACCGGGACCGATCGGCACGGAAAGGGCTTTTCCTGTGGATCTCGGTGCCGCCGAAGTGGATTCGGCGCGTTCTGGCCGCCGAATGTCTCCGTGTGAACGCGCCTTTAGGCCCGGTCTCGACTAGAAGCGAACGCGACACGCGCGTCTCCGCCGCCTCGACCGGGCATGCCAGGTGGGGCAGTCGCCCAAACCGTGTGCAGCAACCACCTCGCAATTCTGAACACCCCTAGTGCGCTTCTGCCACGGAGCAAAAAATAGTTAGGAGGTGAAACCCATTAGAACGGGCGTCCAGTTAACATCACACAAATTGCGTGCGTCAAAAGAGGCACTTCAATATGGAGTTTTAGTATAGCGTTACGCAAATCATTGTGTTAGCGCTTGACGCCTCTGCGCATACTTAATACGCTATGATCTTGCGGGCAACCGTTAAGTGACGGAAATAGCGGGCGCCCGCAACGACCACTAACTCAGCCTACGCTATTCTAAAACTGGCTACCGCCTATGCGCGCCTTGCGGCGCAGAGCCGCAACCACGCTGCAGAAAAAAAAAGCAGCAACAAATAAAACGAAAAAAAATGTATCGGTTCCGCGATCTAGCTTTAGGCGAACATGCCCGCGCGCGCTTTTTTTGCAGCGTTCGTGAGCAGACGACAGCGGCGTTGTCGTCAGCGGGCACATAATTGTTTTCCTTTTTTTATTGCTGTAACTTTTTTTGCGTCACTTTCTGGGAGTTTACGCAAGGAGTCCGCGGCGACGGAGAACAAACGAACGTGGCCGAGCGCGCTCCGCGTCCACCCTCCGTGTCACTGCCAGCGGAACGAGAGCGCAACACACGCGACCAGTTCCCTTGACAACCGAAACGGAGGCAATTTCCTTGCGTGCCGCCGGATGCCGCTAGCATGATGCGGTTTACCGGGAGCATGACATTATCTGGTCGCCTGAAATAGCGAAGTTGCACCTACTAAATGTTTCTTGCTCCGTGGCCTCTGCTCAGCGAACAGTGCAATGACGAAGTGGACGAAATAGTCGCCCAGCTCAGGCACTTGGCACTTTATTCTATTATTTGGCCCATATCTTTCGGACCTCACACGTCCTTAGCAACCAAAAATTTAGGTTGTTCTGCTTGAAGATACTTTTTTCCTCTACAGTGTACTGCAGAGAGACGAAGATTGGGGTAGTCCGCCGTATTGGAGCAGTGGCTTCGGTGATCGGCGTGTGATATGAAGGTCGCGGGTTCGATCGCGGTGGCGCTTCGTTGGAGGCAAAATGGCACAGGCCCGTGAACTGTGCGATGTCACTGCACATTAAAGAACACCATATGGTCTAACATTCCGGAGCCCTCCAATCTCTTTGTTTGGCAAGTAAAACTCCAGATAATATTAAGATTGGGGTGAAGTTGTTTTAATACGTCTCATCAGGCCCATTTTTCTGTTTGTATTTCAGGCATATGTTTGCAAACCTGTCGCGTCTAAAGACTGTGCTTGATAATAACTGCGCAGGCGCGAAGATTTGTCTTCACCGTTTGTGTTTCAATATATATTCTAAGGTATATTCGTATCTGACAGACTACTTCGTTACATGTACGCTCGATCAGGTAGCAGTGTAAGTGATCAATGATCGGTCTGAATATTCTAGGTGATCACATTTCATGTTGTTATACAAGCAACGCAGTAACGCTCTACTCACACACAGACATCACATGCTGCGTGCGTAAGAACGCACTCTGATGCATGAGATCTGTATACATGTAGCACAGCTCACCGACTTCCTACCTTCTAAGAGGACAGCTGAAGGAGCTGTCAATTAGCTGGACGTTCAGTAAATTACCCCTAATTGTCTGAAGGACGTTTCGCACAGCATCGTACCAAACCTAATGAAAGCGTTCGCTGCTATCGCTTATAAGTAACTGACCTACAATAAAGGAACACGTTGGGATGATGAGAATCCTGGATAGTGAGGAAGTCAATGAATTGTCGCCTCCCAGCTTTCAATCTTGATTTAATCATTCGCTCGTTTTAATTAGTTATTTTTGGCTAAATGGGCTTCGGTAGCGAAGCTGCAATGGCGCAAAGCCGCACGCACACGCGATACGGATTAAGGAAGATGGTCTTACCTTTAATGCGACGCTGTTTTACAGCTTTTTTCACTGCCTTTAGGGAGAAAAGATAACACTCAATGCGAGACCTTTATACTAGAAGCGGTTTCGTGTTGTCGTGAGGAAATAAGTATAGAATAAAGTACATAGTCAGTCATGGACAAAAAGGAAAAAAGAGAAAAAGAACAAGAAACGCCAACAAGAAACCGCAATGTAGAATTGGTTTCGCTAGTGATAACGCGAGAGCCATGTTTCTGAGCCCGAACTATGTGGTTTTCAAAGAAGGCTTATGCCTAAAATAAACGGGCAATAGTAAATCATGCTGAGATTAAACGCAAAGGCGAAAAAAGAAAGAGAAAACGCGCTGTAGTCGTGTTCAATTGATATACATCGAAGTTGGGATTAAAGCTCGATGTAAAACATTTATCATGACACACAATCATATCGATACAGTGTGTACTTCGTCATTATACGGTGAAGCAAACATTACTCATTCTCAACGCCAGCTCCGTAATATTGTCATGTCCATTTTATTTGAAACACAGACAACGTTTACACAAAATAACGAAGCTAGAGTAGAAAAGTTGTGTTATGTCATAAAATGCCATCTAGGTGTCAGTTCGTGCTTACAAATGTTCTGTTGTGTCATTCTGATTGCGAGGCGCGATAGATGAGATTTGTCAATCTGATTGCGCGACAGAAACTACGTCTCACATATTCATTTGTTAAACGTTCGCGCAATGAATACATGAACGGGTACCATGTAGACTCATCTGCTGCTTAGCGGAACGCTATTATAGGCGATGCCTG